>NW_008235789.1:58323-59350 GCF_000691975.1 Corvus brachyrhynchos | reverse complement strand
TCGTATCCCGTGGCAGCATGTGGTGGCCCTGGGGCGCTGGGCCCGCAAACATTCTGAGAGGTTTGCTTCTCATAAGCATCCTAACCAGGTCCCACGCAATGTTGACAGCAATCCAAAAGAGACAAAACATGTGGGTCACCCTAGCTGAATTAACGGGGCAAGACTCCATGTGTCTGAGCCTGGCCACGCCAGGGGACCCATTTCGCACCTGTTTAATCGGGGTCCCATATTTTAACCCGCAAGACTTCCAAGGGATGCTAGAAAACAGCTCCCTGACAGGGAATGCCACAGGCAATGGCAATTGTTCAGGGCTGATCAGACTCAAGCCTGCGCAGCAGCGTGCCTGCTGGCAAGGTGCATTCTTGAAAAGCATTAATGTCACCATGGGAACACCAGAAGCGTTAGATCTACTGGGTTCCACAAACCAAACTGGAGATGGTTACATCACATTCGAGCCTCCCACTACCAGTCAATTAAATGTTAATAAGCACTTTTGGGCCACTGTTGACCCTCTTGCAGACTGGCTTCTGAGAAACTACGAGTCCGAAGCAATTTACTACCAAATCAACGTCATGGGTCAAGCCCCGAAACGCCTCCCCATAGGTACGTTCTTAATATGCGGGGACCACGCGTGGAATGGAGTTCCAGCCAGCCCACATGGGGGACCGTGCTACTTAGGGAAACTCACCCTGTTCCATCCAAGCCTGCATCAACTCTTAAATATCACCCACCACACTAAAACCAGGGTGCAGCGTTCAATCCATGAGCTCAAATGTAAAAGGAATGAAGAGCCCGTCTTTTGGAGTCGTGGTATAATTTGGCTAGCATCTATGTTTTACCTGGTGCGTCAGCAGCTAAGGCTCACGCAATAGTACATAAACTTGCTTGCTGGGTGACAGATGAGCTAAACATAACTTCGCAGATGCTTGACGAGCTAAGTGCAGATGTTACTAGTGTTAGGCATGCAGTATTGCAAAATCGGGCAGCCATTGATTTTCTACTATTAGCCCATGGCCACGGCTGTGAA
>NW_008235789.1:50318-57753 GCF_000691975.1 Corvus brachyrhynchos | reverse complement strand
GGTGTGGCCATACAAGGAGCAGAAAAGGCCTTGGCTCTGTGCAAGCTCAGCAATAACAAAAACATCTCTATATAATCATCAATCCTGTGTTCAACATAAACCCAAAACACAGCCCCATACCAGCCAATGGAAAGAAAATTAACTCTACCCCAGTGTCTTGGTTTGAAAGACAGGTGTCTGCTAAGAAAGGCAGGAGCCTCCCCTGGAATGGAAAATATGACCCTCTTCCATCCGAATTGTTGTAATTTTGAAATTGCTAAGGTGGGATCTGGGAACCAGAGAAGGTCTGCTTTGGCTGCGTTCCTGCAGCCTGTTCGCGCATCTTCTGGTCGTGAACCAAAGGAACCAAAACAGGCGAAGAAATGGAAGTGGCCTAAGCCGAGCCAAAAAGAGAACACACTGATCCCTCAGTGCAAGAAGTGTGGTAGACCAGGGCATTGCTCAGACTATTGTAGATCCCAGACCCATGCCGATGGTTGGCCTTTGTCGGGAAACTTCCGCCGGCGTGCAAGGAGGTGGAATTGCTCTCCGATGCAGTCACTCCCCCAGAGAGTGGCACAGGTACAGGCACAGGCCTACCCAGCCACCCTAGAGACGGCACCCAGGGACCAGACGGCACCCACGGATGCAGCAACCTCAGGAGAAGCGGTCTAGAAGGGCAGGGTGGGCACACCGGGAGGTAGCAAGCAAGAGGCAGCAGAAACTCTGCAGCTGGGTACAGCAGGACCTCCTGGCAGGCAGAGGGTGAAAAGCTACAGTGTACCACAAACCCGGAGCAAACAGCAGAGGGGTTGGGCAGCAGCAGGACTTTAAAGGTCAGATTTGCGCTATGATCTCCATGCAAAAACCCCCTGTAACTATTCTTTAAAAGACCTGCCTTGCTAAATTAGTGCCTTTTAAGTCTTGCATCCCCAGGATAGAAAACCAAACTCACGAAGATAGTGGCAGTGGATCTACAGGACTTCCGTAGGCCTTCTGGACTGCAGACATCTCTGACCAAAGGCCTCAGATGACATGTACCCTGGTCCTGCCGAACGCCCATCCACCCCGGATTCAGCTTCGAGGTTTGATTGATACGGGTGCCTCCGGAAACTCCAGCTTGGCTCCCAAACATCGTGATAGTCCCGGAGCCAGGGAGGATGGGGGGTGGGCCAGGGACAGCAGCCACCCCTGGGCACAGAACAAAACAAAACAGATCAAACCCCCAAAAGTGGGATGGGATAATAAAGCATCCCCAAGACACCCAGCCAAAACCAGCACACAAATCAGACAAGCAGAAGTTCAGAAAAAAAATCATCTTGCAGTTTAGAGGGCTGGTTAAAACTGATAGTCTTAAGATGGGTGTGGGAGCTGCTCAACTGTTCAACCATGACACTGACTCTGGGCTCTACTAGGAATACTACCATCTCCTTAAATTCAAGTCTCAAGAGCATTATATGCCTGATATGTAAATAATAAATAGTAAATAATATAAGGTGTATGTCAGTAATATTTTGAATGTCTTCCTTCCAAAACACAGCCAGAAAAGAAATTAAACTGAAAGTAAGCTAGAGAGGAAGACTTACTAAAGTAAAATGCCAACCTGGGATCTGTCTGTCCTGTAGGTCTACAGGAGTCCTTACAAATGAGCATCCATGCAAACCTCTATTGGTTGGAGAGATTTTGAGGCATAATGTGATGACTATTTCGTGTCAGGATCAAGACTCATTCACTTTTCACACTCCACAAATTGAGCCAATGCTTTTGGAACTAGATGGTGAGGAGATTCAAAAGTGAGTATTGCTGTTATTGCCTGGAATTAGAGAACATGATATGAAGTCTGTTGGGTGTGAATTCTCAGACAAGCCAAGGGGTGTAGGTACAAAAATGCTGCTAGTGAGGATTTCCTTGTTATTTTCTAAGTCCGTGAGAGATTTTTCTCTCTCACAGAAGAGGTAGCAGAGTATGTAAACAACCAAGCCACCTGCAACCTTGAAAAGTCTTTTTTATGGTATAGTAGAAAATATTTTGATAATGGATGTTTTAGGATTTTGGCCAATCACCCCCAAGGGGTGGCTGGTCCTTTGTCCAATTGGACCATTAAGAAAAAAGTCTATAAAAGAGTTTGTAAAATAATTAAATAAATCAATCTTGCTGCTCAATTCCTGCCTGCTGGATCTTCTCCTCCTCCTCCTCCCTATGGCTGCGGGACACGGTGATATACCGTAGGAACCAGGCCTGCGGTAATTAAGGGGTCCATCCAAACACATGTGAACATATGAAATAAAGGTGATTTCATAGAAGCAACCAATAATGGCTGCTAGTGAATTTTGCAGGACAGTTTTTTCATGTCTTTGCTATTTGGAGTGATGTGGAGTAGTGTGATGGCTTGTGCAAGTGACTTCCAATGGTGTCCTCTGATGTCATCATATCTTCTCTACTTTTACTTCTCTTTCTTTCAAACACTGTTTTAATTGCTCTGCATTGCATACTGTGGCCTTTATTATGGAATGCTATTACAGTTCTACTATGATTTGTGGCATATAGGTAAAACCTTTTAAAATTAAGGCCTTGTTGCCTTTGTAAAATCATGGCTCAGGCCTGTTACTTTGGCTAGAGAAAGACCATGGGAAAGGAGCATAGCTGAAGTAGAGGTAGAAAAACATGCTGCGTGACTATCGTGTGTTCACATAGTGGTGTATGGTGATTGGTTGAATCAAGTTTGTTGTGCTTTAAAACTATATAAACAGCTAAGAAACTGTATAAAAGAGGCTACGTAGTATTAAAGATAAGCTTTTGCCAGAGCAGTTGGTGTGTCTGTATGTCATGACCATCTCAACGGCAACACTGATTTTGATTTTTCCCCCAACCACCCAAAACCTAGAAGGCTAAAGCTGTATCAAAAATAGGAAAACTATGTTTGTCAGATATAATGGTCCAAAATCTTTGCTGGCCCATTGCCAATATACTACAGAAAAAATATTCTGCCATCAAAATCTTACTTTGCCTTCATTGTTACCTTCAAGGACTGCATCTGTGGAAAGTAAAATATAGGACCGTAATATCAGATGACCGGAGACTTCTGTTATTCTTATTTAATCAAAACACACTCAAAGAAATATTTGTTACTTAATAGTTATATTTTTCAGAAAAAAATGTGAACTCTTCCGAAGAACAGGAAATTCTTAGTAATCAGAAGCTAGTGATGGTCTTTCTATCTTTTTCTCCCACCTCTTAGTATTAATTTATAGAAGATATGATATATACTCTAGTATTAAAGCTATTCAATCAATAAGTATTTAGCAATTCTAGAAGGTGTGCAGTTATCCAGCTGACTATAGGCACACCCATTACATTCTGAGTGTGGGTTGCAGTTGCTAAGTAGCTATATATCAATAACTGGTACTGCTGCTGAACATTTTACAAAGTACTGTCTGCTGAAGGCATAACTTATAAGCCAGTATAGCTTTGTAAATAGAAATCAAATCTCAACAGAGCCTGAATGTTAATCACCATTACTAACTCTAATAATGGCATTGACAACAACAGGAAAGGTGTTGCTCTAAAATAGCTGCTATAAATCCTCCTCTCGTTTCAAATTATGTTTATTGATATAAATCAGATAAAGAGCTGACTGTTCCAGACTTCCATCAGCTTTTGTGGTTTCACCCCAGCCAGCAGCCAAGCCCCATACTCACTCCCCCACCTGCAGGATGAGGGAGAGAATTGGAGGTGTAAAAGCTGGAAAACTGGTTTGAGATAAAGACAGTTTAACAGGGAAAGCAAAAGCATTGCACACAAGCTAAGCAAAAAAAGGAATTCATTCAGTCCTTCCCAAGGGCAGGCAGGTGTTCAGCCACCTCCAGGAGAGCAGGGCCCACAGAACAGTGGCTTGGGAAGTCAAACACCATCACTCAAAATCTCCCCTTCCTCCTTCTTCCCCCCACTTTATATACTGAGCATGATGTCATATGGTCTGGAATATTCCTTGGGTCAGTCGGGGTCACCTGTCCCAGCTGTGTCTCCTCCCAACCTCCCACGCACCTCCAGCCTCCTCCCCAGCATGGCTGTACAAGGAGCAGAAAAGGCCTTGGCTCTGTGCAAGCTCAGCAATAACAAAAACATCTCTGTATTATCAACTCCGTGTTCAACAAAAACACAAAACACAGTCCCATACCAGCCACTGGGAAGGAAATTAACTCTACCCCAGCCAGAACCAGCACACAAATCAGATAAAGATCTGACTCTTACAGAGTTCCATCAGCTTTTAAAAAACAGGAGGCAGTTAATCTGTTCAGGATTTGAGTGTTGCAAGCATATGTATCAGTACAACTTTTCCTCTGCCTTTATATAGTATACATTTCATAAACAATTCCGTTCTTCCACTAGTCCTTAGAAGGTAAGCATGGCTTTATAATATTTATTTATCTACAGAAAAACTCTTGAGGTTCTTACATTTGAAGTTCATTATGGTACTAGGAGGCCCCTTTTTTGTGAAAATAGTTTTTACTCATGGTGGGAGTACGTGGCTATCAATCTCAGCTTCCCATGTGCTGCAGCATCGAAGTATATTTTAAGTGAAAACTGTCACTTAGACTAATCTGTTCTATTTTTGTATTTCATCTGCAAATGAAATCAGCAGTTCACTGTAGAAACTGATAGCTGCTCAGAAAGTTTCAGACATTGATTTGAGCACAATTACTCTGTACCCTTGAGAATTCAGCTTGTACCCATGAGAACTTTAGCATCAACAGAAGCAAGAAACCAAAACAAGAAGAAAACATGCAGCTGTTCGAGGGATGTTGTTTTTAGCTTAGATTTGTTTTCTAATGGGTGGTGGTTTGGTTAAAAACTACCAATAAGTTTTGTAGGGTGTTAACATAGAAGCCAATGGTGACACAGCACAAGTGCCAAGAAACTGTATAAAAGAGGCTTTGTAGAATTAAAGATGCTTTTTGCCTTTTGAACAGAGTTGGTGTGTGTGATTCGTGAGTGTGGCGTCTGTCTCAACTGCGACATCTGGTGACCCCGAGTGGAATGCCAACTCTACAGATGTATCATGCAACCAAGCCACGGTCAAGTGGCCAGAGACGGACATCTCAGCAGATGAAATATGGCGGTAAGGCTGTGATAAGCCTGGGCTGCTACTACTTATTCAACCTGTTTGAAAAGTGAGCTGCTAAGAGGATAAAAATGAGATCCCAAGTATCTCAGGAAGAGAGATCTATTGTAAATATTTGGATGTCATTGCTAGCTAAACGGGATATTAAATATGACAAGCACCTGTTGAAGGCTCTGCTCCTATGGTGCAAGAGACAATGTATAGAAGCTACGTCTGCAAATGCATTTAGTGTGAATGAGACTGCCAAAATTTTGGTGATTACCCGGAGGGTGGTGCTGGAAACCTTGAAAACTGTAAAAAAGGAGTGGGATTCGCAATGGCAGAACTCCGCGGACGCAGAGGGTCTGAGCGGAGTGAAGGAGCAGAAGGGAGGGGCGGATGGCTCCACGGCAACACATACAGCTGGAACCGATGGTGAACTGTGTAGTGGGGTGCCAGCTGAGGTTGGTCATGAGAATTCTCCAATTAAAGCTTCAGTTTAATGATGGTTTATACTTTTTGGGCCTAGGACAGTCTGGGTGTCCTTGAAGAGCAGGCCCGGAGAGGCTTTGTTATGTCTACCTAGCATGAGAGAGCAGAAATTAACAGGCTACAAGAAACTTCAGAGTTACACACTAAGCAGTACATTGATTTGAAAAATATAAAAGTTAAAACATAAAGCATCAAGACTGCCAAGAATTTGATGATTACCTGGAGGGTGGTGCTGGAAAGCTTGAAAGCTGTCAAAAAGGAGCAGGACTAGCAACGGCAGAACTCCGTGGATGCGAAGGGTCTGAGCGGGGTGAAGGAGCAGAAGGGAGGGGTGGATAGCTCCACGGCAACACACACAGCTGAAACCGGAGATAACTCCTTGCTTTGAGGCTGCTTAGCAAGGTTTGAACTTCTTCAACAGAAATGCTTATATATTGCATGATTGGTACAACTTGTCATGTAAAATGTATACTGCCTTTTTGAGAATTTTGACTTGAAAGTCTGACTGGACTGACTTAATATAGAATTTTTGCTCTGTTAGAAACTTGTGTACCAGGAAAAGTATTTCCTTTCTTGGTGCCCTCAGAGCATTACCTATCGTTATGTAGCCTCTTGGAAAGTTTGGTAGAATCCTCCTTGAAAATAGCAATTAGCTCTATAACCCGATGTTAACACATTGCATGATTTACAAGGGTTGCTGGGTGAGGCCCATGCTAGGTTTTAGCCATTCATCAATCAAGCATTCCTTTCCTCACTCCCTCATTACTGTTATCTCGGAAGTTATTTATGGTTCTCTACTGCAGAAGTGGACAGACCTGTACCGGCTCTGACATTTAATTTTATTGTGGATCTTTCATTATGGACAAACATGAAACAGTTTTTCTAATAAGTACAGCTGTTTAGTGGCTCAAGTGTAGCTGTTCTTCCTTGCCACTTATAAGTCAGAATTGGACTTCATATCAAAACAGCTGACGCACTGGTGTGTGTGAGCTGATGGCCCGAACGACCTTAGGTGGTCGTCGTGCCGTTCCTGAACCAGGTCGCTTCGCCTCCGAGAGGCAACAGACCTGTGCCAGCTCTGACATTTAATTTTATTGTGGATATTTAATTATGGACAAACATGTAACAGTTTTTCTAATAAGTACAGCTGTTTAGTGGCTCAAGCGTAGTTGTTCTTCCTTGCCACTTATAAGTTGGAATTGGACTTCATATCAAAACAGCTCAAGTGTTGTGATGGACTGGAAAAATGACTAAAAGTGACACTGCTTTACAAAACAGGCTTGCTTTCTGAGTATGTGTTATCTGCTCAGTAGCTGAAATTTTTGATATTCTCTATTTTATGGAAACAGGCAAACAGTGGAGTAAACAATAGTATACTCCTTTAGAATCCTCTGACACCATGGCTTTGTA
This sequence comes from Corvus brachyrhynchos, assembly GCF_000691975.1. Lineage (NCBI taxonomy): Eukaryota > Metazoa > Chordata > Aves > Passeriformes > Corvidae > Corvus > Corvus brachyrhynchos. The sequence continues at coordinate 50,771 of NW_008235789.1, read as the reverse complement.
GCTGCTTATATACATGTGTCAGTTTTACATGCTCACTGATTGTTGGGAAGGATGAAAGTTTGATAAGAAAGTTTCACAGGGATGTAGACTTGGCAGAAAGATCTCTGAATGTAGAAACTGAGAATAAGATAGAAATGAAAGCAAGTTTTGATATAGAGTAAAAGATGTTTTGCTGAAACACTGATCACTGAATAACTGAGAAGGCAAAGGTTGGAGATGAGTTGGAAGGAGATTTTTATGATTACAGCAAAGGTATGTGACCACAAACAAAGACATGTTTTTTACCAAGTAAATGTGTCTCAAGAAGAGCATAACTAAGTAGAAAACACGTTTTACCAAATAGAGAGCTATCGCAGGCAAATAAGAAATGTTGATGTAGCAAGAAGAAGAGAGGTCTGAGAATTTTCCATTGTAAGCTTAAACTGTAACTTACTTACTCTTGTGATTGGATAA
>NW_008235789.1:47616-49242 GCF_000691975.1 Corvus brachyrhynchos | reverse complement strand
CAGCTCTTTTGTCTTCCTTAAGTACAGCCATTTGTCCCCTAGCAACATGCATATGGGAAAAATTCCTTTAACAGGAAAAAAAAACGAGGACTAAACTAAAACCCCAACAGTACTCCATCAAAACCTCAACAAAAAACAGTAGCACACTCCTTTGGAATCATCTGAAACCATGGCTTTGTAGCTGCTTATATACACTTGTCAAATTTATATGCTCACTGACCTAACAAAGTTTCATGTGCAAAACTCAGAGCAGCATTATACGACTACGTACTCAGCATTTTATCTTTACCTTTAGTAGCCCAAGGTCAAATCTACCATACTGACAATCACAAAAGACCTGTTTTGCCATCTCCGTCACTGTGTATCACCAAGCTGAAGAGGACGGTGGGGAGAGACAGGCAAGCCCTGGCACGCACCACACACTCCACTTGGGAGACTTGGGCACCCACTCCGTGTGGGGATGCCCGGGGGACCCGTTCAGGGCTACACAGATCCATTCCTGCATACTTTTTCAAAGTGCCTTTCTTGATTAATGAGAACTGAGTTGCAGGGCATTTGTCCCACCTGAAGAGAGTCCAGCTTCCTGCTTCCGCCCTGCTCTTCCCTTCCCTTCCCTTCCCTTCCCTTCCCTTCCCTTCCCTTCCCTTCCCTTCTTTTTTTTTTTCCCTTCCCTTCCCTTCCCTTCCCTTCCCTTCCCTTCCCTTCCCATGTTCGTGGTGTGGGAAAGGTTGCCATTGAGTTCTAACTCACAGCTTGTTAACACCTTGAGCACATTCACGATACTTTTTGGCACATCTTGAAGATTGTCAAAGATTTGGTGACTGTACTGTGCCTTATAAACTGCATCTTAAAAGACCCTACCAGATTTATGCTCGTACCAGAAAACTACTGAAAGACATACAATGTTGTCATTTTTTTTTGGAGTACAGCTGCAGATTGGAAAATCCTGCAAAATTGTGCTTATACAAAAAAGGTCCTGACTGAACAGATGTTTTCAATAATGTTTCTCGTTACCATGAGCTATTCTCACAGCTGAATTATGACAAATCACAACGCATTTGCCACACCATTGTGATCTCTATGGTAAATCCATGTTGCTGTTATTTCATTTACACATCAGTTGTCTGCTTGCTTATTGTTTTTTAACTGGTACGTGACAAAATTTTTGGGAGCTTTCTTGCACTGATGAAGTCAAGATGAGTTACATTCTGCTGTATTGGACACCTTTAAAGGAACACTCTCCACTATGACGTTAGTTTTGTTAAATTTAAGTGCTGCGATGTGGGATGTGCCCAGCCCCTGCCCTGGAGGGAGGCCTGCTGATAAAGGGATTGCATAGCCTCCCAGCAGAATCCCCTCAGAAAAGGCAGCACTCTTCAGTTATGGCAAGAGAGGACACAGAACCATGATCCTCTGGGAGACCCTATGTAGATCTTTTGTAACCCATTGGCTTTTACCCTCTCACACCCACTTTTGTATCCCCATAAGAGAAGCCCGTCTATCTCAGTCGGGAGAGCAAGCCTGTCACTGGTCACCTTTCGCGGGTGCAAGACAATAAAGCCACCTATGCGGGAATTCCACACAGGCCTCTCGTCTCTCTTTCCTGGTCTGGCCTGGAGATTGCCT
>NW_008235789.1:45226-47522 GCF_000691975.1 Corvus brachyrhynchos | reverse complement strand
AAAGCGGCCCGGGCCCTGGCAGGCGGTTCCGCGCGGGACCATCTCTCCGGATCGGTTACGGCTTCCTGGGTCTGAGCTACAGACCCCACACCAGCTGCCACACTGCTAATATTAAGTTTTGCTAAGTGTAAGTTTGCACAGTTTAAGTGATGCTAAGGCTAAGTTCTACTAAGTTAACCTGTTGTTAAATTTAAGTCATGTCAAGTTTAAGTTCTGTTAATTTGATATTCTACTACATTTAAGGTTCTGTTAGTTTAAAGTGTTGTTAAGTTTAAGCAAAGTCAAATCTAAGTATGTTCAGGTTAAGTTTTGTTATTTTTAAATTCTTGTAACTTTAAGTTATATTAAAGTTAATTTCTGTTCAGTTTCAGTGATGTTAAAGTTCTGTTCAGTTTACTTTCTGTTACTTTTGAGTAACATTTATTTTGAGTGAAGTCTAAGTTCTGCTGAAATATGCTCATTTAAATTGAATGATACAGTTCTTTTGTTACAGAGATAAGAATGAACAGATGGAAACAATTATGATAAAGGATTGGTAAGTGACTGTTTATGATTATAAGATAATAAGTTGTAAAAATACGTGAGGATTCGGCTTGTTAGATCCTTAAATTCATTGGAAATTCTATGGGTATAAATGTTCTGCATTGCTCAATTAAATGGTTATTCATGACAATCTTTGCTGTTTTATCTTTTGTAGGTGGCAGAGAAGGATAAGTAAAAATTGCAAATTATGGATATTATTAATCGTAAGCTGTTCAGTGCTTTCCCTTATTATCTTATATGCATAGATGTGTAGAGAAGTATACTCTGGATTTCTGAGAATAAGTTACTGTTGATGTCATATACTCTTAATATAATAGTGTGAATTCAATGACTTTTATGAAAAGGCATTATCCAGAAGATATTATTTGATATTACACGTGTGTTTCTTTAGTTGTTTGCAGTCTGTTTATGGTACCATTGACTACTTAGCTAAAGATAAATGACAAAGTCGACTGTTTTACAAACTTTCACATACTGTTGTGTAGCTATCTGTTGCGGTGACCCAGCCCACTGCTGGGCTGGGGCAGGGGAATGTCAATCAATTCAGGGCTCTCCCTTGGGGGGATTTCCCCACCCAAGACAGTGACAATGAGGGTGGGTTGATGGGCGGCACAGAGACCTAAGCCATGTCCCCCTGGGCGGCACCCGGGTCCAAATTGACCCCCCGTTCGGAAAATTCTCTGTTACTTGGTTGTTCATGGGCTCCTTGTTGTAAGTCCCACCTCCCGGTTTCCCCCGTTGGTTCTTGTTGAATTGTATCCTCCCCTTGGCTTGTATCTCATTGGTTGTCTTCCCTTTTCCCACGGTTTTCAAACCCCCTATAAAGAAGATATTATTTGATGTTACACATGTGCGTTTCTTTAGTTATTTGCAGTTTTCTTATAGTACCATTGACTACTTAGCTAAGGATAAATGACAAAGTCGACTGCTTTACAAACTTTCACATACTGTTGTGTAGCTATCTGTAAGATATGTATCTTTTTAAGAAACTTTCCCAGCTGCCATTACTACCGGTCTGTTTATAGGATATGTTAAGGAAACCCTTCTAGTTAAGGCCTTGGCTCTGGTCAAGCCCTGGCCCTACCTGGTCGAGAGGCATACGTACAGACCCAGGTGTTTCTGCACTAAAAACATAATTGACTCACTTTGACTTGCTGATTTGGGCTTCTAAAAGCTGGACCCCCTTTCAAGGTAAACTTGGGAGCCTCGCCTGGGAAAATTCTCCAGGTCCTCATTGTGAATCGGGGCTCACCAGCTACTGCAGACGCTGGGTGATGGTACAGTAGGCAATTGAGGGTGTATTGTTCTAAGTCACTATCCTTTTATCATGTGCTGTGGATCATATGTATTATCCTGTTTGTTCTTCCTCAGTGTGACTTTACTGTCTCATTACATGTATTCGCTTGCTCTTATTTTGCCTTCACGTTTACAGTGACAGACGCGCAGGTTATCACAAAACAAAAAGGAGGAATATGGCTCCCCAGGAGCATTTGGATAATGCAATATTTACGCTAAAAGTTTTTGCAGGCAGATCATCAATTTGATCCCCAGCAGAGCGATGCCAGTCTGAAGATTTGCATGTGTGAGACAAATTTCTAAAAAGGCTTTACGTAAGAATCCACAATTGGGTGTGTAATGACAAGGCCTAGCTGATTTACTAACCTAGGGAAGAAGGTACTCATGTGTTTTATTGCCAACAGGTCTAAAGTGGTTACCTGCCTGACCTGACAAACATCAATCGCCTCTGAGAAAA
>NW_008235789.1:43559-44489 GCF_000691975.1 Corvus brachyrhynchos | reverse complement strand
GTGTTCGCTGGAGTCTCAGGGGGCCAGCCTGCCAACAGAGGCCTTGTGTCCCACTGTACCCACTAGCATGTTATTGTGTTCCAGCTGACCTTCTTCAGTTATTCCCTGTTCCATGCTTCCAGAAAGACATTCGGTAATGTTAAAGTCAGCATTTCCAGCTAATGGACTTTCTCCTACCTAAACAGCACAGCCTCTGAGCTCCAGCGAGATGAGCTTTGGAACAGTAGCCATTTGCTGCCAAGTGCAGAAGAAGAAGAAGCAGCTCTCTCTCTGGGGACATTGGACATTATCTTTTATTTTCCTATGCCGCTGATATCTTTGTCAGTGATATGATTGTTCTTGATGGATTTTATTGATTTTGATCTGTATTCCATGTATTTTATCCTGTGACCTGCAGATAACCAGTAACAGTATTAATAGGATAATGGCTTCACAGGTGCAAAGGTGATTCATTTTCTAATGCTACTCAAAATGTGTCACCCGAAAATCACGTATTTCAGAACGTCTCAGCATGTTACAGTTGGACAGTTTTAAACCAAGACAATGTTACATACTATCAAGCCCCTTCAGACAAATGTTCACGCAAATTGCCTCGAGGAGTATTCTTGATTTGTGGAAATCGCGTGTGGCCTGCATTACCCTCACATGCTATTGGTGGTCCATGCACTATTGGCTGCCTTACTATGCATGCTCCAAATTTAATTATGCTTTTAAATCACACGCATGCAACTCGTGACAAACGGTCCTTGCATTCCTTTGCAAGAGACTGCGATAGCACCTTAGATTTTTGGGGATTAGAAAAATATGTTTTAGCTTCTCTTAAATCACAGGAGTGGCTTGCTAAAAAGACTAGTGCCACCTCGCTTGCTTTATCAGAATTGTTAAAACGGGATTTCCGGTTGAAAACAAAAATCGGGTGTGGAAGGTATC
>NW_008235789.1:39051-43213 GCF_000691975.1 Corvus brachyrhynchos | reverse complement strand
GAGGGGAATCTCAGAACAGGCAGCAACAATCGGGAACTGTGGAAACTGACAAGCTGCTCTGAAAGTTTCACAGAGCTCGACTTGGACGCAATCGCTTTGTACCCTTGAGAATTCAGTTTGTACCCGTGAGAATTATAGCATCAACAGAAGTGAGAAATCATAAACAACAGATGTAGAAAGCACAGCTGGTCTAGGGAGGCTGATATTTGCTTTAGATTGTTTTAGATGGGTGTTAGTTGCAAGTAACTAGTAGTTTTGTAGGGTGTTAACATAGAAGCCAATGGGGACACAGCACAAGTGCCAAGAAACTGTATAAAAGAGGCTTTGTAGAATTAAAGATGCTTTTTGCCTTCTGAATGGAGCTGGTGTGCGTGATTCCTGAGTGTCATGTCCTTCTCAACTGCGACACCCCGCCACGGAGCAGACCAGGGTAAAGAAGGATCAGGGCGATGTCACAGGATTTCATGTGGTGGTGATATCTTTACTTAATCTCTCTGTCACTCCCTTTCTTTTTCCCTCCCCCCTCTTTCCTTTTTCAATTTCTCTCTACCTCATATTTACTGTTAAATAAAATCTGTACTATTGACTTTGGCAGATGGCTTCATTTGCACCTTAATTTGTTCAGAGACATTTCTTAATATTGGGATCCTAACAGTAAATTGGTGTCAGAAGTGGAATACTCTTCTCTGACCCAAAGTGCCTTTGACAATAGTACGTTTTTCTTTGTGGTAATTTTGTGCAGCTCCTTCTGTAGGAACTTTTAGAAAGTTTGCCACAGCCTTACTCTGTGAGGATGTTGTGTTAAATTTTAGAAATATTTGCCACAGTATTCCCTGTGAGCGAATTTTGTGTGATAACTTTTGAAAACTTTGGGAGATTGTAGTTCCTTCTGTAGGAACTTTTGGAAACTTTGCTACAAATTGCCTCTGAGGTCATTCTTCATTCCCTCTGTGGCAATTTTGGGAGAAAATGACTATTCTGGGTGGCCATTGTAAAGAAAATATTTTGTTTTCTTTTCTTGAAAAATTTGATAGTCGCCCTGCTGTAGCATATAAGAAAAGTCTTATAGAATAAGGGCCTTGTTCACCTTTGCTCACCCAGGGCCCTTTCCTCTCTGAGAGCGGCTTTTAAAGAGTGTAAGAGACAGGTTTGTTCGCAGAGACAGCCTGCAGGAGCACTATCAGAGAATGCCCTGGAAGACCATTGAGGAAGGGATCCAACGCATGAGAGAAATGGCGGTATTAGAGATAGTTTTTGGGACAGACAACACGATAACTACCTTGACAAGGTCAGGTGCACAGAGAAAATGTTGTGGAGCCTGGCACACCTAGGGCCATCTCAATACTCCAGCCTCATGGCAACAATGATTGTTGAGGACAGCCCAGAGACAATGGGTTCCATAGCCAGCAAACTCAGGAATTATGAGAGCATGGTCCATGGCCCGATGCAGGCTCACGTCTCTGCTGTGGTTAAGAGTCTCAAAGAGGAGATGAGGGAGGAGATGAGGGAGAGCAGTTCCTATGTGGCACCAGTGTGAACCAGAGGACCAAATGTCAGAGCCCGACGTCCCCCAGCTAGGGAAAGGGGGTACACCCTGTGAGTTGACCTGTGGTTCTTCCTGTGTGAGCATGGGGAAGATATGAGCAGGTGGGATAGAAAGCCCACTTCCACCCTGGAAGCACGGTTGCATCAACTCAAGGAGGAAAACACTAGCTGAGGGAGTTCCACCAAAATGAATGTAGCCTGAGCTTCCTGTGGCCAAGCTGCTAGGTATAACAGAAAGGAGGATGACATGTCTGATCCCCTTGAAGAGACCTCCAGGATGTACACCCAGGGAGGGAACAGTAGCCAGGACTACAGCGGCTCTGCTTCTAGCCAGGTAGACGCTGGGGAAAATCAAGTTTTTTGGACTGTGTGAATCGGGTGGCCTGGCACATCAGAACCACAGAAATACGAAGCTTTGGTTGACACTGGTGCACAGTGTACTTTAATGCCATTGGGACATGTGGGGGCAGAACCTGTTTCTATTGTTGGGGTGAGAGGGGGATCGCAGTAGTTGACCCTGATGGAAGCTGAGGTAAGCTTGACTGTGAAGGAGTGGCAGAAACACCCTATTGTGACTGGTCCAGAGGCCCCGTGTATTCTGGGGATATATTTCTTTCAGTGCGGTTATTTCAAAGACCCAAAAGGATTCAGGTGGGCATTTGGAATAGCTGCTGTGGAGGCAGAGGGCATTAGGCAATTGAATACCTTGCCTGGACTGTCAGAAAATCCTTCTGCAGTAGGACGCCTGATGGTGGAAGAACAACGAGTACCGATCGCCACCTCAACAGTGCATTGCTGGAAGTATCGGATGAATCAAGATGCCGTGATCCCTATCCACAAGGTGATCCGTGAGCTGGAGAGCCAAGAGGTGGTCAGCAAGACCCACTGACCCTTTAACAGCCCCACAGTTGGTAACCATGACTCAGGTATGGAGACAAAATTTGCGTGTGACTATAGTCCAAAAGGTATCCAAAGCTCTTCATACAAACAACTGTTGGATTTGTACTCAAATGCCAACAATTGAAGGGAATAGCCACTGGCCGTTAATTGGTGTTTTAATGAATAAGATGAACCATCACGAGAAGCGGGAACAAGTCACTAAGGCTTACCTGCCTATAACCCCAAGTGGCCTGATTCCTGATCAAGAAAATTGTAAGGTTCCCTGCTTTGTTATTAATGTCACAGGAAGGGTCATTCTCCTTCCCTATTGTCATGAAACCAGTTCTGAAGAAAAGGCAAACCCAAAATCCGTAATAGCGTGAGCACAGACACCATGGAGAATGGTTCTCCCACAGGGATCAGGATGGTATTGGATATGTAAAAATGAGGCCTGGAAAATTTTGCCCTTTGATCAAGATTGGGCCTGTGCCCTCGGGTCTTTAATTCCCAACATAACAATATTTGATCACATTGAGGAACAAAGTGGGTGGATGTACTAGTTTGAAAACAAACCAGTGGGAGGCACCAAATCAGAATAACAATTTAATAAGGAAATTAAAAACAACATAAAGGCAGAAAACACTGGTTTAAACTGACAGAGTCAGGATACAACCTGACACCCTGTTAGTCAGGGTGGCAGTAGCAGTCCGATAAAATGATGGCTGCAGTCCTCCTGAAGTGGTAGATGTGGTTCTGTTGAAGCGGTGATCCTGTAGAAGGGTCTGCTCTTCCTCGGAAGGTCCACTGGTGGCTATGTAGCTCCTGTCCTCTGGGAATCCAGTGGAAAGGGTTGTCTGTGGTGTTCGGAATCTCAGATTATATCTAGGATGGAATGCTTGGTTCCTCCTTCTGGGTGGAGCATCTCACAATGGGATGATGAGTCATGAGGCAAGGCATTGATGGGCTCATTAACAGTAGTCCAGAGGGAGGAGGCAAGGAAACACTGCCCCACCTGGTTTCAACAGCTCATGAGGATGGTAATAGAATACACTGCAACCCAGGACAGTGGATGAGAACTTATGTAAGGAGGATGAAAAGATCCAACAAGCCCCTCGTTGAGCATCCCACAGTTTTCCACAGTGCAATTAGGGCTCTTATTCCTTCTTTAGGAGTAATTGAATTGGAGAAAGGAATTGTTAACATTTTGGCCATTTTTGAACATATTGAGAATAAAACTTCAGATGCAATCATGGCCTTACAAGAAGTTAAGGGTTTGTCTTGTGTGGCTCTGCTAAACAGAATTGCTCTCCATTTTCTACTAGCCGCACAAGGGGGCATGTGTACCGTCACTAACACTAGTTGTTGTTCTTATATAGATCAGAGTGGAAGGATTAATAAAGATTTGGCTGAAATTTGGAAACAAATTCAAATTTTACATCAGGTAACTCTAAAAGATGACTCATTGGACTTTGAAGATATCTTCCATACCCTCAAATCATGGTTACCAAACTGCATCTGGATAAAAGAACTGTTCATACTAGTTGTATTTGTAGTCAGTTTCTGCATAATAGCTTGCTGTGTGATTTGATGCTGTAATTAGGTGTAAGGGGTGTTGGGATCACTGAGCTAGCAGCTGTGATAGCTGATGGGCCGGAGAGCCCCAAAATAGCAAAGGCCTGCTGGTGGAAAAACTCAGATATTTGAAATATCATTATTACCTCTGTAATCTTCAGCCCAG
>NW_008235789.1:28532-30272 GCF_000691975.1 Corvus brachyrhynchos | reverse complement strand
GTCCTTCTCCTTCCCTGATTCGATGCCTTTGTCATCCCTCCCCTGTCGCCACCCCCCCATAAAACCCCTGGCAGGCGCGTTCAGGGTTGCTCATTGCTGGACACCCCCGGGGGCGAGGTCCCCTGTTCGGAGACACAATAAACCTTCCGGATTTCATCCACAATTGAGCCTGCCTCCTTCTTCCACCACCTGCCTCTATTGCCACGGTCCTGTGGAAGGACCCACGAGCCAGACCTCTGGTCTCCCGGATTCCGGCGGGTGGCCCCCGCACGCAGAGGCAGGAAGGGACTTTCACATGTGAGCAGAGAACCAACCCGGGTGGCTGTCTCGCTGTGACATTGAAGCCATGAGAGAACTGTTTCTTGTGGAGATGTCTCCATAGCATGAGTAAGAGAGACTCCTCTCCCTAAGTGAACTGAAAAAAGCGATTATTATAGAGGTGGTAAACTGACTGAAAATCTCATGGGTTGTCTTTTTACGTTGTCAGTGGGAGAAGGGAGAAAGGTGGGTGGAGGAAAGCGTTCTGAAGGTTTAGTCTGATTTTTTTTCCTTTCTTTTAGGTCTGTTAATAAACTTCTTTATATTCTTTTAAGTTTTGTGCCTGATTTGCTTTTCTCCTAATTCTTATCTCACAGAAGCAAAATAAATAAGTAATGGATATTTTGAACCGAACCACTACAGGACTCAAAACCCCCTTTCCAGTAACTCCTATATACTCCTTACCAATAACCCCAAAATAATAAATAATGCCTTTACTCACCCAGGGATTCTGCCCAAGTCCCAGGAGACAATCAGAAGTCAAAGCCCTCCCCGAGAATCCCTCGGAGCCAGCTGGAGATCTATCAGCCGCAGACCCTCTGGGGCTCAAGGCCAAAGTCTCAGCTGGGGTGCCAAATTACCGTTAACAAATGTCCGAAATATCAAAATAATATCGTCTCTCCAACAGTAAAATTGTGGCAAAGAGGGCATAATTTATTCAGTCCTGAGGTGCACGCAGGAGAGTCTAACCTAAAGTGGACATGTGATTCTACAAGAGCTTTACTTATATGCAGTCGCTACACGCATAATACAATTCACCCATTACCATAAATTCCACCCCAAGTTCCCAGAGATTCAGTCCTTTGTTTTGTCTATTGATGCCATGATGATTTTTTGCCTTTTTTTTAAACCCCTTTTATACCTTTTTACAACTTCTGTATTCTTTAGTGCTTTTTGCCTCCATTCTTGGACTTGTTTGTTAAGCTAGGAGACTAAATGTAGGTAGGGTTAGTGTGCCCCAGACCCCAAGGTGCTCTCCAGAACACATTCTGTAAACTAAGACAGAACCATCCAGGGGAAGGCTCCTTGGGGAGGGGGGCTCACTTGAGCCTCTCACTGGGGAATCTTTGATAGATATGCTCATTAGTAACACTTACTATAATGTTATACCAGATCTTTTGTGGGGGGTGCATGGAGGTGTGCATGGAGGTGCATCGACCTGGACATAGTGCACCTAAGGATCCTTAAAATAAATACAAAGGTAAAATCCCTTTTTCCCTTCTAACCACGTTTGACTCTTGATTTTAAGACCAAGAAAAGGCATCAGTTGCTGGCAACCACGAAGGGACCCTAAAGACCTTGAAACTCACGGTCTTGGGTTGAAACACATCTTGCTTTGCCTCTCTCTCTGCTGGCAAATTACAGAGGGACCAGAACGACGATCCAGGACTGTGACCAGGATTTTAAGACCCAGCATGGAAA
>NW_008235789.1:26885-27995 GCF_000691975.1 Corvus brachyrhynchos | reverse complement strand
GGGTGATTGGCTAAAATCCTAAAACATCCATTGTCAAAATATTTTTCTATTGTACTATAAAGAAGACTTTTTAAGGCTGCAGGTGTTTGGTTGTTTACATAACTGCTACCTCTTCTGTGAGAGAGAAAAGTCTCTCACAGACTTAGAAAATAGCAAGAAAATCCTTGCTAGCAGCATTTTTGTATCCACAGCCAGGCCCTCTGTGCTGAGTGGAAAGTCCTCCTGATGTGTTCTGATATTGAAGCAGTCCAGCAGAAAAAGGGAAAAAATCTGAAATACAACATCAAGTCACCCCAAGACACCTATGAAAAGGGAAAGCTTAAACCTTTCCCCTGCAAACTGTGGAAAGAAAGGCACACTGTCCGTCAAATACACAAGAGCCCAGAGGGTGCACTCCATGCAGCCATAGAATTGGCTCAGAGGCTTGAGAGGTTGGCTGGTTGGTTAGGACCTCGAGAGGCTGTGGGTTTGAATCCTGCTGAGACCAGATTTTCGTGCGCACGCGTTTACTGTTTGCTAAAACTAGTCGCTTTTTAGTATTTTAAAGGGCTGTAGTTTGTGTAGTAAGCTAGATAAATTGCCTGGGAAGTCGGAATTCTGAAGCCGGATTGCAGGCTGAATTCCAGAATTAAAAGCTTCCCTCTGGCAGAGTTTTCCTGCCTGTGAGTAAACATGGGTGGTGTTTTTTCAGATGAAAACAAGAAAATCCCTCCTAACAGCCCGTTAGAGTTGATAATAAAACACTGGAAATGACTGACAGGGCAGAGAACTACTCTAGACACGCAAGAGTTAATCAGACTGTCCACACGAGTTTAGCCGACTTTAAAATGAAGTCAAAGAAGCTGGCCTCACTTTGGTAGCTTGGAAAATGATATAACTACTGACCTGATGGTAGAACTGAGATCATTATGTAGATTTGATGAACTAAGATATGCAGAACTTTTTACTGTGTATCTGAATAGGGAAGAAGCATATCTAGTAAAGAGAAATACCATGGAGATGACTTTAAGAAAGAGGAGGGGAGGGGAAAAGCTGCAGCAAGCTAGCTCGCATACGAATATGAACAGAGAGATCAATATGACAGATGTAGATATGGTGGCATCAGCTTTG
>NW_008235789.1:25534-26500 GCF_000691975.1 Corvus brachyrhynchos | reverse complement strand
CATTCTTACTTCTACATAATTGGGTTAGATAAATGACTACATTTGGCAAGCTTCTATTATTTATGTTTTGACTTGAGAAATCAAAGTTCTCCCTCCCTTTTCATGGTCAGTACATCTTATCAGCACAGCACTGTACCTCCTTAAAACTCCCTTTTGGTTCTCAGGCCTGTTTCTCACGCAGGCATTTTCTCATGTAGGCTTTTTCTCATGCAGGCCTTTGCTTGTACAGCTCTTTTATTAATCTGTGCTTTTCGGCTTTCAACAATTCCCCTTTTTTCTTTTTGTACAAGCAATACTTGATTGGCTACAAATGTAGTAACTTTGTATATCATCTTTTGCAAGTGTTGTCGCAGGCAAGGTAAGCACACTATTATTAATAATATTACTAGTCCTACAGTAATCAAATGCTGCATGTGTGAAACTAGCCATGGTCTTAAACCTAGTGACTTTAACCATCCTTCTAAGCTGAGACTGTCTTCTTTCTGTAATTGTGTGGTTAACTGATGTAACTCCCTTATCTGCTTGTGAATTAGGACAGAGTGGTCAGAAAGATTCATACAGCACATACCTTAGAACTCTTCACAGCCGTGGCCGTGAACTAATAGTAGAAAATCAATGGCTGCTTGATTTTGTAATACTGTATGTCTAACACTAGTAACATCTACGCTTATCTCGTCAAGCATCTGCGAAGTTATGTTTAACTTATCCCTCTCCCAGCAAGCAAGTTTATGCAAAATAGCGTAAGCCCTGGCTGCTGAAGCACCAGGTAAAAACATAGATGCTAGCCAAATTGACTGCCTTCACTCAATCTAAATGGGTGGACAGCTGATTGAAAATGTCCCCTAATGCTCTTGTCTCAAGACAGTTAAAAAAACAATTTCTCACTCTACCTCTGTGTTTGGTGCTATACTAAAAAATTTATGCAACTCTCCTTCTTAGTTTTGCCTTTGGAGAGAGTTCACCGAT
>NW_008235789.1:19892-23016 GCF_000691975.1 Corvus brachyrhynchos | reverse complement strand
TATATAAAACACAACAGGGCTGTGATTTAGTATGTTCCTATCTTCCAGTGGCTAGACATTGTTCAACACTAGCTGTATTTCTCTCTTTTTCAAAGAAGCTAGAAATCCTATCATTGCCTTCCACAGCTTCACTTGTGTTCTGGTGTGAACCTTTTCTCTTGGAACTTTCATTTGTGTGGATGTAGAAGAGGGGAAAGAGGCACAAACATTCTCTCTAGTTTTGTTTTTCAGGGCAAGATGTCAGTTGCCCTAATTGAAATTTCTCATCCTATTTAGAGGCTGCTTTTAATTACAACTGTATGTGCAAATACCCGCATCAATACTGATTCTGCCTTTTTTCGTATTCTGAGAGCTTAGATTTAAATCCCACTTTTCCTGGGACATTTTTTTCTCAAAATAAAGAATCTCATGTCTCTCCTGCCTCTAATGAAGACCTGGAAATGATGAAGACAGTGACTGAAAAAAATGTTCTGATAATGAGAGTAAAGGATCAAGAGTCTTGACTGAGAAGAACCTGAGACTGACAAAAAGCCTACCTTGTGTATTGTATTCTATCCTTCTGGAGGCAAGAAAAAAATCGTTTGTCTACACATGTGCACACATACAATTTACCTAGATTTATAATAGGAACTATGGTTAAGGAGAAATTCGATCATAAACAGTGTGCCCAGTGGAAAGTCCTCCTGATGTGCTCTGATGTTGAAGCAGTCCAGTAGAAAAGGGAAAAAATCCGAAATTCCAGGGAAGGAAAAATTCAACTCTCAGTCTCTCTCCAGAGAAAAAGCAGATGAACCACTGGCCAAAAAAACTGTCCTGGGAGCAGCAAGCCGGGTGCTTCCTCCCTCCCCTGCTGCAGCTGGGAAAACAAATTGCTATCTCTGTGTGACATACTGCTTTGCAAAAGTTTTGCTCAGTTTTTTCCTTCCCCCTCTCAGGCTCATTTTAGAGGCATAGAAAGGCACAGGGATTAATTTCTGGGCATAGGCAGCGATATGGGATACACATCATAAGGTCACCCCAAGACACGGGGGACCCTCACCACCAGAAGACCAGATGGAGGGGAGCAACGAGACGTCGTTGGGACTCTTGGATGGGTGATATGCTTCCACCTAAACCCTGTCACCTCTCCCTGTCTCCCCACTCCCCACGGACACTTCTTTTTGTATTTCTTTCTTTCTTTTCTCCATCCTTCTCTTTGCCTCTCTACTATTAAATAAAATACATCAATTTTTTGGCATCAACATCTAACCTCGTTTGGTTTTAATCTTATTACTGGGAATATTTTGAACCTTCTAAGTTCTTTACGCTTTATGCAGAGACTTAGCTTGCTTTGCTTTTCTGGGTTTAAACCGGATTGTAACAGGAAGTGAAGGCAGAAATGGGCACGGGCAGTTACGAGTGCCTTCCCCAGTGCAGCAAACTGCAAGCTTCCAAGCTAGAGACAAGAGGAACCGCTCGGTCTCCCCACCCTGTGGCGCGGGGAGTGTTAAAACTGGGGGCAGAAGGGATAGTCCAGACCCAGGCAGCTCTTGCTGAGCTAGGGACAGAAGAAGCTGCTTGCAGCCCCTGCCTCCCTACCCCTCCACTGCCGTAAAAAGTGAGACAGTCCCTGATCAACATTTGGCTGGAACAATCTCTAATACCAATGAAGCATTTTCAATTAAAAGTGAATGAGATGATTCCGATACAGATGGTTCCCACCGGGAGGGTGGTAGAAAAAGGGTGAGGATAACCCGAGAAGCCATGAAAGCAGTCAGTCCTGTCGCTAAACACACAAGGTCCAAAGCAGATAAAGGGGGGGAAGAAGAACTTGCATTAGAAGCACCTCTGAGACAGGCTGTGGGAAATCAAGGAGTCATTTATATAAAGACACCATTCTCCCTCAGAGAATTACAGCAAGTGGAAAAACTCAATTGGAAAGTACAGGGACAACCCAGAGAGAGTAGCTATGCATTTGGAAATAGCCATAAAATCCCAAAACCCAGCTTGAAGTGATCTGAATGTTATGCTAGATGAATTATTAGATAACACAGAGAAAGACATGGTCAACAAAGCTGCTATATCTGCTATAGAAACTCAAATTGCATCTGGGAATCTCCAAAAGTCAGTTAATGACATTTATCCCCTAGCAAATCCTGCTGGGATCCCAATGTCCCAGAACAGATGGAAAAGCTGAAGCGATACCAGAAATGGGTGGTTGTTGAGTTAAAATGTGCCATTCCTAAAACAGTAAATTGGGCTAGGTTATATGAGATCAAACAAAATCCAAATGAAACCCCCACAGAGTTTCTGAATAGGCTCAAGGAGGCTGCATGAAAATACACTACCCTAGACCAACTCACCTGAGCAGCAGATCCACCTGGCCTACTTGTTTATAGGCCAATCTGCTAATGACATAAAGAAAAAGCTGCAAAAGATAGATGGGACACAAGACATAAGTAAATTGTTGAATGTGGCCTGGAAGGTATACCAGAACAGAGACTTAGCAGACAAAGATAAACATAATAAACCCCACCACAAGAAGTAGTATGACAAGGGAAAGTCATTTAACACATCAAAAAGGGGTCCCCCTTTCCCCCTACCTGAATACCAGTGAGCAATTTGCAAAAAGCTGGGGCATTGGAAAAATGAGTGTCCATCACGAGCAGAAAAGAAGCCCCCGGTTCCGGAACTAACTGTAAATATGGACTGATGGAGACCAAAGGCAACTTCCCCAGCAGAGCCTTCGGTTGTAGCTAAGCTGGGGAATGATGATGTTGAATTTCTGGTTGATACAAGGGCAATATATTCTGTGTTAAATACTTTAAAAGGTAAACTGAGTCAAGACACTGTGGATGTGATTGGAGCTACAGGGGTAAGTGAAACAAGGCCTTTTTGCCAACCTTTAAAATTTAAATTGGGAAAACACTGGGTCACTCACCAGTTCCTGTATATGCCAAATTCCCCAATGCCATTGTTAGGCAGAGATTTATTGGAAAAATTGGAAGCAGAAATTAAGTTTTCAAAGGAAGGGGGAGTGAAAGTTATAATCCCAGAATCTAAAATTATCGAAGCAGCTGCTATACTTGTACAAGAATGCCATGGAAAAATTCCCAAAGAAGTTGAAGAGGCTGTCATTCAAATA
>NW_008235789.1:17167-17380 GCF_000691975.1 Corvus brachyrhynchos | reverse complement strand
GACCTGCACACACCATACAGGCCCCAGGCAAGTGGCAAAGTTGAACGCATGAACGGGACTCTCAAAACCCAGATTTGCAAGATTTGTCAAGAGACATCCATGACATGGGTTCAAGCCCTGCCTATAGCCTTGCTGAGAGTCCGCATACAGCCAAGGTGAAGGGACAACATCAGTCCCTATGAAATATTATATGGCAGGCCATACCAGGTTCCA
>NW_008235789.1:16157-17082 GCF_000691975.1 Corvus brachyrhynchos | reverse complement strand
GTGTTATCCAAACCAATAGGATTGGACACACCTGCTCATCCGTTCCAGCCTGGAGACTGGGTCTACATCAAGTGGTGGGACAGTGACCCCTTGCAAGCCAAGTAGAGGGGACCATTCACGGTTTTGCTGACCACTTTTACTGCAGTCAAGGTTGCTGGCAAGGGACCGTGGATTCACTACTCCAGGGTGAAGAAAGCTTCTGCTCCTGAGACCACCAAGAAGACAGAGGCTGACACAAATCAGAAAGATGCAGTCTAAACTGTTTTTTACATGTTTGCTGTTTGCCTAACTGGTAACCTTGGTTCAGGGTTCAACCCATGATTTGCATAAGACTGTGGTCCAAAATGTGTCCAAGATCCTTAATAAGAGCGATTGCTGGATCTGTACCCAGTTACCACACCTAGATAGGAAAAATCACTAGCCATTGATTGGCATTTTAATGGAAGAGAACCGCACTGAAATGTGAGAACCAGATAATAGCACCCTTCTGCCCCCCACACCCCTGAGTGGCCTGGTAGAGCATGCAAACTATATGGTTCCTTGTGAGATTGTTGTAGTGGTTTGGTCTAAAATACTCATTACTGTTTATCTTCTCTAAGAATTAGGAGAAATGCAAAGCAGGCACCAAACTTGAAGGAATATAAAGAAGTTTATTAACAGACCTAAAAGAAGGGAAAAAAAAAATCATACCACACCTTCAGAACACTTCTCCTCCCCCCACCTTCCTCCCTTCTCCCACTGACAATGTAAAAAGACAACCCTTGAGATGTTCAGTCTGTTTACCACTTCCATAATAACCTTGTTCAGTCCATTTAGGAAGAGCAGTCTCTCTTGCCCATGCTATGAACACATTATCACAAGGAGACAGCCACCCACTTCCAAATAACTTTGTTCAGTCCATTTAGGAAGAGGAGTCTCTCTGCTC
>NW_008235789.1:13549-15547 GCF_000691975.1 Corvus brachyrhynchos | reverse complement strand
TGGCCCGAGCAGGGCCTGGGCCTGGCCCACTGGCCCCCACACGGGGCCTGCAGCCACCTGTCCCAGCACCGGAAACAAGACAGAGAGGCTCTGCCTCGGAGTTTCCTATTCTTAAGTGTGCATCACAGAGGCCGGTCACAACTTTAAGTGGCTCAAATAATTGTCCATATTCAAACTGGCCACTGATAGGTTCTGTCGGGTCACAGAGGAAGCTGTAAGCACCTCTTTGCAAGAACATCACTTCCGGGACTATGCTTGCTAACCCATGAGAATTGTAAATGCTGCAAGAAAAGCTATTCTTCCTTCATATTGTCATCAGACCCATTTCAGGGAAATAATAGACCCAAGAATTGCGACAAAGATGAAATTGACAAAGTGCAGACTAGCTCAGCCATTTGAGATGGTTGTATTGGATATGTAGTGATAAATCCTAGAAAGTTATGCCTGTGAACAAAAACCAGACTTGTGCCATTAGAGCTGTAGTCCGAAAGCCATGATGATGCCATGATGATTTTTTGCCTTTTTTTTTAAACCCCTTTTATATCTTTTTTCAACTTCTGTATTCTTAGTGCTTTTTGCCTCCATTCTTGGACTTGTTTGTTAAGCTAGGAGACTAAACATTTTAGAAGCTTCGTAGTTAGAGATCAATATGCCCCAGACCCCAAGGTCCTCTCCAGAACACATTCTGTAAACTAAGATAAAACCATCCAGGGGAAAGTTCCTTGGAGAGGGGGGTCTCACTCGAGCCTCTCACTGGGGAATTTTTGATAGATATGCTAATTAGTAAGACCTATAATGTTATGCCAGATTTTTGGGGGGGGGCATTGCGGTGTGCGTTGAAGTGCATTTGACCTGGACGTAGTGCACCTAAAGATCCTTAAAATAAATACCAAAGTAAAATCCCTTTTTCCCTTCTAACTGTTTGACTCTTGATTTTGAAACCAAGAAAAGGCATCACTATCACTGCATTCTTGGGCCAGATGTTTTCTTATCTACCAACCCTCCTTGCTGAAAGCAGCTTTTGCAGGCCTTGTTTCTCTGCTAAAAGTTTCACAGGCACAGTAAAAACTGAGTTAACCCTATTGGCATCAGGTGCAGCTGGGCTTAATTTCTGATTATAACCAATTCATCACTAAGTGTGGTCATGATCCCAGATGCACCAATTGTCAGTTATACTACAAGTCTGCTCTCATTTGCAATCACAGATTCATTGATAGTGTAGTTCAGCATTTCAACACTATAAATCTGGTCGAGTTTAATAACAACTGTGAAAACAGGTTCACAAGTAGTGTGGTTTATTGTAGCAACAGATTATAGATTCTTTTAGATTGCTGGTGATAAATTCACTAGACCTGGAAAATATAAGTATATAGGGCTATGTACAAGTGTCCCCGGGCATACTCCAACACAGTCAGAGGTGCAAATCTTAGCAAAGAGATGTCCCTTCTTTGGGGAGGAGAGAGGAGCAAACCCGTCAACTAGTCTGTAAGGTATTCTCATCTTCACACCAAGGAGTAAGAAGGAAATGCACTGCAAGCAGAAGGGACATGTGACTTGGGAAGGGTACAGGGATACAGTTCAGATGCATAGGGATGGGATCAGGTGTTACGATCCAATTTAAGTACAGAAGAGCAAAGAAAACTAAGTCTCTGTGAATAAAATGGATCAAACCCAGAAAGGTTCAAAATATACCCCAAAACCTGATTAAAACCAAGTGAGGTTAGATGTTGGTGCAAAAAAAATTTATATAATTTATTTAATAGCAAAAGAGGCAAAGAGAAAGAGAAAAGAAAGAGAAGAAAGAGAGAGAGAGAGAGAGAAAGAAAGAAAGAAAGAAAGAAAAAGAAAGAGAGAGAGAAAGAAAGAAAGAAAGAAAAAGAAAGAAAGAAAGAAAGAAAGAAAGAAAAAGAAAGAAAGAAAGAAAAAGAAAGAAAGAAAGAAAGAAAGAAAGAAAAAGAAAGAAAGAAAGAAAAAGAAAGAAAGAAAAAGAGAAAGAAA
>NW_008235789.1:9014-13326 GCF_000691975.1 Corvus brachyrhynchos | reverse complement strand
GAAGAGAGGAAGGAGGGAAGGAAGGAAGGAAGGAAGGAAGGAAGGGAGCTCAGGACTTCTGAACAATGAATCAATGTGATTTCACAGAAGCCATTTATTGTTTACATTACACTCTACTTATGCATTTTGCAACCACTGTACATGCGAGCACGCATTACTTGATTGGTCCCTCTATCTTGTCCACGCGCTCTGCATGCACTTTTCAGAAAATATGATTGGTTCTTTATCTATTTCTTGCTGTCTTGGTATTCTGCTTTTCATCTTTTTCTTTCCCAATTTAGCACAGTTTACATTTCAGTAACCTTGATGAATTCCTGAGGGCTCTTCACTTCCGTTACAATAATTCCCCCTTTTTCTTTTTGCACCAGCCAAACCCTTTTTAATATGTTTTCCACCAAATGGATTGCCAATTTCATTATATAGGGAATAACACAAAGCAATACAGTAATGGCTAATAGTAATTACAAAGCTCCCTTCACAATTCTTACACCCGTGCCCATGTGCCAATAACAAAAATCTATAGCAGTTCTATTCTGCAATGTCCTGTGTCTAGTACTATCTACATCAGTGAATATCTCATTTAACTGTTTGACTGTCCAACCTCTCACCTTATTAAGCATCACCAGCGCTTGAGCAGCAGCAACACCTAAAGTAAAAAAACCCCAGTGTTTATTTATCGGTAATATTAGGAAACAGAGTGTCCTTTTCAAGCCAGGGGTGAGCCCATTTCACTGGTATCCATCGGGGTCCTTCATCTATAATGACACAAGCATAACCCCTTCCCCCCATTAATAACTCCACAGGTCCTTCCCATGACCCTGACATAGGATTTTTAAACGTACTTTTGGTCGGTGCTGTATCAATTCAGAATCCTGCTGCAAACCTGAGTAATGTGTTAACGCTGGTGGGTCACTGCAAGTACCTACTAACCATAGATGATTCATAACATAAACTGCTTTCAGTACTCTGTCCTGCGGGCTCAGCCCATCCTCTCCCATTTTTTGTTTATCAAGCAGCCCTTTCAGTACCTGATGTGTTCTTTCAATTATGGCTTGTCCGGTAGAGTTACCTGGAATGCCCGTGCTATGCCTCACTCCCCAAAGAGCCAAGAAATCTTGGGTTAATTGGGCTATATAACCTGACCCATTTTCTGTCTTGATTTCCTGAGGCAAGCCCATTACGGTAAAACAGCCTCGCCAGTGTCGAATGACAAAACGAGACCCTTCGCTTGTCATAGGACTGGCCCAAACCATGGCCGAAAAGGTATCCCTGGTCACATGAAGGCGTTTGAAGCTACCAAAAGGGGCATAGATAATCACATCAGTTTGCCATAATTGCAGAGGCCCTAGGCTGCGAGGATTAATACCAGGACCCAATCCACCAATCATACCCTGACATTGTGGACAGGTTGAGACGATTCCTTGAGCAGCAATATTCCAAATTGTTTGTGTAAAACCTTTGTGCGTTGGTGAAAAAACTCATGAGTCCTTCTGGCTTGGCCAAACTTATCAGTATTGGGAGAAGCAGAGGCCCGAAGTGGTGCCACCAATTGGTCAGCCTTCTCGTTTCCCAAGGCCAGACCTTCTGTTAATCCAGAGTGACTCCGTATATGGGTGATAAAATAATCCTGCTTGCGAGAATTAAGTAACTGCCATAGCTGCACAAAGAGTTGCCACAACCACCGGCTTTGAGTTTCTTTCAGTAATGATTGCAACACCTACTACGTAAAGAGAATCAGAAACAATGTTAACAGGATCATTTGGCCATTTTTCAAATACCCGGATAACAGCACGCAACTCAAGAACCTGCAAAGAGTTTCCTGGTCCCTCAAGGATTTCACTGAGCCATTTGCCTTTGTCCTGCCAAGTCAGACCTGCTTTAGAAGTCTTTTGACTAGCATCAGTGAAAACCGTGAGGCCATCTACAGGTTGCTTTGATAACCAAGGTAGTTCTTTGACCTGTTGATGTAAAGAAAAGAATTTATGAGGGGGAAAATGAGTACTAATGAGACCTGGAAAATTCAACAATGCCCATTGTAAGGTGTCTGAATTCTGTAATGACCATTGCAAGTAATCCTTAGTTAATGGAAGAAGAATATTTTGGGGTTCCATTCCTGCAATTTCCAATGTTCGTTTCCGTGCCTTGACCACAATTTTTGCTATAGCCTCCATTCGCGTAGTCACAGATTTACCCAAATTGAATGGTAAAAACACCCACTCTAAGATCTTTAGTGGCTGTTTAGCCTGGCCATCCCACTGCATCAGTATAGCCATCACATGTTTTTCCTTATTCAACACAGACACGGACAATGACAAAGTAGAAGACCAACGATCTGCAAAGGAATTACCCAATTTAGTAGCAATTTGAGTAAGAGCCTTCTGTTGTTTTTCAGTCAGCTCACACAGCAAATTGGCCTGACTTCCCCTTTTCAATAGTGGCATTAGGGGCTCAAGATCTTCATTGGTTATGCTACAGGTACTACGAATCCACTGTACGTCCCCAATTAATTTTTGGAAAGTTCCTTGTTCCTCGACGCCCCATTGGATCCTTCCCTGAGTCCCTCCTATGTGTTGTTCCCATTGGTTCCCTTCCTGTCAATCCCACCTGCTTGTCTCTATCCCATTGGCTGAGATCCCTTTCCCCACCTATTCTGTACCCAGTATAAGATCCCTGGACCCTCCCACCAATTGGCCTCTTCGTGCCTGTCTTTTCACCAGAATAAACCTGCGTGGAACACATGCAGAGAGTCCCCTCTCTTTACTTCTTTGCCTTCGCCTGTGTGCCTGCTTAACAGCGATAGGAAGATACAGCCCCTTTTGGGTGAGGATCTCTACCCCTTTTTCATTGTGTGATGGGCACTCAGTGCTGCCTTCCAGAGGGGTTTCAGCGTTGACCTCCGGGCTTCTTTGTGTTGGCACGTGAGGGGTAAAACCCCCTTCTGCCAGCTCCCAGTGGCTGAACCCCCCCCAACCAACGATCTGCAAAGGAATTACTCAATTTAGTACCAATTTCAGTAAGAGCCTTCTGTTTTTCAGTCAGCTCACGCAGCAAATTGGCCTGACTTCCCCTTTTCAATAATGGCATTAGGGGCTCAAGGTCTTCAGTAGTTATTAATTTTCTCTGTTTCTGAATTTTGAGTTCTTTTACTCAGAATTTGGATTATCATGCAGGACACACCAGGCTTTTCTTCTTTACTGATGTTTATTATTTCTTATCTTTAGCACAGCTGCACAGGGTGTGCTTTCTACTTGGCATGGTGGAAAATGGCCGTGAATTTTAATTTTCAAAGCTTTTTAAAGTCTAAACTAGCCAATTTTGAAATTCCAAGTAATATGTTTTTACTTACAATCCAATTACTAACTTTTCATGTTCTGCCGTGTGGAACTTTTGACCCAATGACAGAGCATTCAGATTTGTGAAGAAGAAGGAGAAAGAAGAAGACATAAATCCACACTCAGAATCCTCCATATTGTAACCTATTATTACCTATATCTCCTAAACCTAATTTTCTACATTTCTACATATTTCACCCAGTGGCATAACTTTTAATTACACAGCAACAACCTCAGTGTTATCACACAATTTAGGAAGCTTTTCCAAGGGTTTTGGATCAAATACAGTGTACTTCTGAGGATCACTGCCTCTCAGCACTGACAGGCTGAAATTCTCAGAACCCAGGGTTCCAACAATTAGTTATGCCACAGGTACTGCGAATCCACTGTACGTCCCCAATTAATTTTTGATCATCCGTCAAAGTCTGAATTTCTGTACAAATTGTTAATTTTTGGGGCCGAATTTGGGCTTCAGTGATAAGCATTCCCAGATATTTCCATGGAGCCTGCTGTTGGACTTTTTCAGGGGCAATTTGAAGGCCTGCCTCCTGCAATTGTTGCTGTAAGGAAGGTAGCAGGTTTGCTATGTCTATATGTTCCCCTGCTATCAGAATATCATCCATGTAATGATAGATAAGATACTGTGGATACCGTTTTCTCAACCGGGCTAGCGCCCAGGCAACATACAATTGGCACATTGTGGGAGAATTACGCATCCCTTGTGGCAACACAACCCACTGATACCTCTTTGCTGGCTCTGCCTTGTTAATGGATGGCACTGAGAAGGCAAACTTCTCACTATCATCCTCGTGCAGAGGGACTGTAAAAAAGCAATCTTTTAAGTTGATAATTAACAGTTGCCAATTGACAGGGAACATTGATGGTGAGGGTAGGCCGGGCTGCAAGGGTCCCGTTTCCTGCATTACAGAATTAATGGCTCGAAGGTCATGTAATAATCTCCATTTCCTTGATTTCTTAGG
>NW_008235789.1:4407-5846 GCF_000691975.1 Corvus brachyrhynchos | reverse complement strand
GAAATAAACATCTCTCTGAAACAGCTGTCAAGAATCTGTCTGTCCGTATATATTTCCTTTCCACAGGACTCCTGGTTTGATATATACATGTTGCAGTATCCCCACTGCAACAACCCCGTGTCCAACAATGCGGCTGTTGTTGACAGGGTTCCTCCATCGGGGTACTGAAAAGTAATGGGTTTAATTTGTTTATCTCTCGATAATGGCAACGTAACCATTACCTCAGGGGTTCCTGTCGACCCAAAACCTCCATCCCCCCTTTGCATGACCCCTTGTCTAGGGACCTGGGCTTTAAAAGGAACTGAGCCAATCAGGTACCTTTTGGAATGTGGATAGGTGGTCTCAATGTTTGTACCATTATTCCAATATTGCCCAAGTAATCTGCATCAATTAGTCCAGGCAAGACAAAAATGCCTTGCTTTGATGTGGATGATCTCCCTGTCAGCAGGGCACTAAGCCCATACCCCAAAGGCCCATTCACCGTTGATGGAATGACCTGTACATCAGTGTTTTGCAGGGTTATTTCTATTGCTGTTGCCAAGTCCACTCCGGTGTTTCCTGCTGTTGCTGAGTTGAGGATATCTAGGCAGCCGCCTGGTTGCAGGGGAACATTTGTGTCATTGTGCATCCCCCTTCCGTGCTCAGTCCCACGTTTCCCAACAGCGGTCTGTCTTTCTTGTACTTCGATCTGCATTCAGTGGCCTGGTGCCCAAATTTATCACCTCTATCGCAGTTTCCTGAGAAACCAGTAGATGTCGCTGTTACCTTACTTTCCTTTGCAGCTTTCTCCTGGCAACATGCCTTGTAATGGCCAGGTTTGCTGCAGTTAAAACATCTCTGGTTAGAATTATCTTTTCCTTGTTGGATCAGGGGCTTAAGGGCAACTGCCATTGCCCCTGCTAGGTAAATGGCTTTTTCCTCTGAAGTTCCTGATCTACCAAAATATGAATATCGACCTAATATCAATATCCAACTGAGACGGACAAAAACTCTCTAACAGTTTAGAGTTAGAAAGTGTATGTTTTATTTGGTGCCAGGCACTGCATGAGATAGCTCCCTAAGACGCAGAGCCCCCATACAAGCAAACACAACACCTTTTATTTCCAAATATTATGAATATCCAAAATACAAATGTATATTCATACCATTAACACCTCCCATTCTCTGCTTTCTATGCAAATGAGCTTAAATGTCATTAAGCATGCGTAGTGTGTGCTCTGAATTGAGTCGGTGGTCTCGAATTGGGTCAGTGGTCCGAAGGAAGATGAAGTAACTCATCTTCCTCATTTTGACCTTTTTGCCTTTCTGAACTTTAACAATCTTAATTACTTTAGTGACCTCCAAATTTCCTCTTGCGTGACTTTTGAATAGGTTCCCACAGAGGGAGGAAATTGGTAATTGTCCTTGTTCCCTAGACCAACTTATCAATGTTTCTGTTC
>NW_008235789.1:0-206 GCF_000691975.1 Corvus brachyrhynchos | reverse complement strand
TCCAAGTGTGCCCTTGGTACGTCAAGCTACCCCAGTTGTAGCACGCTCCGTTTTAGTGAGCTGCGCTCCTGGGGAGGAGGACGGTAGCTCCGCCCGCGTCAGCAGAGTCGTCCTCGGTGGAAATCGGGACGCCTGGAGCTCGTCTGGACAGCAGCAGGTAAGTATTTCCCCGAGGGGGGGGAACTTACCGTAAAGCCTTTACGGCT
>NW_008235788.1:5008-6121 GCF_000691975.1 Corvus brachyrhynchos | reverse complement strand
AAACCCATCCCAAATCCATCCCAAATCCATCCCAATCCATGGGATCCATCCCAATCCCATGGGATCCATCCCAAACCCATCCCAAACCCATCCCAATCCATGGGATCCATCCCAAATCCATCCCCAATCCTGGGAATCCACCCCAAAATCCATGGGAGCCATGGAATCTATCCCAAACCCATCCCAATCCATGGGATCCATCCCAAACCCATCCCAAACCCTGGGATCCACCCCAAACACATCCCAAAACCCACGGGATCCATCCCCCAATCCCGCTTTGCTTTGAATCCCAGTGACCCCAATTCCCGAGGTTTTCCCAGGAAAATCCTCCCATCCCTGCAGCCGCAACTTCCAACCTTTTCCCTCCGGAATTCCTGGGATTTTTTCACTCCCAGTGACCCCAGTTTGGGGTTTTTCCTTGGGATATTTATCCCCATTCCTGCATCTGGAGAATCTCTGGAATTCCACATTTTTTTGAGTCCAAACAATCCAATTTTAGGGAACTTCCAACCTTTTTCCCCCCTTGGAATTCCCGGGATTTCTTTTTTTTTTTTTTTGGCGCTCCCCGACGTTTTCCCAGGAATTTTCCTCCCTCCCAATCCCATTAAACCCCACACCCCATGACAAAAGCCCATCCCCCACGGAATTCCAGAGGGATTCCAGGGAATCCCGGCCGCCGGGATTGAGGGAATTCCGGGATTTTTCCCGCAGTACGAGGTCGCCGTGGTGACGGAGAAGGGCGTGGAGCTCGAGGGACCCCTGACCCTGGAGGCCAACTGGGACATCGCCCACCTGGTCAGGTAATTCCCACCTGGAAAAACCCGGGATTGGGAATTCCAGGTTGGATCCAGCTGATTTTCCTGCCTCTCTAATTCCCCTTTTTCCCGTTTTTTTTCCCCTTTTTCCAGCGGTTTCGAGTGATCTCCTGGAGCTGCTCCCACCTCGTCCCATCCCTGCTTTTTTTAATCCCATCCCTTTTTTTCCCCCCCCCCTCTGGAATGGCGAATCCGACGGATTTTTGGGAATAAAGATCAACCCTTTCAGAGCTGTGTGTGTTTCTTCGGGAATTCTCCCAAATTCGGGGAATTCCGGTTTCTGAATCCTGATTTTTTT
>NW_008235788.1:0-3973 GCF_000691975.1 Corvus brachyrhynchos | reverse complement strand
AAATCCACCCCCAACCCGGGGAATCCACCCCAAAATCCATGGGAGCCATGGAATCTATCCCAAACCCATCCCAATCCATGGGATCCATCCCAAACCCATCCCAAACCCATCCCAAACCATCCCAAATCCATCCCTAATCCATCCCTAACCCATCCCAAATCCATGGGATCCATCCCAAACCCATCCCAAACCCATCCCAAATCCATCCCAAATCCATCCCAACCCCATCCCAAATCCATCCCAAATCCATCCCAACCCAATCCCAAAATCCACCCCCAACCCGGGGAATCCACCCCAAAATCCATGGGAGCCATGGAATCTATCCCAAACCCATCCCAATCCATGGGATCCATCCCAAACCCATCCCAAATCCATGGGATCCATCCCAAACCCATCCCAGATCCTGGGAACCCATCCCAAATCCATCCCAAATCCATCCCAAATCCATCCCAATCCATGGGATCCATCCCAATCCCATGGGATCCATCCCAAACCCATCCCAAACCCATCCCAAATCCATCCCAAATCCCATCCCAAACCCATCCCAAACCATCCCAAATCCATCCCTAATCCATCCCTAACCCATCCCAAATCCATGGGATCCATCCCAAACCCATCCCAAAACCCACGGGATCCATCCCAAAATCCCGCTTTGCTTTGAATCCCAGTGACCCCAATTCCCGAGGTTTTCCCAGGAAAATCCTCCCATCCCTGCAGCCGCAACTTCCAACCTTTTCCCTCCGGAATTCCTGGGATTTTTTCACTCCCAGTGACCCCAGTTTGGGGTTTTTCCTTGGGATATTTATCCCCATTCCTGCATCTGGAGAATCTCTGGAATTCCACATTTTTTTGAGTCCAAACAATCCAATTTTAGGGAACTTCCAACCTTTTTCCCCCCTTGGAATTCCCGGGATTTCTTTTTTTTTTTTTTTGGCGCTCCCCGACGTTTTCCCAGGAATTTTCCTCCCTCCCAATCCCATTAAACCCCACACCCCATGACAAAAGCCCATCCCCCACGGAATTCCAGAGGGATTCCAGGGAATCCCGGCCGCCGGGATTGAGGGAATTCCGGGATTTTTCCCGCAGTACGAGGTCGCCGTGGTGACGGAGAAGGGCGTGGAGCTCGAGGGACCCCTGACCCTGGAGGCCAACTGGGACATCGCCCACCTGGTCAGGTAATTCCCACCTGGAAAAACCCGGGATTGGGAATTCCAGGTTGGATCCAGCTGATTTTCCTGCCTCTCTAATTCCCCTTTTTCCCGTTTTTTTTCCCCTTTTTCCAGCGGTTTCGAGTGATCTCCTGGAGCTGCTCCCACCTCGTCCCATCCCTGCTTTTTTTAATCCCATCCCTTTTTTTCCCCCCCCCCTCTGGAATGGCGAATCCGACGGATTTTTGGGAATAAAGATCAACCCTTTCAGAGCTGTGTGTGTTTCTTCGGGAATTCTCCCAAATTCGGGGAATTCCGGTTTCTGAATCCTGATTTTTTTGGGGGGGAGGGGTTCTTTTTTTACCGAAATCGTGGAATTTTTGAGGTGGGAAAAGCCCCTTTGGGATGGAGCTCGGGAATTCCAAGGTCACCCCTAAACCCTGCGCTTCGGGGATCCTCCAAAACCTCGGGAATGCTCCCAAAAAAACGGCGATTTCAGGGAATTCTGGAGTTCTGGGTGGAGGCTGCGGCTCCAAATCCTGGTTTTTACCGAAATCTGGGAATTTTTGAGGTGGGAAAACGGACCCTGGGACTTCCAAAACCACCCCTAAACCTCATCCCTAATTTTGGGGCATTCCAAGGATGGCAATTCCAGCCCTTTCCCATGGAATTTTTTCCTGGAAAATCCCAAACCCGAGAGGGATTTTGAGGCCATTCCCAACCCTGGGAATTCCAGGAATCCCAAAGAGGTTGGGAATGGAATTCCAGAGGGGAAAAAAAAACCTGGGAAAAGCCACCTGAGGAGGCTCCTTTTTCCTGCTGGGATCCAGCTCCAGCTTGGGAATTTTGGGATTTGATTTTTGAGGGTTTTTTGGGGTTTTTTTTTTTTTTTTACAGCTGGAATTTTTAAAAAATTTGGATTTTTCTGCCGGGTTGGAAATGAGGGGAAAATGGGGAAAAAAAGCCAGGAAAAAACCCCAAACCTGGGAATGTTTCATTCCTGCCTGGGTATCCATGGGAATGATTCCATTAAAATCCCACTTTTTCAAGGGAATCCGGCTTTTTTTTTTTTTTTTTTTTTGAGAGGAAAACCAAAAAAAACGGGAAAAAACCCAAAGGAGCAAGGGAATCCGGCTTTTTTTTTTTTTTTTTTTTTGAGAGGAAAACCAAAAAAAACGGGAAAAAAAATCCCAAAGGAGTAAAATTCCAAGGAAATCCCTCCCGTGGCACAAAGATCCCACTCTTGGATTTGTATTCCTACTTTTTTGGGGGAGTTTTGGGTGTTTTCCCAAGGATTTGGGGGTGTCTGGATCCTTGGGATGGGATCCGGGCGATTCCAGGATCGCGGATCCCGAGGCAGGAGCAGCTCCTGGGAGGAAAAATCCCCTGGAAAAGCCGATTTTCCCTGATTTTAGGGCGATTTTTCCAGGATTTTCCCATGGATTTGGTGTCCAAGCAGTTCCCAGAAGGAAAAATCCCCTGGAAAAGCCGATTTTCCCCAATTTTGAGGTCTTTTCCATGGCTTGGGAAGAAAAATAAGGTGGAAAAGCCGATTTTCCCTGGTTTTTAGTGGGATTTTTCCATGGATCCAGAGGCTGAGGAACTTCCAGAGGGAACAATCCCCTGGAAAAGCCGATTTTCCCGATTTTGGAGCAGATTTTTCTGTGGTTTTCCTCAAAAACAACCTGGAAAAGCCGTTTTTCCTTGGTTTCCAGCAGGATTTTTCCAGGATCCAGTGGCTGGGAAGCTCCAAGAGAGGAAAAATCCCCTGGAAAAGCTGATTTTCCTTGGTTTTCAGTGGGATTTTCCCAGGATTTCCCCATGGATTTGGTGTCCGGGCAGTTCCCAGAAGGAAAAATCCCCTGGAAAAGCCGATTTTCCCCAATTTTGAGGTCTTTTCCATGGCTTGGGAAGAAAAATAAGGTGGAAAAGCCGATTTTCCCTGATTTTAGGGGGATTTTTCCAGGATTTCCCCATGGATTTGGTGTCCAGGCTGTTCCCAGACGGGAAAAACCCCCTGGAAAAGCCGATTTTCCCTGATTTTAGGGGGATTTTTCCATGGATCCAGAGGCTGAGGAACTTCCAGAGGGGAAAAATCCCTGAAAAAACCGCTTTTCCCTATTTTTGGGCTGGCCGGGAGCCGCTTCCTCCGGGATTTGGGGTGGATTTGGGAAGATTTGGAAGCAAAAACCCGGGAGGGGCATCCTGGCCCCATTCCCGACCTCTGGAATGAGTGGGAATTGCTCCAAAGTGGGATTTTCCCCCCCAAAAAAATCCCCATTTAGGGCCGGGGTTTTCCCCAATCCTCCCCTTTGGAGCCGGGAAATTCCCAAATCCTCCCCTCTGGGAGCCGGGAATGAATCCCGTTAATTGGATGCTGGGAATTAATTGGATTTCCGTTGTCCCCGGGAGCCTCGAGCCGTGGAAAAAAAAAAAAAACGTGGAAAAAAAAAAAAAACCGGGAATGAGAAAAAACTGGGAAAGGTTTGGAATCTCCCCCAAACCCCGCCTTAATAAAACCCCCTCAAAGTGAGGAAAATCCCGGGGAAATCCGGGAAAAATCCCGGGAAAATCCCGATTTTCATCCCGGAATTAAACCCAACACGTTCCAAAGAATCGGAGAGAGCCGAAGTCTCTCCGTGGATTTTTTTTTGCCCCCAAAATCCCTGGAAAAAGGAAAAAAAAAATCGACCGAAAGAAAGAAAGAAAGAAAATCCCCTTTTCGCCCCTCCTTTTCCCGGTTTCCCACTTCCGGCTGCTCCCGGATTTCCCAAAAATCCGGAAATTCGAAACCAGCTTTGGATTTCTCCCAAGTTTTGGTTTTT
>NW_008235787.1:0-509 GCF_000691975.1 Corvus brachyrhynchos | reverse complement strand
ACATCACCTAGGCATCTAACAGAGGAGGCGAGAAAGTCTATCTGTAAGGGACAGGAAGCGCTGGGGAAGCGCTGTGGTCCGGGCAGTCACACTGCTGCGCCCCAGCTCTGCCTTTTCAATTTATTGTGTTAGGGAAATGCCATACTTTCACAGGCTGATACTTCAATGGGACGAGGTGCGGAGTGATCCCCTGTTAATCATCGAGTGGGTTTTCCTCTCACACCAGCCGTCCAAAAGTATCACAACGCCACAGGAGCTCATGGCTCAGATGGTGATGAAGGCTAGATCCCGCCTCCCTTGCAGGGTCTGACTTTACATGCATCTACCTACCATTGGCAACCGATTCACTTGATAACCTCCTTCAAAACAACGTGCACCTCCAATTCGCCCTGGGCAGCTACACAGGCCAAATTTCTATACACCATCCAAAACACAGACAGTTTACTTCAGTCTTCAAACTGATTCCAATTCAAAGATGAAAACCATTAAATGCCTTGACAATCTTTTCA
>NW_008235786.1:37453-38025 GCF_000691975.1 Corvus brachyrhynchos | reverse complement strand
ACCCTCTTCACTGATGGTTCCTGCCGAATTGTCAGCGCTAACTGGAAGTGGAAAGCTGCAGTATGGAGCCCCACATGACGAGTTGCAGAAGCTACTGAGGGACAAGTTGGATCGAGTCAGGTTGCAGAGCTTAAAGCCGTCCAGCTGGCTTTGGATATTGCTGAACGAGAGAAGTGGCCGAGGCTCTATCTCTACACTGACTCGTGGATGGTAGCTAATGCTCTGTGGGGATGGAAAAAGCTATGCTGTATCAGAGTACCCGTTGTAATTTCATGAAGATATGGGGGCTGGAGTGTTCAGCTCGTACTTGTTAGCAAAAGCACCTGTGCTGAGATAGGCAGATGCTGACGCAGCTGTAATTTGATGAGAAGTTTGAACAGGGAGAAATGGAAGTGATGAGGACTTTTGCCCCAAATGGGAAATGAGAAAACCTCAGTTCCTAGAGATGCTCCCAGAGATAGTCCTAGAGATGAAGATGAGGAGGACCCTTTGCTCCCAGGGAAGGAGAAGGGGCTCTGTTCTTAGAGATGAAATGCTCCCAGAGATGGGTGAAGAGAACTTTTGTTTCTGAA
>NW_008235786.1:35623-37174 GCF_000691975.1 Corvus brachyrhynchos | reverse complement strand
TCTTTTAGGTCTGTTAATAAACTTCTTTATATTCTTTCAAGTTTGGTGCCTGCTTTGCTTTTCTCCTAATCCTTATCTCACAGAAGATAAACAGTAATGAGTATTTTGGACCAAACCACTACAGGTTTTATCTATAGTCACATATATTCCTGCAAGATTATGACTGAACATTTTGCAATCACAACCAATAGCGATGCTGATAATTATTGCAATTACAATCACAATTATAGTAGTTTCCAGTGTTCCAGCCAGCCATCCTTTCAGGGACCATCCTCCTATTCCTTAAAGAATTTTATTGAGCCAATTAGTTTCAGAGGTTGTTTGGATAGCATTGTTGTCTTCAGCAACTTGCTGTATTTTGTCAAGTTGTTTTTGGAGATCTTCTGTTACATTTGGGATGTGTACACAACAATGTTCTCTATCCAATTTTAAATACCCACAAACCCCTTGTTCTTTGGCCAGGAATAGATCTAAGGCTAATCTGTTTTGTAATGTCAATATAGTATTTGCCTGTATTTGCCTATTTATACTTTGAAATCTCTTTTCTGTGGCTTAGGATAGTTTCTTTAATTTACTTGCCAAATTAGATTATCTAACAAAATTCTATTTTCCAAAGCCATGGCTCCTTGTAAGAGGAAACTCTGCAGGGCCCATCCAAACTGTGTGGAAGCTGAAAGTCCTGTCCATTCATCCTCAGTGTCTCATTTTACCTTACTTAAATATTGGGCTTTTATGGGGCTTCTTCTCCATGTTGGGCATAAGGTTAACAATCCTAAAGTAACTTATCAGGTGGTGGGGCCAAACAGTAGTCGGGTGGTCCAATATCTGTCTGAGGTAGCCCAAACAGTATAACCTGGTGAAGAAACTTCAGAGATTTAACACAATGTAAAGGTTGGTTACTTCAATTTAGAAGTAATTTGGCCATCCGGTTTATGGTGCTGGGCTGACTTTCATTGTTTTGTTTTTCTCCACACCTCCATTGATTCTTACTTAGATTATACATAGGTGTGATTCCCCAATCTAGACACCATCCCACCTCCCCCAAGTATTTCCATTGTCCTTCTAAGGGCTTCATCCAGGTATAAGGCTTGCTTTGGAGAGTTTGATATTCTGGCAAGTTTGAAACATTTTGGGTGTGATTTTTAGTTGATGCCTTTTCCTGGTCTTAAAATCAAGAGTCATACATGGTTAGAAGGGGAAAAGGGATTTTACTTTGGTATTTAAGTATCTTTAGGTGCACACGTCCAGGTCATATGCATCGAAATGCACCCCACCGAATTATGCCCCAAAAGATCGGGTATAACATTATAGGTTTTACTAATTAGCATATCTATCAAAGATTCCCCAATGAGAGGCTCAAGTGAGCCCCCCTCCCCAAGGAGCCTTCCCCTGGATGGTTCTATCTTAGTTTGCAGAATGTGTTCTGGAGAGGACCTTGGGGTCTGGGGCACACTGATCCCTAGCTACGAAGCTTCTAAAATGTTTAGTCTCTTAGCTTGACAAACAAGGCCAAGAATGTAGGCAAAAAGCACTAAAGAATACAGAAGTTGT
>NW_008235786.1:30159-30855 GCF_000691975.1 Corvus brachyrhynchos | reverse complement strand
AATGGGCTGTTAGGAGGGATTTTTTCATTTTCATCTGGAAAAACACCACCCATGTTTGCTCACAGACAGAAAAACTCTGCCAGAGGGAAGGTCTTAACTCTGGAATTCAGCCTGCAATCTGGCCTCGGAATTCCGACTTCCCAGGCAGTTTATCTAGGTTACTACTCAAACACTTCAAAACAGCACTTTAAAATACTAAAAAGCAACTAGTTTTAGCAAGCAGTAAATGCGCGTGCGCGAAAATCTGGTCTCAACGGGATTCGAACCCACAACTTCCCAACGTCCCAACCAACCAACCTCTGAGCCACTCCTGCAGCTGTGTAGGGTGCAGCCTCTGGGCTCCTGTGGACTTCACGGAGGGCGTCCCCTCCTTTCCACAGTTCGCAGGGGAAAAATTTAAGGTTTCCCCTTTCGTGAGCTTCTCTTCCCCCAACCTTTCCAATCCCCTCGGAGATTTCCTTCCCTAGTGCTAGCACAATCTCGGTAATATCGTTCCCCTTTTCACTCACCTCTTCCCGTGCTTCTGCCTTTCTGTGTTGGGTCCTAAAGTCCTGGTCACAGTCTTAGATTGTGCCACCGGCCCCTCTGTAATTTGCCGGCAAAGAGAGGGGCAATGCAAGATGTGTTCCAACCCAAGACTGCGAGTTTCAAGGTCTTTAGGGT
This sequence comes from Corvus brachyrhynchos, assembly GCF_000691975.1. Taxonomy (NCBI): domain Eukaryota; kingdom Metazoa; phylum Chordata; class Aves; order Passeriformes; family Corvidae; genus Corvus; species Corvus brachyrhynchos. The sequence continues at coordinate 30,192 of NW_008235786.1, read as the reverse complement.
CCCTTCGTGGTCGCCAGCAACTGATGCCTTTTC
>NW_008235786.1:20374-26515 GCF_000691975.1 Corvus brachyrhynchos | reverse complement strand
GCTTCAGGTATGCCTACAGCTGGAGCTGGCAGCTGTAGGGCTGCCTCTGGGTACCCACTCCCTGAAATGCTGTAACTTCGCCTATGCAATAAACAGCTTTCAAGAGAGCCACCTGAAGTCCAGACATCCTTCATGAAACTTTCTCCTATAAAAAGGGATTTTACCTTGGTATTTATTTTAAGGATCCTTAGGTGCACACGTCCAGGTCATATGCATCGAAATGCACCCCACCGAATTATGCCCCAAAAGATCGGGTATAACATTATAGGTTTTACTAATTAGCATATCTATCAAAGATTCCCCAATGAGAGGCTCAAGTGAGGCCCCCTCCCCAAGGAGCCTTCCCCTGGATGGTTCTATCTTAGTTTACAGAATGTGTTCTGGAGAGGATCTTGGGGGCTGAGGCACACTGATCCCTAACTACGAAGCTTATAAAATGTTTAGTCTCTCAGCTTGACAAACAAGTCCAAGAGAATGTAGGCAAAAAGCACTAGGAATACAGAAGTTATAAAAAAGGTATAACAGAGGTATAAAAGAAAAGGCAAAAAATCTTCATGGCATCATAGTAACACATAAATCTAACAACCTGGCTGCCTGGCCTCCTGAGGCTGCTAAAGTGAATTCTAAGAAATGTTGATTGAGACTATGGGACCCTGTTGGACACTCCTTACCTCCTTTTCTTCCAAAAATAGTTGTATTATTCCCTGGCCACCAAGCTATTGGATCTTCAAGAATACCACCTCCTTGTCACCTACATCTCTCCTCATCCAAATAGTGGGTGATATTTGCCTTTGCTATCACATTAGTCAGATTATCATATTGAATCACCACTGACAGATTTATAGGGATAATTCCCCAAGGAATACATTCCCCTGCTGTATCGGGGATAGGGAGGCAGGTTATAATGCTGGACAGATTGCGCTTCTTACCAAACCCTTGGATTAAAGTCAATATTAAATTTTCTTCAACACCCCCACCTAAAGATAAAAAGATTCCCATAAACATTAGTCTATACATTTTGCTGGTCCCTTACAGATGTCTTCAAAATTTTCAGCCACAGGGGTCCAGTGTTTTCCACTGTCTACTCTGAGTTGGGAGCCCTCTTAATTCAAGTGCAATGTATCCAGGAGTTAATTCCTTTCACCTTCACTGCCCTTCTTGTAGTCAACAGAACTAGATAAAGTCCTTTCCACTGCTCCTTAAGTGGTTCATATTTTCAGGCCTTGATGTATATGTGATCCCCAGGCTGAAAGGAACAAACTGGGGTGTCTAGGGCAAGATGTTCTGAGAAAATGATAAACCTTTTTAGTTCATTCAAGGATTTCCCTACTGAAATTAAATATTGTTCTATTTCCTGACACAGATCTGTGCCGTAAATCAAATCTCTCCTGATGGGAGAGAATTTTAAAAGTCCTTGCCAGGAGTTAGTTCGAGAGACAGACAGAGACTTTCAGCCTTCATTACTGCTGCTAGATAGTTGTTTATTAAGTCTTATCAGAGAAACAGAGTCACTAGCATGGCCCAGACGCAGCACAGAGCAGAGAATGCAGGAGAAAGCATAATTATCAAGATTTACACAGCCTTTTAAAGATAATTTAGCCAATGGTTACTAAAAATGTATATTATTTTCACTTTCCTACCAATTATTCAGTAACACAGCCAGGAACTGCGGAATTTTTTGTCCAATCATCCCAAATTACTTTTACTGCAGAATATGGAGTAGTAGAAGAAGAAGAAGGTTTGGAGAACGACAACAATCCTCCATTTTGATGTTTTTTGCTCTTATCTATTTACTACAAAGAGAAGCCCAAAACTTCTAAATTTTTCACCCTGTGACAATCTTACATAGTAGTCTATCACCTAATTCACACCATTGTATTTTCTAGTTCTTGTCTGATCGTTGGCAATTTTTTCCATGGACGAAGGTCAAAACAGTGTTGTTCAGGGGAGTAAAAACCCTTCAAAACAGGCAGAGAAATATTCTCGGTACTCTGGGTTCCTACAATTTCCTGATTCCAAATTTGTTCCTCGGACCCAGGGAAGGTTGTAACAGAATACGATCTCCCAAACATCAACTCATATGGGCTCACCTTCAGGTTAGTTCGGGGCTGTACTCTAATTCGTAACAAGGCTAGTGGTAAAACCTGTGGCCATTTCAAGAAAGTTTCCTGACACATTTTGCTAATTGGTCTCTTTAAAGTTTGATTCATTTGCTCAAGCCTTTCGCTAGATAGTGGTCTCCATGCAGTACGTAAATCCTGACTTATACCAAACTGTGTCCTAAGTTGCTGTAACACTTCAGATATAAAACGGGGTCCCCTATCAGATAACATTCCTATAGGCACTCCAAACCTGAGTATGATCTCTTTGAGGAGTTCCTTGGTGACTTCCCTGGCCTTGTTGGTGCAGCAGGAAAAAGCTTCTGGCCACCCAGAAAAGGTATTACTAATACTAAGAGATACCTGTATCCTTGTTGGCGTGGTAGCTCAGAAAAACCAATTTGCCAGTATTCCCCAGGAGTGTTTCCTCTTTTAGTAATCCCCATAGGCAGTCTTTTTGAATTCAAAGGATTATTTTTAAGACATATCAGGCATTTTTCTGTAATAGACCTGACAATTTTTGTCATACGAACACCGAGTATCTGAGTCCATAGACTTGTCATCATAGCGTCGATTCCCCAGTGGGTTTGCTGGTGTTTCTCTTTTACAATTTGTAACATCAGTTGTGGTGGGACTATGACCTGGTTATTGGGAGTTCCCGGCCATCCACTGTTTTTATTCTGGGCTTTTAGATAAGTAGCTAATTTTAAATCTGCTTGACTATATCCAGGGCTACCTTCTGGAAGTGAAATAGCTTTCTCAGGTATTAATGCTAGGATGCCTTATTGTGCAACCTCTCGCGCAGCTTTATCTACAAGTCTATTTCCTACATGAATTTGGGAATCCCCACACTGGTGTACCTTGCACTGTAGTACGGCCACTTTGGGCAGTTGGATAGCATCAAGAAGGGACAATATTTCTTGTTTATATTTAGTGGGAGATTCTTGTGCTGTTAATAGGCCTCTTTCCTTCCATATATCTCCATGGGCATGAACAATGCTAAAAGCATATTTCGAGTTGATCCATGTTTACTCTTTTTCCTGCTGCCAATTCCAGGTCTCTTCATAGTGCTATGAGCTCTGCCTTTTGTGCTGAGGTGGCCACAGGCAGCAGTGCAGCTTCTATTATTTCGGTTGACATGACTATGGCATAGCTGGCTCTTCGTTTTCCATCTTGCACCAATCTACTTCCATCTGTAAAGAACTCTGTCTCTGGATCTTCAATGGGTGTGTTTTGTAGGCCTGGTCGCCTTGCATAAACTTGCTCAATTGTCTGTAAGCAATCATGGGTTAGTTGTTCACCCCCTTGCATCGGGGTGTTCAGGAATTAGGCTGGATTTACCACTGTGGTTACTTTCAACTCCACATCTTCTTGCTCCATTAAAATAGTCTGATATTTCAGCATACAACTCTGGGAAAGCCAATGCCCCCCTTTTTGGCCTAATACAGTAGTTAGGGCATGCGAGGTGTGCACTGCTATCTTTTGTCCCAAAGTCAATTTCCTGGCCTCTTGGATGAGAATCGTTGCTGCTATGTCTCCCAGGCATCTGGGCCATCCCTGGCTGACATTGTCAGGTTGTTTTGAAAAGTACCCCACAAGCCTCTTGAAGTCTCCTACCTTTGTGCCAGAACTCCGAGGGCAAGGTACTGTCATTCGTGCACAAAAAGCTCAAAGGGCTTTGTTAAGTCTGGAAGTCCTAAGGCAGGTGCAGACATCAGGGCCAGCTTTAAGTTACAGAACACATGTTCACACTCAGGAGTCCAAATCAAAGGTTGTTGCAGGGCCTCCTTTAAAAGCTCATACAATGGTTTGACCAAAAGTCCATAATTTGAGACCCACAATCTGCACGATCCAGCCATACCTAAGAACATTCTTAAATCTCAGTCAGTTGTAGGTTGGGGTACCTGGCAGATGGCTTCTTTTCTGTCCGTTCCCAACGTCCGCTGTCCTGGTACTATTTCAAATCCTTGGTAGGTAACTTGCTGCTTCATGGTCTGAGCTTTTTCCCAAGACACTTTGTAGCCTCCTTGGCCTAGGAAATTTAGAAGACTGATAGTCAATTCCATACACTTTTCATTAGTTTCAGTTGCTAGTTAGATGTCATCAATGTACTGCAGGACCAACCCTTAGGGGTTCTCCTTTTTCCAGACCTCTAATTCTTTTGCCAGTTTATAGGAGAAAGTTTCACGAAGGATGTCTGGACTTCAGGCAGCTCTCTTGAAAGCTGTTTATTGCATAGGCGAAGTTACAGCATTTCAGGGAGTGGGTACCCAGAGCCAGCCCTACAGCTGTCAGCTCCAGCTTGTAGGCATACCTGAAGCCGCCTTCTGTTCAAGTTACAAAGCATTATATACTTTTCTTTGCAGAGTATCTTAATACATAACAACCAATAAGCACCATACACAATACCTTTACATTTGCTTATAGCCTATCATAGCTACTACCATTACCATATTATAGTCATTATTATCCAATCACAAGAGTAAGTTACAATTTAAGCTTACAATGGAAAATTTTCAGACCTCTTTTCTTCTTCCTACATCAACATTTCTTGTATGGCTGCGATATCTCTCTTTTTGGTAAAAACATGTTTTCTATTTACTTATGCTCTTCTTGAGACTTATTTACTTGGTGAAAAATATGTCTTTGTTTGTAGTCACATACCTTTGTCCTATTCATAAAAATCTCCTTCCAACTCATCTCCAACCTTTGCCTTCTCAGTTATTCAGTGGTCAGTGTTTCAGCAAAACATCTTTTACTCTCTATCAAAACTTGCTTTCATTTCTCTCATCCTCAGTTTCTACATTCAGAGATCTTTCTGCCAAGCCTACATACCTGTGAAACTTTCTTACCAAACTTTCATCCTCCCCAACACCAGTTGGTTCCCAAAAATCGTTGGACTATTTCTTAATCCTTGCGGTAACACAGTCCAGGTAAGCTGAGTCTTCTGGCCAGTTTTAGGATCTTCCCATTCAAAGGCAAAAATGCCCTGACTTTGCTTATCGAGAGGTATGCAAAAGAAGGCATCCTTCAGATCTATTACTGTAAACCATTGGTGATATTCTGTAAGGGCTGTTAACAGGGTATAAGGATTGGCTACAACAGGGTGGATATCCTAAACTATTTGATTGATCACTCAAAGGTCTTTTCCCAGCCTGTATTTATTCATCCCAGGCTTTTTAACTGGCAAAATAGGAGTGGTATATTCTGACTCACATTTTATCAATAATCCAAATTCCCTGAAATTTTCTATTAGACTCTTGATTCCCCTTCTAGCTTCTAATTTTAAAGGATATTGTTTCTGCCTTACTGGCTTTGATCCAGGTTTTAGGGTAATGCTTACAGGCTGAGATTGTTGGGAATGGCCTGGAGTTCCACTGGCCCAAACTAAGGCTGTTACTGCATTTTCTACTGCTTCCAGTATTCCTCCAGAAGTGTCTGGTTCTGGTGTTCCCTGGAACATAAAAGTCCTTGCCTCGATGGCTTTAGTCTTGGATACCAATAAATGTATTTCTCCATCTTTAAATATAATCTGAGTCTCCAATTTACTTAACAGGTCACTTCCCAAAAGAGGAACCAGACACTGACATATAAAAGTTGGTGTGTTAACTTTGTTGGCTTAAATTTACAATCTTGCCTACAACTTTTCCACACAAATGGCTTTCTTGTGGAAAATCACATATGCACAGTGTGGTATGATGCTTTTAAAAGCAGACACCTGTAGCTACAGGTTTCCTAGCATGTGCAGCTGCAATCTTAGTCCTGTTATGGTCACAGTATGCCATTAGTTCCTGTAGAAAACAATTACAAGAGAATATTGTCTTTTTGAAAATACCATTTCCAATATTTTGTGATTTTTGAGGGAGGTGTAACTGAAATACATCCCGAGGCCTCAGAACCGGTACTGACACAAACAAACCCCAAACTTGTTTGTAGTTGGAAGTCGAGCCCGTGTTGGGGGAGAAGAGGGGGAAGCTGACTCATCAATTCTGAACAGCCGAGCTGATGGGGACAACTCTCACAAACAACACGCCTGACCACC
>NW_008235786.1:4766-20031 GCF_000691975.1 Corvus brachyrhynchos | reverse complement strand
GACCTCCGAAGACAGCGCCGCTGAGCACCGGAAACGCAGGTACTGGCCGCCGTGCAGCGGCCCCTTTCCCGCCCTTCCAGAAGCCCCCGGTGCCGAAGGTATCGAGGAGTGGCCCCCTAAAGTCCGCTGTGCTCCCCTTCTTTGTGCACAGTGCCCTGCTCCTGCTTCGCTTGCTGCTCCGGCACCCCCCACCCCCATTCCCGTCGCCGTCCCACTGAGAGTGGAGCCCTGGGGCTTCCCCCACACACCTTCCTTCGGCCTAGCCACGGGGACACGTACTTTCTCCCACCCCACGCACCTAGGGGCTTAGAGGCCACCGCATGGAGATGAGCTGCGTAGGGGCCTGGCAACTGCACTTTTCCTTAGATGAGCAGTCATGTTTCTGGGCTATGACCTGTGCCCAAGTAAAGGTATGATGTACCGTTGCAGCCTGTTTGCAACGTTTCTCTGTCCCTCCCTCCCTTTCTGTGCCCACACATCTGTATGTATGTGTTTTAGCCATTTGTTCATCTGGCTGCAGATGTTCTCATTCTTCCTCTTACAGAAGAATTCTCTAACTCTGGACTAAAGGTTTGACAAAAAAATAAACCCAACTCAACAGTAGCATAAAGCATTATTTGTTGGTTACCTTTTTCAGGCAGATCAAGATTATGTTTTCAATAAATTTAGGAGCTAATCTATAAACATGGATTTGGAAAATGTGGTTTAAAAAACACTGTTTCACTGGTTTATTTTTTAAAATTGTGTACAAAAATGATAGTTAAGTGTCTTTAAGGATTATGTTAAAAAAGTGATTTCTTCCATTTATTGACCTTTAAAGTCTTGCCTTTACATATAAAATCTATTAGAAAAACCCAAAAGCAGCAAGAATATCCTAAGAAAATTTACTAGTTTCTCAGGTTAGGTCTTAGAAAACATGTTTTCATGGGGAAAAAGAGGGCTCTTTCACCCTTTTTTTGGTCACCTTCACATGAACATTGATTGTGTTCACTTTCTGTCATGTAGAAAGGTGCCTAGAGTTTGCTCTAGTGAAAGCTTTATCCATATTAAATATATATATATTTGAAGTATAGGATGATAGAATGGTTTGGGTTGGAAGGGACCTTAAAGACCATTTAGTTCCACCCTCCTGTCATGGGCTGGGACACCTTCCACTAGACCAGGTTGCTCCAAGCCCCATCCAACCTGGCCTTGAACACTTCCAGGGATGGGGCAGCCACAGCTTTTCTGGGCAACCTGTGCCAGGGCCTCACCACCCTCACAGGAAAGAATTTATTCCTGATAGCCAATCTAAACCTACTCTTTTAGTTTGAAGCCATTCCCCCTTATCCTATCACTCCATGACCTTGTAAAAACTCGCCCCCTGGCTTTTTTGTAGGCCCCCACCAGGTACTAAAAGGCCACCATAAGGTCTCCCCAGAGCCTTCTGTTCTCCAGACTGAACAATCCCAACTCTCTCAACCCATCTCCATAGCAGAGGTGCTTCTGCCCTCTGATCATCTTCATGGCCCTCCTCTGGACTTGCTCCAGCAGGTCCACATCTTTGTTGTATTGGAGACCCCAGAACTGGATGCAATACTCCAGGTGTGGTCTCACAAGAGCAGCACAGAGGGGCAGAATCACCTCCCTCGCCCTGCTGGTCACACCTTTTTTGATACAGCCCAGGACAGGGTTAGCTTTCTGGGCTGCAAGTGCACATTACCAGCTCATGTTGAGCTTTTTGTCAACCAACACCCCCAAGTCTTTCTCCCCAGGGCTGCTCTCAACCCATTCTCTGCCCAGTCTGTACTTGTGCTTGGGATTGCCCCGACCCAGGTGCAGGACCTTGCACTTGGCCTTGTTGACCTTCATGAGGTTCCCACAAGCCCATCTCTCAAGCCTCTCCAGGTCCCTCTGGATGGCATCCTTTCCCTCCAGCATGTTGACTGCACCACACAGCTCTGTGTCATCAGCAAACTTACTGAGGGTGCCCTTGATGCCACTGTCCATATCACCAGCAAAGATGTTAAACAACCCTGATCCCAATACCGACCCTTGGGGAATGTCACTTGTCACCAGTCTCCACTTGGACAATGAGCCATTGACCACAACTCTTTGAGTGTGACTATCCAGCCAGTTCTTTATCCACCAAGTGGTCCATCTGTCAAATCTATGTCTGCAGTTTAGAGACAAGGATTTTGTGTGGGACAGTGTCAAATGCTTTGCACAAATCCAGGTAGATGATACCAGCTGCTCTTCCCTCATCCACCCAGATGGCTGTAACCCCCATCGTAGAAAGCCACCAAATTTGTCAGGTAGGACATACCTATAGAAGCTTTTCTTGTTGCCTTTGACATCCCTGGCCAATTTTAATTCTCTCAGGGCTTTTGCTCTCCTAACCTGATCTCTGGCTGCTTGGACAATGTCCTCCTCTCAGGCTACCTGTCCCTTCTTCTACCCTCTGTAGGCTTCCTTTTTGTGTTTGAGTTTGTCCAGGAGCTCCTTGTTCATCCATGCAGGTGTCTTCTGGTATTTTTGCTTGACTTCCTCTTTATTGGGATGCATCCCTCCTGAGCTTGGAGGAAAGTATATTTATATTATAAGTAAAAGTATATTTAAAGTCCAAAAAGTGATGTATTGTGTGTGTACTCTGTGCGAATACATACTAATTTAGTGGTTTCTAAGAAAAACCATTAACAAAAAACATTTATTAAAAACTTTTCAGAACACCTGCAACAGGCAAGAATTCCATCCGGATCACAAGAAAAAGTTTCAGTTCCTGATTCTGGACCGGAAATGGCTGAATCTCAGGTGGCTGTGGCTCCTTTAGTTACATCAAAGTTGTCTGTTAAAGCACCTGAGTTTTATCCGTCAGGATATAACCAGAACTTTGCAGTGAGTGTTTGTCTTCTCTTCTTAGTATATGCCAATTTACTTATATTCAATTTAACAATGTTTCTTGTGCTCTTGTGTATCAGATAACTTGAATGCTGCATTTGCTGAAGAGATTTCAAAAATTTGGATGATAACCTCCAGACACAGTCAGAATGTTGGGATAAGTGAATGTTATACTGAGAGCCTTTAGTATTTTGCTTGAAGTTTGCTCCAGATAACTACATTCCTTATTGATTACACCCAACATCAGCGTAAGCTGTCTTTTTCACAACTGCCTCTGTTATAGTTACATCTGCACTGCATTTTCATTAAAAACTTAGCTGCACTTTTATTCAGATTGCATGGGTTTTTGAAGCAAGTGTGGGAGAAAGCTTGAACTTTAGCTTTTCTAAGCATAGCCTTTACCTTTCCTAAATTTACTGTGCCATGGGTATGATTTGCCATGACTGCCTAACTTTATGTACCATCATATGTCTTTTAATTCCTTCAGGGATATTGTATCACCAGAGGGCAAAAAAGTAGGTTTGGGCTCATTCCTAGCAGCATACCTAATATGAAATACATTTGCAGCCAGGCTAAGGGTAATCTCTGATCTGTATTGTACATTCATCACATAATAAAAGTTGGTACTTATTTTCTACTCTCCTTGTCTTCCATATTGTTGCTACAGTAATTCTACTCTAGGGAAGATCTATGTGAATTCTTGGAATATCTTTTTGTTATGCAGGCAGATAAACTGGTACTGGTATAAGTAGGTGGGAACTATTGCTTTTACAAATACAATCAAATGATAATAAACAATTATACTGAAACAAATATATTTTGAATACCTTTAGGGGAAAATACTTGATTTGAATACTAAACATGGTGGTTTGGAATTTTGAAGGGTTTTTCTCTCACCAGTAAAATCAATGTTATCTGGATGTTACCAGCTTTGGCAGCTTACTGGATAAAATCACCATCCTGAATAATAAAAGCCCATAGTCATATACAACCATTGACAAATGCCAGTACAAACATGCTTCTGTGAATGGATAATCTAGGAGGAAAAAATACTACTTTGCCCCAGTACATGTTACATGGTTTCTATGAATAAAGAAAAAATGCCATTTGGGATGGCATGAGTGTGCATATGTATAATTACAAAGTTTTGAGTCCAGCAATGTTGCTTTTCAGCTGCTTTGCAAAAACACACAGGCATGTTGTAGGAATGTTATGAATACAAGTGACTCATCTGTTAACAAAAATAAGTCTTAAAATGGTAGCAAAACCTAGAACATTTATTTGGAAGTATGTTGTAGGAACCCATATCTAATCAGAGTATACTAGGGATAGAATAGTGATGTTTCAGACTTGTTAGTCCTTCACTATTACCAAGTTTGGGGATTTTTTGTTTGTTAGTTTTTGTTGTTGTTTTTTCGAGGTTTGTTTTTGTTTTTTTTTTTTTACTTTAATGGCTGAATTAATTTTATAAACTGGGTCTACCTGCAATAAAAATAAGGAATTTAGCACACTTTACTATTACACAGATTTTTCACCATGGGTTTTAAAATTTGAAACAAAGCAATTTTGAGAAACTTTAGTTTTTCTTACTTACAAGTTATACTTAGCTTTCATTTATAATGTTCCCTGAAATTTTTAGATCTGAAAACTCATGTTGTTTTTTGCTATTTATTAAACATTTATTATTTTAGAAATAATGTGTTGGTTGATTCCTTGTTTGATTGTACATTACTGTAATTACTATGTGTGTCCATATAACATTTGATTGTTAGATTATTTAATCTCCAGTTAGTTCTGATACTCAGAATTATTAGCTACCTGTGAAGATACTTTAAGGGCTACAGCATCCAAGGCATACTAGATTTTTCAGAAAAATTTTGCCAGGACTTTGGGGAGGAAAGATCTCTGTGGGATTCTCTCTTTGCATACAGCTGTCCATCCCATTGGAAATTGTGAGTATCTGCAGTAGAACTGGTAACTAGATTTGGGTTTGGATTGCCAGTAGGAAATGTCAGACTTGTTCTCTGACATGGGTATATGAGAATAATATGACTGTTACTCTATCAGAAGGGCATAATGATCTCAATTCATAGTTTTAGGAGTGAGATTTGTATTATCTTAGGTGGAATTTCCCCTCCACTTCCTTTTTTTTTTTCTTCAACTAATTTCCAAAAGGAGGCTAAGCAGCCTCACTGGTGGAGTTTATACTTTTAGTCATACATTAAGGTGACAACTAAATCACCTATTCATGTCATATGAGGTATGTACCTGCAACAGTCTTTATACCTAATTTTGCAATAACTATTGTATACTTGCTGAGTAGGTATAATCTGAAGATAAAAAACCAAAACTTGTTACTAAGAAGTCTCAAGAAATCAAATCAATAATAAATTATTGATGACTAAGTTCCTAAGTGGAAATGTTATGAATACTTTTCAGGTATAGGAAAGTGGTAATTAGCACATGTACTGAAACAGAGCCAGAGAGCAAATTTGGCTCGTGGATCTTTTCCATAGACTTTCTGGTTTTATCTTTATGTAACTTGGAGGAATTTCAGTACCTACTTAGCCTTTTCATTATGTCTTTAAACTCATGAACTGATTCTTAGTAGAAGAGAAGCAAATCTATTATCTTAAAGTTAGTGACTCTTTTATTTGTTGTGAATAATCCAGGATCCCATCTGATAGCTATCAAACATAAAGGAGAAGGATTAGAAGTGTTGGCTTGACTGAGAAATCATTTAGATTATTAGAAAATTTCTAGTCAACTTTCATGACTTTGAATCGTAAATTTATAATGAGTGTGTGAACTTATAGCCTCCTGTTAGCTAGCTGCTGCTTAAAAATAACCAAGAGGAATTTCTTTTACTTTCCCTTAGTTGATACAGTACATGGTTCTATCTCCTTTGTTAAAGGTTAAAATCTGCCAGTGAGAAACATGAGTGGTTTATGTCTAGAAGTTACTGGACTAAATCTAATTAGTTTTTAAAGTATTGAGTGTTCCAAATTTAGCAATATACAGCATATAATAAAGTTTAAATTATTATTTTTTCCTCTCCCATTTGTTCTGTTCCCTGGCATAGTTAATAAAACCTAGGCTGCCTTTGAAGTTGCATAATTAGTATAGGTAGATGAATGTGGTGCTGAGTTTAGCCTCTGTGGTTAGCCTTTTAATTACAAAATGGGAAGGATTTTCAGCAATGTATATCTGTCTTTCTCCACGGTTCATATCCAGAGCTTTTATCTTTCACAGATCCATGTTGTTTTGCAGTAGAGGAGAGAATGAGGTATTTTGAAGACAGAAAGTAAAGGATATCCCCTTGTTAAGGGAGGGATGGTGGGGAGAGGGAGAATGTAATTATAAACCTTATCAGTGTATTTATGTCCACAAAGTAAAGAAAAAGTGGTTATCATTTTTAGCTTGATTTTTCATTAGAGTAGATATATTTAAATCTTTTTCACATTAAATAGTAGATCAGCTGAGAATTCTGATATCTTGTATGTTACCCTTATGTCTTGAATCACTAATTATGTCAGCTCTTTAGCAGTCCCTCTTCAGGTTCCTGCTTGCTCTTCTGAGATCTCATGAGATACTTTTCACAATCTTTTGTACAGTATGAAAAGGTGAATTATTGGTACTATGTTATTACTAGTTACATCACAAAGTATATTGCTTCCTATGCTATTCCTCTCATATACTAGCATTGTAATTATCCAGGACAGCATTGACTTTAGAGACTGTTACATGCATTCATTTCTGAATGGACAAAATTAGTGGGTTGCTCCTGGTTGAATGCCAGGCACCCACCAAAGCCTCTCTCTCCCTCCCCTCCGCAGCTGGACAGGGGAGAGAAAATATAACAAGTGTTCATGAGTTGAGGTAAGGATCAGGAGGTGATCACTCACCAAATACTGTCATGAGCAAAACAGGCTTGAATTAGAGATATGAATTTCATTTATTACTAACAAAAATCAGAGCAGGATAATGAGAAGTAAAATAAGACCTTAAAAACACCTTTCCCCCCTTTCCCAGCTCTACCTTCTCTTCCCCCAGCGACACAGGGAGACGGGAATGGGGGTTATGGTCAGTTCATCACCCATTGTTCCTGCCACTGCTCTAGGAGAGGAGTCAGAGTCTTTCTCTTGCTCCAGCGTGGAGTTCCTCCCATGGGAGACAGTTCTCCATGAACTTCTCCAATGTGAGTCCACCCCACAGGCAACAGCTCTCCCAAACTGCTCCACCGTGGGTCACTCTTACACAGGGTCAGTCCTTCAAGGACAGGCTGCTCCAGTGTGGGTCCCCCAGAGGGTCACAAGTCCTACCAGGAAACCTACTCCAGTGTGGGCTCCTCTCTCCATGGGTCTGTAAGTCCCTTCCAGGACCCTGCTCCAGCACAAGCATCTCACAGGATCACAGCCTCCTCTCAGGCATCCCCTGCTCCGGCATGGGCTCTTCCAGGAGCTGCAGGTGGATCTCCGCATCCCTGTGGCCCTCTCTGGGCTGCAGGGGCACAGCTGCCTCACCATGGTCTTCACCACGGGCTGCAGGGGAATCTCAGCTCCAGTGCCTGGAGCACCTCCTGCCCCTCCTGCACTGACCTTGGTGTCTGCAGAGTTGTTCCTCTCACATATCACTCTGCTCTCCTCTGGCCCCAATTACATTTGCGCAATAACTTTTTTTTCTTCTTAACTATGTTATCCCTGAGGCATCACTGCCATCTCTGACTGACCCAGCCTTGGCCAGTGGTGGGTCCGTCGTGGAGCTGGCTGGCGTTGGCTCTGCCAGACATGGGGGAAGCTTCCAGGAGCTTCTCACAGAAGCTACCCCTACAGTTCCCCCCGCTACCAAAACCTGGCCACACAAACCAAATAGAGCGGCTTTCTGTTCCATCAGCAAGAGCATAAACATTGATAAAGTATGCATTATTTCCTGGCTATATTTTATACATGGGAACATTACACTGTATTGTATTTCTGGAATTTCTCCCCCTCCTGCATATTTTGGAGCATTTTGCACTCTAGGTCAGCTCAAAATATTTTGTTTCCAATTTTCAATTATTTTTTCTTCTACAGTTCATATAGCTGTAGCACAGTTTGTATGTGCATCAGGAAAGGCTGTTGAGCCTCAGTTTGGTAATTTTATTCTTAGCAGGTATACTTATGTGTTAGTTTGTTAGTTAATCTTACAGTCAATTTGGCAAACTAATTTCTTTTTAATCTGTCTTTTGATGTGTTTTGCTGGGAGACCTTAATCTCTATAAAAACATGTTACCTAGTTCTCGACTACTAGAGTTTTTTGATGCAGAGGTCTATATTTGCTAAAATGTTTAAGTGAAATGTGTAATAAAGATCACTATCAAGTATGCAGAGCATCAGGATTTACTCAAGACTAAGGGCTATATGGTTATTTCTGGAGATAGTAACTGTGACAACTTTATTTAAGGTTCCTTTTAAATAGCTGGTATATTCTTTCACTGCTATAGGATTCTTCCTTTGAAGATGGATATGATGGCTATCTGACTCTGGCAGAATATGTACAAGACTTTCTAAATCACCTCGCCGAGCAACCAGGTTGTTTTGAAACTGAAATAGAGCAGTTTGCCGAAACAGTGAATGGCTGGGTCACTGCAGATGAAACTTTGCAAGAACTTGTTGAACTCGTATATCAACAGGTAGCCTGTGTATTCTGTCTTAACATGGATGTTATGCCTCTGTTACCTAGTGTGCAAGATATGCATACTAGTATTATTTGTTATATGATTGTGCCTACGTAGTATTTTAAAGGTTTGAATTTTTCTTTTTAGACTGAAATGTATAGTGATTTTTCTCAATAAACTGTAATGATAGCTCAAGTGAGGTATACTTGGCTGGTTGATAAATTTCCCTAACTTATTCTGTTTCCTTTGTTGTGTATTTGAATCTTTCAGGTCACATACTAGAGTTGAAATTACAGCAGTTCATTAAAGAAGTTATATTTTAATTGCTGGATTTACATAGCAGAGACTCTCAGTTGTACATTTTTATTCTATCCTACAAAAAATATTGTTCATAATAGATATTTTTTTGTTCTTTTGTATTTAAAAAAAATTATACCTACTTTGGGAAATGCTCTTTTTACTGACAGGCTTTGTTCTTCATTTGGTATGATAACTATTTCAGAACATCATAATTAGAAAAAAGGAAAGCTAGTCTGCTGATAACTAGGTCTAGTCCCATTGATGGTCGTGGAAATGAGGACAGAGACCTTGAGCTGAACTCTGTACTAATTGGGGGAGCCATTGGAAAAAACAGCTTAATCTGTGTTTCTTAGCAAATGAGCTGCTGCTACTGTCTTCTGGGCTTGCTGCAGAAAATGAAGTCACACTTCTGCTTGCTATTTATTACATTAGTTATCTCCCATTTTCCTGAGTTGCTTTCAAATTTTACATTGAAGAATGTAAACTATGCACCTTTTAAGTGCAGATACTTGCAGATTTTTTTTCTGTGAAATAATCTGGGGTATGTGGAACCTGCATGATTGTCACACATAGTACAGAACTGTAGAGTCTTAAGTTTCTTACTATAATACAGAATTGATACACATTTAATTCAGAACAGTTTAGTTAGACATTAAGATTACTTGTGCTGTGTTTGGCAGCATCATTTTTTCATCCTTTATTTGGACACATGGAGAAAAGTTAATAAAAGTTGAAAATATCTATATAACTTTATTTGAAGAAACTTGATAGATGTTTAATACATTTACTCTTGTTTAATATAAGTATTTTAATGTTGCCTCTTTTTCTGTCCCCCTATTTAAAACAAGTCTGATGTTAGGGTTGGATGTGCCTTCCTTAACTGAGAAGCATTGAGTGTTATCAGTCTGAAAGATAATTTTTTCTGAAAAATAAAACTTCACTCAGTGCAAAATGCTGTCCTAGTATCCAAAAGCACATGATTTCAACTTCATTGTATGTCAGGATATGACAGTGTTTGAGTGTCAGTCAACTATGCTTATTCTTCTGTCTTGAGCCTCTGCTCAAGTATTAGTTTTTACTCGTCCTGGTTTATCACAAAACTTCATTTAAATATGCTGAAGTGTGTTTATAAGCATCTGTGTCAGTGATGTTTGAGCAGATCTACAGATGGTAGGTTTGTGAAGGAAAAAAGGCTAAAATAAAAGAAACTGAAATCCTGTACAATCTTCCCTTCATCTGGGAATCAAGTATCTTAGCCTGTCTGTAAGACTTAATTATATACTTCCCCCCGTTCTTCCTAATCCATTTATGTCTTGACAGAGTGAAGTGCCAGTTAGCTTGTTTTCCAAAGAACCCTTTGACTTCATACCTTAAGTCTTGACTATTGTGTAGTTAATATGGTGTACTGTTGCTGTTACAGCAAGTAAAATTTCTCAAGATGTGTATTGGTAGGCTAGCCTTCATGCTTAGATTTTGACTTTTTTGGAGTTGGAAATAAACTGGGATTACAAAGCAACAATAATTCTGGGAAGACATTATTGTACTATAATGACTGGTTAGTAAGATATGAGATGTATTTATTTATTTATTTATTTTATTTATGTCTCTGTGTGCTATGCCAGGTCAGAATACCCCAAATGGCATTGTTTCAGTATTTGATGCAACCACAAATACAGACCAACTAATTGGGAAGATAATGGTTTAAAAAAATACAGAACACAGATGACATTTGAAGTAGTTGGTGGTTTTGACTGTGTGGTGGTTTGTTTTGTTGGGATTTTGTTGGTTTGTTTTGTGTGTTTTGTGGTGGTTTGGGGGGTTTTGCCTTATAAAAAGGGGACCACCTCTTCTAGTCCAAGCAACTGATTGAACTAAAGTACCAAAAAGCTCGTTAGCTATTTCACATGCCTCTTACTGGAAACTAAAGTTGATTTGACTTTCTTAATTACTTAAATTTGTTGTATCTTTCAAAGATATCTCAGTTCTTTCCAGCAGTGTAATGCACATAGTAGAGTTATGTTTAGTGCATATTTTCCTCTGCCTGTAGAAGGTAAGTAGCTATAATGCATTGACAGGAAAATGGCAAGATGCTTTTTCAAACATGTTAGAAGCAGAAGGATGCAAACACTTTTATAGCACTGATAGATGTAAAAAGAATGTTCAAAGATGATAAAGCCAAGGGAGAAGTTTAATGAATTCTTATTATCCATGGGTTTTTTTTTTTGGCAGAGCTGATCAAATTACTTAGACCAGAGCCTCTTTTCACTGAAGCTATATCTGAGAAATAATATCAAATTCAAGTCTTGTTAGAAGAGAGCTCAGAACAAATGAGCAGTAATAAATTGCCAAAATAAGGGAATGTTCTGCTTTAAGTTCTAAGAGAGGTTGAATGTAAACACTAATGGATTCCAAATTACTTTTACCACCTCTTGTAATTTTCAAGTATCAGTTTCAAAGCAAAATATTTTTCAGACAGTGTATAACTTGTGCTGTGTAATTTCATTGCCACCACCTATTTTTAGATGATTAAAGTGTAGATATTCAAAGTAACAGGACTTGTTTTAGAGAAAAGGACTTATCAAGAACTATTAACTGTAATGATACAGTTTTAATATCTGAATCAGAAGTTTGCTATTCTGCAGTTTTCTGGAGCATGTCCCTGAGCATTCCTTATTGCCAAAAATAAAAATCTAGGATAAATAGCTCTTAGACTGAATGAAGGTGATGTATTTATTTTAACACAGTTTGGTCCTTAAAAAAAAGTCATAATGTCCACTCTTGGTTTTGGTTGTTTTTTTTTAATAAGCAGTTTGAAAGTGACTTTCAGATACTCTTTGGTGTAGGTCACAATGGAGAAGTAGAATTGAGGACAAATGGCACAATGCTGGTTATTTTCTTAAAGCCACAAAATCAGTATAATGAACTTCAAAGTGCTGAAATGCATATACCAAAGTGTTTATGAGATAAAAAAATTAACATGAGAAATAGTAATTATTAATCTTCTGTTCTTCAATTGTCTAGTCAACTGTTGTTAAAGACAAATTTTCAAAAATCTCTTAAAGATATTTCCTGATAACCTAATCATGACTTCTATGAATAATTTATTTTTCCACTTTTATTTTGGAAGGCGACATCTGTCCCAAATTTTTCCTACATGGGAGCACGGTTATGTAACTATCTATCTCACCATCTAACCATTAGTCCACAAAGTAGGAGCTTTCGGCAGTTGTTACTTCAAAGGTCAGTATCAGTGTGTCATTTTAAGCCTGTTACTTTCTCAGGTTGTCTTCCTTTTTTGTATATAACTCTTAACATAGTGTGCATATTTAAAATAGAAATTTAGATTGAGGATTATTAAAGCATAGGTACATACTAGATATCTAACACATATATTTTTAAATTTTTAATATGAAAATAGGACTCCAAGTTCTGTAGGCTCCTTTCAGTTGAGTATATTGTACTGATGCCAAGTTATAGGATAAATTTGAAAGGTATGCAACTTTAAATGTATACGAAATGCATGTATATGTACTGTCTTTGACTCTTGCCAGGGCTTATTTCATTGTGTTTTTTCTTTAATTACTCTTCTGGCTGGAGTTGCCGTGAAAGGTTTATTTGTTGGTTTGCTAACCGACTTTACACCTATGATGCATAAAATCCAGAAGGATAAATTTCTTCAATTTTCAGTTACTACAGAATTTGAGGGATTAAGGTATAATAATGATTAGACTTCACAGTTGACAAAAATGCAACATTTTTTAAATTGATGTATTTCCTTTTAAATCTTACTGTATGACACTTGAAGGAATAGTGCTCTTTAATACTTCAGAATTCTTTAGAAATTAGTCTTTTTCTTTAAGGACTTTTGTCTTCCTAAGCTCCAGACTTGCTTCTTATTTTAAAAGTTTCCCTTAGTCCACCTATGTTTAGGAGTAAAGGCATGATAAACTTAAAAGAACACAGTTGTTGAATATTAAAAAATTACCTCACTGTGATGTTATCTTAATCCTCACTGTTTGCATTTATATCTAAATTTTGCTTCTGTCACTTAAAATGGTAGGATAAAGAATTTATCAAATAAGTATAAAGGCATCTAAAACAATGTAGGCAGCACCCTGAAAGGGGGAAAACATCTTTCAGAGTACACCTATTTTATTTCTGTTGATGTTTGTCTGCCCATGTTAAACTTCCTGGAGCCATATTCTAATATATAAACTGTGTAACTGTCTTTTAATTTTTACATGTTGCAATTTGTCCTATTTCGTTTTGCTTTCTCAGATATCTCAGTGCTCACCTAGAACAAAAATCTGCATTCTTTGTGAAGTCCTCTCACTTCCTTCACAAATCAAACTTCCTACTGTTCAGCATTTAATAGTTATAATGCAGTGAATAAGTTCTTAGCATTCTATTAAATAAGTAGCATATTGCATATGTTGGGTTGTCTATAGATTATATGATTTTTTTTAATGTTTTCAGGTGTCAAACAGAGTATGAAAACAGAGATGAAGCTGCCAAAGGAGATGAGACTGCTCGAAAACAATTTCATGCCTTTGTGTTGTTCTTAGCTGAACTTTACCTTAACCTAGAGGTAAGAAGAAAGTTGTATGTCATTCATATTCATTAATTTTTGTTGTGTTTAGGTAAACACTAAAATGGAATATCATTTGAGGTGTGGGTTTTTTGAGTTTGTTTTTCTAAAGGGAAAGGGGAATAAAGTAAAAGAACTTTAGAACAGTTTAATTCCAATGTGTCCAAGAAACAGATAAACGAAAAAGGACAAGATCATCAGAAGAGAAATGTATAAAGATTTAAAAAAAGTGTAAGAATACATAAAAAGAACCAGCCATAAACCACCTTTGGAATGAAGCTTTTGGTATTTTCTTTTGTCTAGTAAACCCACCAGATTACTACACTTAAACAACATAGAAAATGTTACAACCTAGCGGAAGCAGATTAGTATCGGTAACCCATGTAATTCAGTATTCAGCCACTAATAGGAGCTATTATCAAATGCTTGAGGAAGGCATGGGAATCTTCAAAATTAACAATTAAAAATGCAGACCTTGAAAGATATTTCTTCTGAAGGTTGAGTCCTTGGCTTATGCATGAAGCATGAAATTTTGTATTTAGATCAGGTTTTTTTGTTTCTGATATGTACAAAAAATGTATGTACACATAAAAATTCTTTGACTCTTATACCCGTGAGTTCAGTAAGTTCACTGACTGCTGTAGTGTCCTTAAACTATATTTTTCACTGCTTTATTTCAAAGGTTTGATTTAAGCAGACACTACTAAAATGCTTTGCTGGCATGAGGAAAGAAAACTCTGACTCTTCCATTTGTATTCATAAGTGGGCCATGAAATCTAATTTTCACTTGCTAGAAGTGAAAAGGAAGCTTTCCAAAGGATTTGGGGGAGGGGAAGTTGCCCAGTTTGGAGTACCATTTATTTTTAAAGCATTTTTTCTAATTTTTAAATATATAAAGAATGCCTTCTAGAAGTAAGGTACTCTACAGCTGCAGAGAATGCATAAGGTAGGATGGGAAAAGAGCATGGGATTTGAGAATTTGGGATGATGTGGATCACTTGCCAGGCATTTTGCAGCTTTTCTTAGCAATTTATTAGCAAAGAAACAAAATGCTAGGCAGGCATTGTTATGTATATGTCAGAATTGCAAGGATACTACTCTATATTCTAGAAATAGTTACGGTATTTGACATGTTCTTTCAACTGAAGAGCTCAACTATGTTAATCACAAACCAAATCATAGAGCATTTGAGAGAGAAAATGTGACTAAATTAATTTCTAAAACTTAAGTCTTTTAAAATGTAGTTGGGTTTTGGTTTTTTTAAATATATTTTGCAGATTAAAGGAACAAAGGGACAGGTTACACGAGCAGAAATTCTTCAAGAAGGTCTTCGAGAATTACTAAATGTGCTCTTCTCTAATCCTGTGGATAATAATTTGATGTGTGCAGTGAAACTGCTGAAGGTGAGTAACGCAGTACTTGTGCTCGAGGCACGAGCTCTGGCGAGCCCCCGGTCAAAGAGAGTCCAGTTGTGTTACTTCTGTGCGTCGCTGAAGCGACCGGCATCAAGAAAGGTGCTGCTGGCTGGGCTAGCTAGCATGCTTCTCAGCAGAGGAAACACAGCAGGAGCCGATGGTATCGACTCAAGTTAGCTTGGAGACAAAGGAAGAGAGAGGCTGTTCTGGTCTGACACCTAACAGGTTTATTGTTAGAAACTTAGCAACCCAAACAAGCTAAACAAGCTCGGAAGGGATGGAATGCAATGGGATGCCCCCCCCCGAGGCTTGTCCTCAGTTTTATAGGCAATTTGAAAACCGCGGCAAAAGGGGAAAACAACCAATGAGTTACAAGGCAGGGGGAGGATACAATTTAACAAGAACCACTGGGGGAAACCGAGAGGCGGG
>NW_008235786.1:3241-4050 GCF_000691975.1 Corvus brachyrhynchos | reverse complement strand
CCCCATCTGGTGGAGGGCTTGGGCCAGCGATACCCACACGTTGTTTTGTGGCTGCGGTATGATCCATGCCTTGCCTCGTTGGTGGTGGCACAGGAGGAGCTGCAGCAGCAGGTGGGACAGCAGCATGTAGGAGGTCATCACACAGTCAAGGGTGGTAACTTTAGGAAAGGTATAACACAAATAAAATCAATAAAAATACAATTAACTTAAATAACAATGGCTCCCTTGGACTCCCCCTCTTTCAGAACAAAACTGAGGAGTCATTTTGGGAAGGGAGACACATTTTAAGGAGACTGGGAGGTGGAGGGTTTGTTTTTCAGGCCTGGAGGAGGAGTCTTTTTTCCAGGTGGCTTGGTTTTTCTTCTTTTCCAGGCTGTGGCGGCTTCTTTCCTTTGCTTGGCATCCGCAGGTGGTCTCAAAAAGGGTTTGATCCACTTCCCAGGGATCCATCTTGGACCTTCTGGGGTGGAAACACACCCGTAGCCTCTACCTCGGGTGACTAGGGGGTACGGGCCACGTATTTGTAAATATCAGGGTCATTTATTAGGACCTCAGGTCTCTCAGTCAATTTATGTTCGGCAGAGTTTGTGAGGTGTCTCAGCATGGGAGGATCAGGTTCGTCATAGGAACAGTTTAAAAAGTTCAAAGTGAACGACGCTTTGGAAAGTCTTATGATGGGGGCAGCGATCTCATTGCCGCCTTTTTGTTGTTCTAACAGTCTTTTTAGTGTTTGATGTTTCCGTCCCACAATGGCTTGGCCTGTGGGCTAGTGAGGGATGCCAGTGATGTGATCCACACCCCACTCACTC
>NW_008235786.1:1580-2364 GCF_000691975.1 Corvus brachyrhynchos | reverse complement strand
TCAAATGCTCTCACCACGGCTGCAAGTTCTGCCACTTGTGGGGATCCTTCGACTACCTGCACATCAGACTCCCACTTCTGAGTGCGAGGATCCTTCCATGTGATGACAGACTTGCTGGAAGCACCAGAGCCATCTGAAAAGATTGTCAGGGCATTTAATGGTTTTTGGCTTTGAATTTCTTTTGGAATCAGTTTGAAGACTGAAGTAAGCAGTCTGTGTTTTGGATGGTGTATAGAAATTTTGCCTGTGTAGCTGTCTAGGGCGAATTGGAGGTGCTCATTGTTTTGAAGGAGGTTATCAAGTGAATCGGTTGCCAATGGTAAATAGATACATGTAAAGTCACACCCTGCAAGGGTGCGGAGGCGGGATCTATCTTTCATCACCAGCTGAGCCATGAGCTCCTGTGGCGTTGTGATACTTTTGGACGGTTGGTGCAAGAGGAAAACCCACTCGATGATTAACAGGGGATCACTCTGCACCTCGTCCCATTGAAATATCAGCCCGTGAAGGTATGGCATTTCCCCTAATACAATAAATTGAAAAGGCAGACCTGGGGTGCAGCATTGTGCCTGCCACGACGACAGCACTTCCTGTACCTTACAGATGGACTGTCTCGCCTCCTCTGTTTGATGCCTAGGTGATGTGAGGTTATCTTTCCCTCACAGAAGGTTGAACAGAGGAGCGAGATCTTCTGTCGTCAGCCCTAGGAGCAGCCCACCCAATTTATGGACCCGCAGAGCTGATGGAGTTCCTGCAAGGTCTTGGGAATATCCATAATTTTGAC
>NW_008235786.1:0-756 GCF_000691975.1 Corvus brachyrhynchos | reverse complement strand
GGTTGTAGTCCTGTGGTGGACTACTGGGCATGAGAATAGCTTGGGCCATAACCTGGTTAGCAGCAGGAAAATAGGGAGGGTTAACACACTGGATATTGACAGTAAAGAACCCTTGTGGCCCCACTTGAACAATTTCTGGTGTAACACAAATGTCAGCTGGTGAATGTACATCATCTTTTAACACAAACAATATACAGTCTTTCAGGTTCTCGCAACTCACGACGATTCTCTGGAGTGTTACTGAGTCCATTTGAGTTGCAGTGGTCCTCGTAACCATTTTTCTGGTGGCAGTTTCTTGATTAATTCCCCTGCGTGGCCCTGCCAATCCATGCGGTCCTGTCAGTTTTTTGGCTGCATCCCATCAGCGGCAGGTGATGTATTTTGCCGTGGGGAGACAGCTCAGGAACCCTGATTAATTGGAGCCAGAGCTCTGCAGTTTTGGGCCGAGTGCCCTTGTTTGCCACACCTGTGACAGACCCAATTAGCATTTCTATTGCTTTGAGATGCTGTTGCATCAGAAGCAGCTGCAGTTCTTATTAAATTCCCCCCTCCCCCCACCCCCCGTTTTTAAATTTAGCTGATTAATAGGCACTAAAGTCATGCAAGCACGAATCATTTGACTTAGGGTTGGTGGAGGTTCAAAATGAAGACCCAAAATCACTCTTTTACAAGCATCATTGGCATTAGTCTTTGCAATTTGCATTATAATATGCTCTTTTCGGATCTTCCACTTGTCTTTCCACCATGAGCCTCAGT
>NW_008235785.1:0-268 GCF_000691975.1 Corvus brachyrhynchos | reverse complement strand
CTGGGAACCCAAAAATATCCCTGGGGAACCCAAAATTCCATTGGGGAACCCAAAATATCCCTGGGGACCCCAAAAATCCCACTGGGACCCCCAAAAATCCCCACTGGGAACCCCCAAATCCCATTGGGAACCCCAAATTCCCATTAAGGACCCCCAAAATCCCGCTGGGAACCCCAAAATCCCATGGAGGACCCCAAAAAACCCATTGGGGACCCCCAAAATTCCTCTGCGACCCCCCCCAAAATCCCCCTGGGAACCCCAAAATCCC
>NW_008235784.1:0-934 GCF_000691975.1 Corvus brachyrhynchos | reverse complement strand
GAATTATTTAAGGCGCTGGTTGGGACTCACCACAAAGGATGTGGCTCCTATTATGAACCTACTGTCAGGGGGAGGCAGTCTAGCATCTCCTAGATCCCTGACAGAAGAGGCAAGGCAGTCCCTCAAAAAGGTGCAAGAGGCAATTTCCACCAGGCAGGCACACAGGTATCAGCCCTTCCTTCCCTTTAAGCTTGTCATTCTGGGGAAGGTACCACGTTTCCACGGCCTCATTTTTCAGTTGGGACAAGGAGAAGAAGGACCACCTCATCATAATTGAATGGGTGTTCCTCCCACTCCAGCCGTCCAAGAGCATCACCAAGCCACAAGAACTGATGGCAAAAATTATCATGAAGGGTAGAGCAAGGCTCCGCACCCTGGCAGGATGTGACTGTGCATGCATCTACTTACCTGTAACAACAGACACATTAGAACACCTGCTCCAAAATAATATGAACTTACAATTTGCATTAGACAGTTACTCAGGCCAAATCTCCAATCATTACCCAAAACATCAATTGTTTAATCTGGCACTTGTAGGTACCAAAATGCTGCTAGCAAGGATTTTCTTGCTATTTTCTAAGTCCGTGAGAGACTTTTCTCTCTCACAGAAGAGGTAGCAGGGAATGTAAACAACCAAGCCACCTGCAACCTTGAAAAGTCTTGTTTATGGTATAGTAGAAAATATTCTGACAATGGATGCGGGACACAGTGATATACTACCGGAGGAACCAGGCCTGCGGTAATATTTGGTGCTGCCCGACGTGATCTGCACTCTCTGACGTGTCCTGCTGTTGTGAGCCAAGCCGAATTCCTCTAGAGGTACGCTGTTCCCCTTCCCCCCGGGACCGGGAGGTCTGACAGGACTGAGAAATGGCAAACAGTGGCTCACAAACCGACTCTATGGTACTGGTCTGGAAAGGTGTGTTTAGCATAT
>NW_008235783.1:18229-18571 GCF_000691975.1 Corvus brachyrhynchos | reverse complement strand
CTGGGAATGGGGGATACTGGGAATGGGGACACCAGGAATGGGGGATACTGGGAATGGGAGATACTGGAATGAGGACACTGGGAATGGGGGATACTGGGAATGGGGATACTGGGAATGGGGATACCGGGGAACACCGGCAACGGGGCACCGGGGACCCACCTGCCCGTGGAGCTCGGTGAAGAGCCGGACACTGGGCCGGGGGCAGAGGCCGGACTGGGAGTAACTGGAGATGCGGGCGAGCAGCGGCGTCCAGCGGGCACAGTGCGTGAGGCGCTCAAACGCCTCCAGAGCCGCCTCGTCCCACGCGCCGCCTGCGGGACGGGGGCACCGGGGGGTGGCACC
>NW_008235783.1:15791-16970 GCF_000691975.1 Corvus brachyrhynchos | reverse complement strand
ACTGAGGGGACACTGAGGGGACACTGAGGGGACTGGGGACACTGAAGGGACAGAGGTGACGCTGAGGGGACAGAGGGGACACGGGGACAGTCGGGGGACGGGGGGACACGGGGACAGAGGGGACACGGGATGGGGACACAGTGAGGGACATGGGGGGACACTGAGGTGACACTGAGGTGACCCAGAGGGGACTGAGGGGACACTGAGGGGACACTGAGGTGACTCAGAGGGCACTGAGGGGACACAGGGACAGTCAGGGGGGATGGGGGGACACGGGGACAGAGGGGACACGGGATGAGGACACAGTGAGGGGACTGAGGGGACACAGAGGTGACACTGAGAGGACACTGAGAGGACACTGAGGGGACACTGAGGGGACACAGAGGGGACGGAGGGGACCCAGAGGGGACTGAGGGAACACAGAGGTGACACTGAGAGGACACTGAGAGGACACTGAGGGGACACTGAGGGGACACAGAGGGGACGGAGGGGACCCAGAGGGGACCGAGGGGACACACGGGGGCGGGATGGGGGGACACAGGGACAGAGGGGACACGGGATGGGGACACTGAGGGGACACTGAGAGGACACAGAGGGGACAGAGGAGACCCAGAGGGGACTGAGGGGACACTGAGGTGACCCAGAGGGGACACAGAGGGGACTGAGGGGACACAGAGAGGACACAGAGGGGACACAGAGGTGACAGAGGGGACACTGAGAGGACACTGAAAGGACAGAGGTGACGCTGAGGGGACACTGAGGGGACACTGAGGGGACACTGAGAGGACACAGAGGGGACAGAGGAGACCCAGAGGGGACTGAGGGGACACTGAGGTGACCCAGAGGGGACACAGAGGGGACTGAGGGGACACAGAGAGGACACAGAGGGGACACAGAGGGGACAGAGGGGACACTGAGAGGACACTGAGAGGACACTGAAAGGACAGAGGTGACGCTGAGGGGACACTGAGGGAACAGAGGGAACACAGAGGTGACACTGAGGGGACACTGAGGAGACAGAGGTGACGCTGAGGGGACACTGAGGGGACAGAGAGGGGACAGAGAGGACCCAGAGGTGCCACTGAGGTGACCCAGAGGTGCCCCAGAGGGGACTCACGGCGGGGCTGCTCTGGTAGAAGTGGCCCATCTCGGCCGTGAGCTTGTCGAGCTGCAGGCTGC
>NW_008235783.1:13161-15523 GCF_000691975.1 Corvus brachyrhynchos | reverse complement strand
GGGAAACCCCAAAATCCTTCTGGGAGAGGCACAGGATGGAGGGAATCCCACAAAATCCCCCCAAAATCCACCCCAAAATCCTTCTGGGAGAGGCACAGGATGGAGGGAATCCCACAAAAACCCTGCAAAATCTCATTAAAATCTTGCTGGAGAGGCATGGGATGGAGGGAAACCCCAAAATCCTTCTGGGAGAGGCACAGGATGGAGGGAATCCCACAAAATCCCCCCAAAATCCACCCCAAAATCCTTCTGGGAGAGGCACAGGATGGAGGGAATCCCACAAAAACCCTGCAAAATCTCATTAAAATCTTGCTGGAGAGGCATGGGATGGAGGGAAACCCCAAAATCCTTCTGGGAGAGGCACAGGATGGAGGGAATCCCACAAAAACCCTGCAAAATCTCATTAAAATCTTGCTGGAGAGGCATGGGATGGAGGGAAACCCCAAAATCCTTCTGGGAGAGGCACAGGATGGAGGGAATCCCACAAAAACCCTGCAAAATCTCATTAAAATCTTGCTGGAGAGGCATGGGATGGAGGGAAACCCCAAAATCCTTCTGGGAGAGGCACAGGATGGAGGGAATCCCACAAAAACCCTGCAAAATCTCATTAAAATCTTGCTGGAGAGGCATGGGATGGAGGGAAACCCCAAAATCCTTCTGGGAGAGGCACAGGATGGAGGGAATCCCACAAAAACCCTGCAAAATCTCATTAAAATCTTGCTGGAGAGGCATGGGATGGAGGGAAACCCCAAAATCCTTCTGGGAGAGGCACAGGATGGAGGGAATCCCACAAAAACCCTGCAAAATCTCATTAAAATCTTGCTGGAGAGGCATGGGATGGAGGGAAACCCCAAAATCCTTCTGGGAGAGGCACAGGATGGAGGGAATCCCACAAAAACCCTGCAAAATCTCATTAAAATCTTGCTGGAGAGGCATGGGATGGAGGGAAACCCCAAAATCCTTCTGGGAGAGGCACAGGATGGAGGGAATCCCACAAAAACCCTGCAAAATCTCATTAAAATCTTGCTGGAGAGGCATGGGATGGAGGGAAACCCCAAAATCCTTCTGGGAGAGGCACAGGATGGAGGGAATCCCACAAAAACCCTGCAAAATCTCATTAAAATCTTGCTGGAGAGGCATGGGATGGAGGGAAACCCCAAAATCCTTCTGGGAGAGGCACAGGATGGAGGGAATCCCACAAAAACCCTGCAAAATCTCATTAAAATCTTGCTGGAGAGGCATGGGATGGAGGGAAACCCCAAAATCCTTCTGGGAGAGGCACAGGATGGAGGGAATCCCACAAAAACCCTGCAAAATCTCATTAAAATCTTGCTGGAGAGGCATGGGATGGAGGGAAACCCCAAAATCCTTCTGGGAGAGGCACAGGATGGAGGGAATCCCACAAAAACCCTGCAAAATCTCATTAAAATCTTGCTGGAGAGGCATGGGATGGAGGGAAACCCCAAAATCCTTCTGGGAGAGGCACAGGATGGAGGGAATCCCACAAAAACCCTGCAAAATCTCATTAAAATCTTGCTGGAGAGGCATGGGATGGAGGGAAACCCCAAAATCCTTCTGGGAGAGGCACAGGATGGAGGGAATCCCACAAAAACCCTGCAAAATCTCATTAAAATCTTGCTGGAGAGGCATGGGATGGAGGGAAACCCCAAAATCCTTCTGGGAGAGGCACAGGATGGATGGAAAGAATCCGCCAAAATCCCTCCAGGAAAGGCACAGGATGGAAAGAACCCCCCAAAATCCCTCTGGGAAAGGCACAGGATGGAGAGAAACCCCAAAATCCCCCCCAAATCCTCCCCAAAAATCCCTCTGGGAAAGGCACAGGATAGAAAGAACCCCCCAAATCCCTCCGGGAAAGGCACAGGAGAGAAGGGACCCCCCAAAATCCCTCTGGGAAAGGCAGAGGAAAGAAAGAACCCCCCAAAATCCCTCCGGGAAAAGCACGGGAAGCACCGTGCGATGCAAAGCACCCCTCCCCACCTCCCGCAGATCCCGGGAAACCCATCCCGCCCTCAATTCCCACCGGGAACGCCACCAACACCGCCCTCACCCTCAAACTTCGGCACGGGCAGCTCCCGGGACTCCTCATTCCCGGTGTCCAGCTCTTCATTCCCGGTGTCCAGCTCTTCATTCCCGGTGCTCAGCTCATTCCCGGTGCTCAGCTCCTCATTCCCGGTGCTCAGCTCATTCCCGGTCTCCACCTCCTCATTCCCGGTGCTCACCTCCTCATTCCCGGTGCTCAGCTCCTCATTCCCGGTCTCCTCCCTCCCCAGCGGTGCTGCCAAACCGGCCTCACTCCCCGGCCTCACCTCCGGTGCCCACTCCACATCCCAGAGCTCCTCCC
>NW_008235783.1:8860-9436 GCF_000691975.1 Corvus brachyrhynchos | reverse complement strand
CAAAGGGTCCCCAAAGGGTCACAGAGGGACAAGGATCTTCCTGAGGGGGTGAAAAGGGAATTCCCAGTGGGAAAAGTGACCCCCACAACCCCCCCAAATTCTCAAAGGGTCCCCAAAGGGTCCCCAAAGGGTCACAGAAGGACAGGGAGCTCCCCGAGAGGGTCAAAAGGGGGAAAAGTGACCCCCACAACCCCTCCAAATTCTTTGGGGGTCCTCAAAGGGTTCCCAGGAGGTCCCCAAAGGGTCCCCAAAGGGTCACAGAGGGACAAGGATCTTCCTGAGGGGGTCACAAGGGAATTCCCGGGGGGAAAATGAGCCCCAGAGCACCCCCAAATTCTCAAAGGGTCCCCAAAGGGTCCCCAAAGGGTCACAGAGGGACAAGGATCTTCCTGAGGGGGTCACAAGGGAATTCCCGGGGGGAAAATGAGCCCCAGAGCACCCCCAAGTTCTCAAAGAGTCCCCAAAGGGTCCCAGAGGGACAGGGAGCTCCCCGAGGGGGTCACGAGGGGGAAAAGTGACCCCCACAACCCCCCCAAATCCTCAAAGGGTCCCCCAAGGGTCCCCAAAGGGCCCCCA
>NW_008235783.1:7773-8736 GCF_000691975.1 Corvus brachyrhynchos | reverse complement strand
CCCAAAGGGTCACAGAGGGACAGGGAGCTCCCTGAGGGGGTCACAAGGCGGAAAAGTGACCCCCAGAGCACCCCCAAATCCTCAAAGGGTCCCCAAAGGGTCCCCAAAGGGTCCCAGAGGGACAGGGAGCTCCCTGAGGGGGTCACAAGGGAATTCCCTGGGGGAAAAGTGACTCCAACAGCTTCCCCCTCCTCATGGATGGTCCCCAAAGGGTCCCCAAAAGTCCCAAAGGTGCCTCCAAAGGGTCCCCAAGGTGCCCCCAAGGTGTCCCCGGTGTGTCCCCAGGGTGACCCCAAAGGATCGCAAGGTGTCCCCAAGGTGTCCCCAGGGTGTCCCCAGGGGTCCCCAGGGGTCCCGAGGGGTCCCCAGGGTGACCCCAAAGGATGTCCCCAAGTTGTCCCCAGAGGGTCCCCAAAGGTGTCCCCAGAGTGACCCAAGGGTGTCCCCAAGTTGTCCCAAGGGTGTCCCCAAAGGTCCCCAGAGTGTCCCCGGGGTGTCCCCAAAGGGTGTCCCCAGGGTGTCCCCAAAGCTCTCCCCAAAGGGTCCCCAGGATGTCCCCAGGGTGTCCCCAAAGGGGTCCCCAAAGCTGTCCCCAAAGGGTGTCCCCAAAGTGTGTCCCCAAAGTGTCCCCAGGGGTCCCCAGGGTGTCCCCAGGGCATCCCCAAAGGGTGTCCCCAAAGGTGTCCCCAAAGGGGTCCCCAAAGCTGTCCCCAAAGGGTGTCCCCAAAGTGTGTCCCCAAAGTGTCCCCAAGGGGTCCCCAGGGTGTCCCCAGGGTGTCCCCAGGGTGTCCTCAGGGTGTCCCCAGGGTGTCCCCAAGGTGTCCCCAAAGGTCCCCAGGGTGTCCCCGGGGTGTCCCCAAAGGGGTCCCCAAAGATCCCCAGGGTGTCCCCAAAGGTCCCCAGGGTGTCCCCAAGTTGTCCCCAAAGCTGTCCCCAAAGGGGTCCCCAAAGGGTGTCCCCAGG
>NW_008235783.1:1885-3324 GCF_000691975.1 Corvus brachyrhynchos | reverse complement strand
TGGCGGCGTCGAAGGTGCGACACATCCGGACCAGGACAACCTCCATGGCACCTGTGTCACCCCCGGGGTGGTGACAGCGCTGCTGGCACCGGGGACACCGCCACCGGCCCGAGGGGATGGGCCGGGGACCCCGCCGTGGTGGCCCGGGGTGGTGTCACCTCGCCAGGGAGGATGGAGGGGACTTTGGGGGTTGTCACCTCCCCCAGGACGGTGGGATTGTCACCTCGCCAGGGAGGATGGAGGGGACTTTAGGGCGTTGTCACCTCCCCGTGGGATCCCTGGGACTGTCACAAGGGGACAGGGTGGCCCCAGAGCTGGCGGCAAGGAGACGGGGTAGCCGTGGGGCAGGGGACAAGGGGACAGGGTGTCCCTGGGGTGGGGACAAGGGGACAGGGTGCCCTAGGACTGGGGACAATGTCACAAGGGGACAGGGTGTGCGTTGGTCTGGGGACAAGGGGACAGGGTGCTCTAGGGCTGGGGACAAGGGGACAGGGTGCCCTAGGGCTGGGGACAATGTCACAAGGGGCCAGGGTGTCCCTGGGGTGGGGACAAGGGGACAGGGTGTCCCTGGGACTGGGGACAAGGGGCCAGGGTGCCCTAGAGCTGGGGACAAGGGGACAGGGTGTCCCTGGGACTGGGGACAAGGGGACGGGGTGCCCGAGAGCTGGGGACAAGGGTCCAGGGTGTCCCGGGGGTGGGGACAAGGGGCCAGGGTGTCCCTGGGGTGGGGACAAGGGGACAGGGTGTCCCTGGGACTGGGGACAAGGGGACGGGGTGCCCGAGAGCTGGGGACAAGGGTCCAGGGTGTCCCTGGGGTGGTGACAAGGGGCCAGGGTGTCCCTGGGGTGGGGACAAGGGGACAGGGTGTCCCTGGGACCGGGGACAAGGGGCCAGGCTGCCCCTGGGGTGGTGACAAGGGGCCAGGGTGTCCCTGGGGTGGGGACAAGGGGACAGGGTGTCCCTGGGACTGGGGACAAGGGGCCAGGCTGCCCCTGGGGTGGTGACAAGGGGCCAGGGTGTCCCTGGGGTGGGGACAAGGGGACAGGGTGTCCCTGGGACCGGGGACAAGGGGCCAGGCTGCCCCTGGGGTGGTGACAAGGGGCCAGGGTGTCCCTGGGGTGGGGACAAGGGGACAGGGTGCCCTAGGACTGGGGACAATGTCACAAGGGGACAGGGTGTGCGTTGGTCTGGGGACAAGGGGACAGGGTGCTCTAGGGCTGGGGACAAGGGGACAGGGTGCCCTAGGGCTGGGGACAATGTCACAAGGGGCCAGGGTGTCCCTGGGGTGGGGACAAGGGGACAGGGTGTCCCTGGGACTGGGGACAAGGGGCCAGGGTGCCCTAGAGCTGGGGACAAGGGGACAGGGTGTCCCTGGGACTGGGGACAAGGGGCCAGGGTGCCCTAGAGCTGGGGACAAGGGGACAGGGTGTCCCTGGGAC
>NW_008235783.1:0-612 GCF_000691975.1 Corvus brachyrhynchos | reverse complement strand
ACCTCGGGCTGTCCCCAGGCTGGCCACAGGTGTCGCCAGGCTGGCCACAGGTGTCGCCAGGCTGGCCACAGGTGTCGCCGGGCAGGGCACAGATGTCCCCAGGGGCACAGGGCGATGTCCCCATGGGTACAGCTGTCCCCAGGCTTGGTCTCCGGTGTCCCCCGGCTCAGTCCCCGGTGTCCTCATGGGTACAGCTGTCCCCAGGGGCACGGCCCGGTGTCCCCAGGCTCGGTCCCCGGTGTCCCCCGGCTCAGTCCCCGGTGTCCCCAGAGGCACAGCCCGGTGTCCCCAGGCTCGGTCTCCAGTGTCCCCAGGCTCGGTCCCCGGTGTCCCCCGGCTCAGTCCCCGGTGTCCTCATGGGTACAGCTGTCCCCAGGGGCACGGCCCGGTGTCCCCAGGCTCGGTCCCCGGTGTCCCCCGGCTCAGTCCCCGGTGTCCTCATGGGTACAGCTGTCCCCAGGGGCACGGCCCGGTGTCCCCAGGCTCG
The DNA here is from genome assembly GCF_000691975.1 of Corvus brachyrhynchos. Lineage (NCBI taxonomy): Eukaryota > Metazoa > Chordata > Aves > Passeriformes > Corvidae > Corvus > Corvus brachyrhynchos. The sequence continues at coordinate 125 of NW_008235783.1, read as the reverse complement.
GTCCCCGGTGTCCCCCGGCTCAGTCCCCGGTGTCCTCATGGGTACAGCTGTCCCCAGGGGCACAGCCCGGTGTCCCCAGGCTCGGTGCCCGCTGTCCCCATGGGTACAGCTGTCCCCAGGGGCAC
>NW_008235782.1:10360-10823 GCF_000691975.1 Corvus brachyrhynchos | reverse complement strand
TGCAAATGGCCTGTAAAGCTGGTGTCTGTATTTAAAGAAACAAAATGGGTTATTTCTGATGGAGGTTCCAACTAACAAAGTCAGCCAATGACATTGGCTCTCAGGGCAAGACCATGTGGATGTTGGAATGGCTGTGGCTGCAGCAGTGTTTGGCTTTTTTGGTTGGCATAGAAAAATGAGCTCTGAGCAGCATCTCTGCCAGGGAGGAAAGTGCCCCTGGAGACTGGGGCTGAGAAACCGGGGTCGCTGTGAGCACTCGTGGGTGTGAAGGAAGCTGGCAGAGCTTTTTCAGAAGTGTTTGCTTTTCGTGCAGGCTCGCTGTCTGATCCGGCAGAACGGGACCCCGCAGCTGCAGGAGCCCAGGCGCCTGTCGGCTCTGCTGCGGGACTTCCTGGAGTGCAGCCTGGAGGAGGACGAGGAGCGGCGCTGGGCTGCCCCGGAACTGCTCACGGGGGATGTGCTG
>NW_008235782.1:7330-7876 GCF_000691975.1 Corvus brachyrhynchos | reverse complement strand
GCGGCGGGGGGGGGGGGGCCGCAGCCGGGCTCCCAGCGGGGCAGGGAAGGTGGGCTTGGGATCCCAGGGTGTCTCTGGTAGAAGGAAAGCAGCCGAAGAAGCAGCCTCTCTCTCCGTTGTCCAAACACCGGGAACTGACTGCCCACAAACCTAGGTGAAAGAGATGCACCAAACCTCTGTGGCCAGGTCCTTTGTTTTCCTTAAGCACCCAGTTTGTCCCCTGGCAACATCTATGGGGAAAATTCCTTTAAGAGAAAAAGAAAATAGGAGGAGAACTAAAACCCCAGCATTATCTACCCTGAATTTTTCCCATACTGATATGTTACATGAAGCTGAACTCTTTTAACCATACACATACATGCATCACCCGAATTATATACATATATACATGCTGATACTGATACAAGTACAGAGCCATGGGTAGTTCACCCTAAAACAAGGTCCCCTTGAGGTATGCATCGGGTCTCTCCATCCTTTTGCCTCACCCACCAGGTGCAACCTGGTCCCTGAGCAAAAACAACCCCACGGATGGGTTTGTCTTTGCTC
>NW_008235782.1:5664-6583 GCF_000691975.1 Corvus brachyrhynchos | reverse complement strand
TATAGGTGGCATCTCTGCCCTGATGGCCTGAGGCATCATGGGCCCATCGAGCTAGGAACAGCTCTCCTTTATGTTGCCAATCCAAGTCTATCTGGGACACCTCTATTTTCGCAGCCTGATCTACCTGTTTGTTGTTACGATGTTCTTCATTAGCGCAGTTCTTGGGGACGTGAGCATCTACATGGAAGACTTTCACGGGTAGCTTCTCTACCCGAGTGGTAAAGCCTTTCCACTCCTCAGCAGCCCAGACTGGTTTTCCACTGCGCTGCCAGTTTGCCTTCTTCCACTTTTCCAGCCAACCCCACAGAGCATTGGCTACCATCCATGAATCAGTGTAGAGGTTGAGCTTTGGCCACTTCTCTCTTTTAGCTATGTCAGGAGCTAATTGGACAGGTTTGAGTTCGACCAATTGGCTCGATCCACCTTCTCCTTCAGTAGCTTCTGCAACTTGTCGTGTGGGGCTCCATACAGCAGCTTTCCATTTCTGGCCAGCGCCTACAATTCGGCAGGAAGCATCAGTGAAGAGGGCGTATTGTCTTTCACTCTCTGGTAGCTCATTATATAGTGGGGCTTCTTGGGCACGTGTCACTTGCTCCTCTTCTTCTTGAGAAGATAACCCGAAAGTCTCACCTTCAGGCCAGTTCGTAATTATTTCCAAGATCCCAGGGCAACTTGGGTTTCCAATTTGGGCATGCTGCGTGATGAGGGCGATCCATTTGCTCCAAGTAGCATTGGTGGCGTGATGCATGGAAGGAACCTTTTCTGTGAACATCCACCCCAGCATTGTTAGTTGGGGTGCCAGGAGGAGTTGTGCCTCTGTGCCAATTACTTCTGAGGCAGCTTGGACTCCTTCATAGGCTGCCAAGATTTTTTCTCTGTGGGAGCATAGTTGGCTTCAGACCCTCTGTAGCTTCAGCTC
>NW_008235782.1:4158-5599 GCF_000691975.1 Corvus brachyrhynchos | reverse complement strand
GGCTGCAGAGTAGAGCACGTTCTTCACCTCTGGTCCTGTGCTGACTGGGCCAAGGGCTACGGCGTGAGCGATTTCCTGCTTGATTTGGGTGAAGGCTTGCTGCTATTCTGGGCCTCAGTGGAAATCGTTCTTCTTGCAGGTAACCAGGTAGAGAGGGCTGACGATCTGGCTGTACTCTGGAATGTGCATTCTCCAGAAACCTATGGCGCCTAGGAAAGCTTGTGTTTCCTTCTTACTGGTTGGTGGAGACATTGCTGTGATCTTATTGATGACCTCGGTGGGAATCTGACGTCGTCAATCTTGCCACTTCACTCCCAGGAGCTGTATCCCTTGGGCAGGTCCCTTGACTTTGCTCTTCTTGATGGCAAAGCCGGCTTCCAGGAGAATCTGGATGATTCTCTCTTCCTTCTCAAATACCTCCGATGCCGTGTTCCCCCACACAATGATGTCATCAATGTACTGCAGATGTTCTGGAGCCTCACCCTTTTCTAGTGCAGCCACCATCAGTCCATGGCAAATGGTGGGACTGTGCTTCCACCCCTGGGGCAGTCGGTTCCAGGTGTACTGCACGCATCTCCAGGTGAAGGCAAACTGAGACCTGCACTCTGCTGCCAAAGGAATGGAGAAAATGCATTGGAAATTCGCTGCTTTGGACTCCAGCTCGTACTGGAGCTCCAACATGTCCGGCACAGCAGCGCTCAGTGGTGGAGTCACTTCATTCAAGGCATGATAGTCCACAGTCAATCTCCATTCCCCGTCAGACTTGCACACAGGCCAGATGGGGCTGTTGAAGGGTGAGTGGGTCTTGCTGACCACCCCTTGGCTCTCCAGCTCACGGATCATCTTGTGGATGGGGATCACAGCATCTCGATTTGTCCGATACTGCCGGCGGTGCGCTGTCGAGGTGGCAATTGGCACTCCTTGCTCTTCCACTTTCAGGAGCCCAACTGCAGAGGGATCTTCTGATAGTCCAGGCAGGGTGTTCAATTGCCTAATGCCCTCTGCCTCCACAGCAGCAATCCCAAATGCCCACCTGAGTCCTTTTAGGTCTTTGTAATAGCCGTTCCGGAGGAAGTCTATGCCCAGAATACACGGGGCCTCTGGGCCGGTCACAATCGGATGCTTTTGCCACTCCTTCCCAGTCAGGCTCACCTCAGCTTCCAAAAGGGTCAACTGCTGTGATCCCCCGGTCACCCCAGCGATGGATACAGGTTCTGCCCCCACATGTCCCGATGGCATTAAAGTACACTGTGCCCCAGTATCAACCAATGCATCATATTTTTGTGGCTCTGATGTGCCAGGCCATCGGATCCACACCGTCCAGAAAACTCGGTTCTCCCGTGCCTCTTCCTGGCTAGAGGCAGGGCCCCTCTAGCCCTGGTTATCATTCTTTCCCTGGGCGTACATGCTCGAGGTACCTTCAAGGGGATCCGACATATAA
>NW_008235782.1:2061-2812 GCF_000691975.1 Corvus brachyrhynchos | reverse complement strand
CTTTGTCCAATTAGACTATGAAGAAAAAAGTTTATAAAGAGTTTGTAAAATAATTAAGTAAATCAATCTTGCTGCACAATTGCTGCCTGCTGGATCTTCTCTCCTCCTCCTCCCTATGGCTGTGGGACATGGTGATATACCCTAGGGCCTAGGTCTGCGGTAATATTTGGTGCATGCCAACGTGATCTGCACGCTGAGACAAGTCCTGCATGCTGCAAGCCAAGCCGAATTTCCTTGGAGGTACGCTTTTTATTTTCTTTCTTTTTTTCCCTGCTCCATCCCCGCGCTGATTTTGGGGGGGTCGTGTGTCACTCTGCCCCTGCCCGGCTGCTCCCAGTGTTCCCAACAAAGCTTCCCAGTTTGGGCTGGTCCCGTTTATTGGGGAGCACTGGGGAGGGACTCTGGGGAAACTGAGGGGGAGCCGAGATTGGAGGGGGCAGAACCGACCCTGGGATGGATCGGGAATGGGGACCCCCCTGTGTCCCCACCGTGTCACCCCGCTCTGGGGGACCCTTGGGAAGCACCTGAACGCCAACACAGCACCCAGCGAACCGCAAAACGTGCCGGGACGCCCCTAAATCCCACAGCCCCCAACGACCCTGAAAACCCACAGAAAAAGTCCCCCCAAAAGAGCCCCGAAGAACAACCTTCAGCCAATCAGAGCGCGCGGCGCTGGTGACTCACCAGTTGCCAGGCAGACCCGCAGCGCCCAGCGCTCCCCACCCGGACCCCACCTGCGCCCCCCCTCGCC
>NW_008235782.1:0-1026 GCF_000691975.1 Corvus brachyrhynchos | reverse complement strand
CAGCCCAGAGAGATCCAAGGAGGAAAGAGCCTCCCTGTGCCGGGAAGGCAGCCGGAGATCCAGGGGGAGCTTGGAGGTGGGGGAGAAGGCTCAGGGTGGGGAGAAGCTCCACAAGTGCTTGGAATGTGGGAAGGGCTTCAGCTACAAATCCCGTCTGAGGGAGCACCAGAGGATCCACACCAGGGAGAGGCCCTATGAGTGTGGGGAATGTGGGAAGAGCTTCAGCCGGAGCTCCCACCTGATGGAACACCAGAGGATGCACACTGGGGAAAAGCCCTATGAGTGTGGGAAATGTGGGAAGAGCTTCGGCCGGAGCTCCAGCCTGTGGGGACACCAGCGCACCCACACCGGGGAGAGGCCCTACGAGTGTTCTGAGTATGGGAAGAGGTTTCCAAGCAGCTCCGATCTCCTCAAGCATCAGAGGAATCACACAGATGAGAGGCCCTTCCGCTGCCCTGACTGCGGGAGGGGCTTCAAGCAAAACTCCAACCTCGTCACCCACCGGTGCATCCACACCAGGGAGAGGCCCTACGAGTGTCCTGAGTGTGGGAAGGGCTTCAGCTACAACTCCTGCCTGATCCGGCACCAGAGGATCCACACTGGGGAATGGTGCTACAAGTGTTTTGAGTGTGGGAAGAGGTTTCAGACCAGCTCCGATCTCCTCGTACATCAGCGGATTCACACAGAGGAGAGGCCCTTCCACTGCTGCAACTGTGGGAAGGGCTTCAATCAAAACTCCCAACTCATCAGGCACTGGTGCATCCACACCAGGGAGAGGCCCTACGAGTGTCCTGAGTGTGGGAAGGGCTTCAGCTACAACTCCGACCTGATCCGGCACCAGAGGATCCACACTGGGGAACGGTGCTACAAGTGTGAGGAGTGTGGGAAGAGGTTTCAGAGGAGCTCCGATCTCCTCAGACATCAGTGGATTCACACAGATGAGAGGCCCTTCCGCTGCCCTGACTGCAGGAAGGGCTTCAAATGCAACGCCCACCTCATCATCCACCAGTGCATCCACACCGGGGA
>NW_008235781.1:786-995 GCF_000691975.1 Corvus brachyrhynchos | reverse complement strand
CTATCGGTGAAGGTCCGTCATGTAGATGCTCACGTCTCCAAGAGCCGAGCTAATGAAGAACATCGTAACAACAAGCAGGTAGATCAGGCTGCGAAAATAGAGGTGTCCCAGATAGACTTGGATTGGCAACATAAAGGAGAGTTGTTCCTAGCTCGATGGGCCCATGATGCCTCAGGCCATCAGGGCAGAGATGCCACCTATAAGTGGGC
>NW_008235781.1:0-281 GCF_000691975.1 Corvus brachyrhynchos | reverse complement strand
AGAGCCACCTGGTTAGTTAACACCCAAGGCTCCGCCAGCCGAGCAAGCCCTGCCCAATCTGAACTCCTACAAACAACAGATGGGGATAAGGTTCCAGTGGTGCACATGAGAGGTATGCTTGGAGAAACTGTTTGGGTTAAGTCTGCCCCAAGCAAAGACAAACCCATCCGTGGGGTTGTTTTTGCTCAGGGACCAGGTTGCACCTGGTGGGTAATGCAAAGGGATGCAGACACCTGATGCATACCTCAAGGTGTCCTGGGTTGCAGTGTATTCTATCACCA
>NW_008235780.1:0-2818 GCF_000691975.1 Corvus brachyrhynchos | reverse complement strand
TGGGAGGGGATTGGGAGGGATTGGGAGGGGATTTGGGGCACTGGGAGGGATTGGGAGGGATTGGAGCAAGTTGGGAGGGACTGGGAGGGACTGGGATGAACTGGGAGGGGATTGGCAGGGACTGGGAGCAACTGGGAGGGGATTGGGAGGGACTGGGGGGAAATGGGAGGGAATTGGGGGGAACTGGTTTGGACTGGGATGAACTGGGAGGGACTGGGAAGGGAACTGGGCCAAACTGGGAGGGTGCTGGGTGAGACTGGGAGGAGATTGGGAGGGACTGGGAGGGAACTGGGAGGTACTGGGAGGTACTGAGGTACTGGGGGATGGACTGGGGAGGGACTGGGAGGTACTGGGAGGTACTGGGATGGACTGGGGAGGGACTGGGACGAACTGGGGATGGGCGGGGGAGGGACTGGGAGGTACTGGGAGGTACTGGGATGGACTGGGGAGGGACTGGGAGGGACTGGGACGAACTGGGAGCCGCTGGTGAGCACTGGGGAGGCTCCATGCCCATATAAGGCAAAAGTGGGCGTGGCTTAGCCTAAACCGGGCGTCATTCGGCCCTAAAATGATCAATTTTGGGGGCTTTTTTGGGGGCTTTTTTGGGGGCGTTTTGGGTGGAGTGGGCGTGGTCAAAAGGGGCGTGGCTTCATTTGGGGGGGGGGTTTTGGGGCAAAAAGGGAGAAAATTTGGGCAAAAATCGTGAATTTCTGGGGGAATTTGGCATAAAAATGGGAAATTGGGGAGGTCAAGGGGGCTTGGCTTGGAGTGGGCGTGGTCAAAAGGGGCGTGGCTTCATTTGGGGGGGGGGTTTTGGGGCAAAAAGGGAGAAAATTTGGGCAAAAATCGTGAATTTCTGGGGGAATTTGGCATAAAAATGGGAAATTGGGGAGGTCAAGGGGGCTTGGCTTGGAGTGGGCGTGGTCAAAAGGGGCGTGGCTTCATTTGGGGGGGGGGTTTTGGGGCAAAAAGGGAGAAAATTTGGGCAAAAATCGTGAATTTCTGGGGGAATTTGGCATAAAAATGGGAAATTGGGGAGGTCAAGGGGGCTTGGCTTGGAGTGGGCGTGGTCAAAAGGGGCGTGGCTTCATTTGGGGGGGGGGTTTTGGGGCAAAAAGGGAGAAAATTTGGGCAAAAATCGTGAATTTCTGGGGGAATTTGGCATAAAAATGGGAAATTGGGGAGGTCAAGGGGGCTTGGCTTGGAGTGGGCGTGGTCAAAAGGGGCGTGGCTTCATTTGGGGGGGGGGTTTTGGGGCAAAAAGGGAGAAAATTTGGGCAAAAATCGTGAATTTCTGGGGGAATTTGGCATAAAAATGGGAAATTGGGGAGGTCAAGGGGGCTTGGCTTGGAGTGGGCGTGGTCAAAAGGGGCGTGGCTTCATTTGGGGGGGGGGTTTTGGGGCAAAAAGGGAGAAAATTTGGGCAAAAATCGTGAATTTCTGGGGGAATTTGGCATAAAAATGGGAAATTGGGGAGGTCAAGGGGGCTTGGCTTGGAGTGGGCGTGGTCAAAAGGGGCGTGGCTTCATTTGGGGGGGGGGTTTTGGGGCAAAAAGGGAGAAAATTTGGGCAAAAATCGTGAATTTCTGGGGGAATTTGGCATAAAAATGGGAAATTGGGGAGGTCAAGGGGGCTTGGCTTGGAGTGGGCGTGGTCAAAAGGGGCGTGGCTTCATTTGGGGGGGGGGTTTTGGGGCAAAAAGGGAGAAAATTTGGGCAAAAATCGTGAATTTCTGGGGGAATTTGGCATAAAAATGGGAAATTGGGGAGGTCAAGGGGGCTTGGCTTGGAGTGGGCGTGGTCAAAAGGGGCGTGGCTTCATTTGGGGGGGGGGTTTTGGGGCAAAAAGGGAGAAAATTTGGGCAAAAATCGTGAATTTCTGGGGGAATTTGGCATAAAAATGGGAAATTGGGGAGGTCAAGGGGGCTTGGCTTGGAGTGGGCGTGGTCAAAAGGGGCGTGGCTTCATTTGGGGGGGGGGTTTTGGGGCAAAAAGGGAGAAAATTTGGGCAAAAATCGTGAATTTCTGGGGGAATTTGGCATAAAAATGGGAAATTGGGGAGGTCAAGGGGGCTTGGCTTGGAGTGGGCGTGGTCAAAAGGGGCGTGGCTTCATTTGGGGGGGGGGTTTTGGGGCAAAAAGGGAGAAAATTTGGGCAAAAATCGTGAATTTCTGGGGGAATTTGGCATAAAAATGGGAAATTGGGGAGGTCAAGGGGGCTTGGCTTGGAGTGGGCGTGGTCAAAAGGGGCGTGGCTTCATTTGGGGGGGGGGTTTTGGGGCAAAAAGGGAGAAAATTTGGGCAAAAATCGTGAATTTCTGGGGGAATTTGGCATAAAAATGGGAAATTGGGGAGGTCAAGGGGGCTTGGCTTGGAGTGGGCGTGGTCAAAAGGGGCGTGGCTTCATTTGGGGGGGGGGTTTTGGGGCAAAAAGGGAGAAAATTTGGGCAAAAATCGTGAATTTCTGGGGGAATTTGGCGTAAAAATGGGAAATTGGGGAGGTCAAGGGGGCTTGGCTTGGAGTGGGCGTGGTCAAAAGGGGCGTGGCTTCATTTGGGGTGGGGTTTGGGGGCAAAAATGGGGTAAAAAATGGCGAAATGGGGCAAAAAATGGGGAATTGGGGAGCTCAAGGGGGCGTGGTTTGGGGGTTGGGGGCGTGGCCTGAGTGGGCGTGGCCGAAAAGGGGCGTGGCTTCACCTGGGGGTGGGGTTTTGGGGGAAAAACGGCGAAAATCGGGTGAAAAATGGTGAAATTGCGGCAAAATGAAGGGGATTCATGGGTTAAAGGGGGCGTGGTTTTGGGATTGTGGGCGTGGCTTGG
>NW_008235779.1:0-823 GCF_000691975.1 Corvus brachyrhynchos | reverse complement strand
GCATTGAACTACAAGCGCTAGCCGGTAAAAAGCCGAAAAGATACCTCCCACATTTGGCGCCCAGCGTGCTATCTCTGAACCCCAGTTCTGAGAGACTTTTAGGGTGTCCCAGCAGCTGCGTGTCTGCTGGAGTTAGCTCTGCACCCCCTGCTGTGCCTGCTCTGTGTAGTGAGCTGCTACATTTTGGGTAACAGTGAGCCCAGAGTCTCAGCCTGTACCCTCCCCCACACCACGTGGCGAGGGAACGGCTTGAAAGTAGAAGACCATGTTAGCTTGTTTTCTTTCTCCGGACCTGCTTTCCTGTGATAAATCCAAAATTCTGGTGAGTATTTCCCTGCTGGTTTAGGGGCTCCTGTCTTAAGCTGGTGCCAGCGCAAACTTTCTCATTTTTTTCCTCCTTTTTGCAATTAGGGATTGAGGTTTGTGGTGCTGCATTCATAATAGGATCTGAGGTTTCTGCACACCATAGACATATATACTACCAAGTTCAAAGCTACCTTTCTTGTACTGGGCATAAATACCCTAAAAATTTGTTCAAATCTTTTGTACGATGGCTTTTTCAGTACTTTCCTAATCTGACCTCCGAGGACATGAAATCTGAATTTTGGGATAAGGTGGGGAGAAAACTTTCCTCTCTTAGGTGTGCAGGAGATTAAACAGTTTCAAATTTTTTCCTCTCCTGTTACTAAGTTATACTTTGCCGGAGAAAAAAGCAGTACATGAAAAGCCTCTGCAAAAACCCTCTTTCAATCCCCTTGTACCCTCTTCCAACCCCTGTGTCCCTGACCCGTCTTCCCCTATGCTGGAAAACACAGCTAGAGCA
>NW_008235778.1:75849-78704 GCF_000691975.1 Corvus brachyrhynchos | reverse complement strand
CCACCCCAAAACCACCCCAGGACCCCCAAACCCACCCCAAAATAACCCCAAAATAGCCCCAAACCCCCAGGATCCACAAACTCCATCCAAGCCCAAACCCACCCCAAAGCCACCCCAAAAACAACCCTGGGACCCCAAATCCACCCCAAAGCCCCCAGAACCACCCCAAAATAGCCCCAAAATACCCTGAAAATACCCCAAGAACATCGAGAACAGCGTGGCCATCTGAGGGTGCCAAAAACCCCCGAAATACCCCAAAACCACCCCAAAATAGCCCCAAAATACCCTGAAAATACCCCAAGAACATCGAGAACAGCGTGGCCATCTGAGGGTGCCAAAAACCCCCGAAATACCCCAAAACCACCCCAAAATAGCCCCAAAATACCCTGAAAATACCCCAAGAACATCGAGAACAGCGTGGCCATCTGAGGGTGCCAAAAACCCCCGAAATACCCCAAAACCACCCCAAAATAGCCCCAAAATACCCTGAAAATACCCCAAGAACATCGAGAACAGCGTGGCCATCTGAGGGTGCCAAAAACCCCCGAAATACCCCAAAACCACCCCAAAATAGCCCCAAAATACCCTGAAAATACCCCAAGAACATCGAGAACAGCGTGGCCATCTGAGGGTGCCAAAAACCCCCGAAATACCCCAAAACCACCCCAAAATAGCCCCAAAATACCCTGAAAATACCCCAAGAACATCGAGAACAGCGTGGCCATCTGAGGGTGCCAAAAACCCCCGAAATACCCCAAAACCACCCCAAAATAGCCCCAAAATACCCTGAAAATACCCCAAGAACATCGAGAACAGCGTGGCCATCTGAGGGTGCCAAAAACCCCCGAAATACCCCAAAACCACCCCAAAATAGCCCCAAAATACCCTGAAAATACCCCAAGAACATCGAGAACAGCGTGGCCATCTGAGGGTGCCAAAAACCCCCGAAATACCCCAAAACCACCCCAAAATAGCCCCAAAATACCCTGAAAATACCCCAAGAACATCGAGAACAGCGTGGCCATCTGAGGGTGCCAAAAACCCCCGAAATACCCCAAAACCACCCCAAAATAGCCCCAAAATACCCTGAAAATACCCCAAGAACATCGAGAACAGCGTGGCCATCTGAGGGTGCCAAAAACCCCCGAAATACCCCAAAACCACCCCAAAATAGCCCCAAAATACCCTGAAAATACCCCAAGAACATCGAGAACAGCGTGGCCATCTGAGGGTGCCAAAAACCCCCGAAATACCCCAAAACCACCCCAAAATAGCCCCAAAATACCCTGAAAATACCCCAAGAACATCGAGAACAGCGTGGCCATCTGAGGGTGCCAAAAACCCCCGAAATACCCCAAAACCACCCCAAAATAGCCCCAAAATACCCTGAAAATACCCCAAGAACATCGAGAACAGCGTGGCCATCTGAGGGTGCCAAAAACCCCCGAAATACCCCAAAACCACCCCAAAATAGCCCCAAAATACCCTGAAAATACCCCAAGAACATCGAGAACAGCGTGGCCATCTGAGGGTGCCAAAAACCCCCGAAATACCCCAAAACCACCCTAAAATACCCCAAAAATACCCCAAAATACCCCAAAAATACCCCAAAATAGCCCAAAAACCCCAAAATACCCAAAAATACCCAAAAAAATACCCAAAAAAATACCCCAAACCCACCCCAAAATAGACCTAAACCACCCCAAAATACCCAGAAATACCCAAAAAACCCCAAACCACCCCAAATACCCCAAAATACCCTCACTGGGAGCTGTTACTGGTCTGTACTGGGAGCCGTTACTGGTCTATACTGGGAACCATGACTGGTTTGTACTGGGAGCTGTTACTGGTGTGTACTGGGAGCTGTTACTGGTATTTATTAAGAGCCATTACTGGTGTGTACTGGGAGCTGTTACTGGTATTTATTAAAGAGCTGTTACTGGTATTTATTGAGCCGTTACTGGTCTCCATTAAGAGCTGTTACTGGTTTGTACTGGGAGCTGTTACTGGTGTGTACTGGGTGCAGTTACTGGTCTGTACTGGGAACCGTTACTGGTCTTACTGGGAGCCGTTACTGGTCTGTACTGGGAACCGTTACTGGTCTTACTGGGAACCGTTACTGGTCTGTACTAGGAGCTGTTACTTGTCTCCATTAAGAGCCGTTACTGGTTTGTACTGGGAGCTGTTACTGGTCTCCATTAAGAGCCATTACTGGTCTGTACTGGGAGCCGTTACTGGTATTTATTAAGAGCCATTACTGGTGTGTACTGGGAGCTGTTACTGGTATTTATTAAGAGCCATTACTGGTGTGTACTGGGAGCTGTTACTGGTGTGTACTGGGAACTGTTACTGGTATTTATTAAGAGCCATTACTGGTGTGTACTGGGAGCTGTTACTGGTATTTATTAAAGAGCTGTTACTGGTATTTATTGAGCCGTTACTGGTCTCCATTAAGAGCTGTTACTGGTTTGTACTGGGAGCTGTTACTGGTGTGTACTGGGTGCAGTTACTGGTCTGTACTGGGAACCGTTACTGGTCTTACTGGGAGCCGTTACTGGTCTGTACTGGGAACCGTTACTGGTCTTACTGGGAACCGTTACTGGTCTGTACTAGGAGCTGTTACTTGTCTCCATTAAGAGCCGTTACTGGTTTGTACTGGGAGCTGTTACTGGTCTCCATTAAGAGCCATTACTGGTGTGTACTGGGAGCTGTTACTGGTCTCCATTAAGAGCCATTACTGGTGTGTACTGGGAGCTGTTACTGGTATTTATTAAGAGCTGTTACTGGTATTTATTGAGCCGTTACTGGTCTCCATTAAGAGCTGTTACTGGTTTGTACTGGGAGCTGTTACTGGT
>NW_008235778.1:73629-75208 GCF_000691975.1 Corvus brachyrhynchos | reverse complement strand
GGAGCTGTTACTGGTGTGTACGGGGAGCTGTTACTGGTATTTATTAAGAGCCATTACTGGTGTGTACTGGGAGCTGTTACTGGTTTCCATTAAGAGCCATTACTGGTCTGTACTGGGAGCTGTTACTGGTCTCCATTAAGAGCCATTACTGGTCTGTACTGGGAGCTGTTACTGGTTTCCATTAAGAGCCATTACTAGTCTGTACTGGGAACCATTATTGGTGCATACTGGAAGCTGTTACTGGTCTGTACTGGAAGCTGTTACTGGTCTGTACTGGGAGCTGTTACTGGTATCAATAAAGGTGTCAATGGAGCAGTGTCTGTGTGTGGGGGAAGGGTACTGGTCATACTGGTCATACTGGTCATACTGGGCAGGGGTGGAACACACCCAGTGAAGTAACTGGGATGTAACTGGGATGGGGGCTGGGCCCACTGGGGATACTGGGAGGGAACTGGGATGGGGGCTGGCCCGAGTGGGGATACTGGGAGGGAACTGGGACGAAGACCAAGGCCAGTGCTCCAGACTGGGGGCTTTACTGGTTCAGACTGGGCTGTAACTGGTCATACTGGTCCCAGGGGGGAACAGGGTGCTGGGCTGCGATGTACTGGTGTAAACTGGGAGGGAACTGGGGTGGAGCCCAGCCCCAGTGGGTGAACTGGAATGGAACTGGGATGAACTGGGATCCAACTGGGGTAGAGGCCAGCTCCAGTGGCGCAACTGGGATGGAACTGGGGTGAACTGGGGTACAGTCTAACCGCAAGAGGCGAACTGGAATGGGACTGGGATGTAACTGGGGTGAACTGGGATGCAACTGGGGTGGGGCCCAGACACGGTGGCACCACTGGGATGGAACTGGGATTAACTGGGATGTAACTGGAGTAGTGCCCAGTCCCAGTGGCGCAACTGGAATGGAACTGGGCTTAACTGGGATGGAACTGGGATAGGGTCTAGCCCCAGTGCGTGAACTGGAATGGAACTGGAGTGAACTGGGATGCAACTGGGGTGGGGCCCAACTCCAGTGTTGCAACTGGGATAAACTGGGATAAACTGGGAAAAACTGGGGCAGGGCCCAGCTCCAGTGGCGCAACTGGGATAAACTGGGGTGAACTGGGATGCAACTGGGGTGGGACCCAGTCGCAGTTGGCGCAACTGGGATAAACTGGGATGAACTGGGATGGAACTGCGGCGGGGCCCAGACACAGTGATACAACTGGGACAAACTGGGATGAACTGGGATGGAACTGGGGTAGCACCCAGCCCTCAGTGGGTGAACTGGAATGGAACTGGAGTGAACTGGGATGGAACTGGGATGGAGCTGGGATGGAACTGGGATGAACTGGGATGGAACTGGGGCAGAGCTCAGCCCCAGTGTCGCAACTGGGATGAACTGGGACGCAACTGGGGTGTAACTGGTCCGGGGGTGGCTGACGCCAGCAGGGTGGAACTGGTATGACTGGGCCCAGTGGTGGAACTGGGATGGAACTGGGAGAGCCCCGACATTCCTGGGGGCCCAGGAGTGCCCTGACCGGCCGAGGGACTGGGAGGGACTGGGAGGGAACTGGGAGGGAACTGGGAGGAG
>NW_008235778.1:72150-72447 GCF_000691975.1 Corvus brachyrhynchos | reverse complement strand
AGGGACCCCCAAGGGACCCCTGAGGGACACCCCAGAGCCCCCCAAGGACCCCTCAGGGACCCCAAAACCTCCCAGGGACCCCCAAGGGACCCCTGAGAGACCCCAGGGCCACCCAAGGGACCCCAGAGCCCCCCAAGGACCCCTTAGGGACCCCCAAGGGACCCTGAGGGACCCCAGAACCCCCCCAAGGACCCCCCAGGGCCACCCAAGGGACCCCAAAAGCCCCCAGGGACCCCTCAGGGACCCCAGAACCCCTCAGGGACCCCCAAGGACCCCTGAGGGACCCCCGAGGGACCC
>NW_008235778.1:64618-65343 GCF_000691975.1 Corvus brachyrhynchos | reverse complement strand
CTGGGAGTGTACTGGGATATACTGGGATGGACTGGAAGGGCACTGGGATGAACTGGGAGTGTACTGGGATATACTGGGATGGACTGGAAGGGCACTGGGATGAACTGGGAGTGTACTGGGATATACTGGGATGGACTGGAAGGGCACTGGGATGAACTGGGAGTGTACTGGGATATACTGGGATGGACTGGAAGGGCACTGGGATGAACTGGGAGTGTACTGGGATATACTGGGATGGACTGGAAGGGCACTGGGATGAACTGGGAGTGTACTGGGATATACTGGGATGGACTGGAAGGGCACTGGGATGAACTGGGAGTGTACTGGGATATACTGGGATGGACTGGGAGGGCACTGGGATGAACTGGGAGTGTACTGGGATATACTGGGATGGACTGGAAGGGCACTGGGATGAACTGGGAGTGTACTGGGATATACTGGGATGGACTGGGAGGGCACTGGGATGAACTGGGAGTGTACTGGGATATACTGGGAGGGACTGGGAGGGCACTGGGAGGAACTGGGTGGTCAGTGGTAGTCAGTGGTGGTCAGTGCCGGTCACTGGCAATCACTGGTGGGCACCGGCTGGGCACTGGTGATCCCTGGGCAGTTCCTGGGGCAGTCACTGGTGGTTACTGGGGAGCACTGGGAGGTGACCGGCAGTGGGTGGTCCCTGGTGGTCACTGCTGGTCAGTGGTGTCCCTGTCCCCAGGTGGGCTCCCTAC
>NW_008235778.1:61658-64209 GCF_000691975.1 Corvus brachyrhynchos | reverse complement strand
CCCCCCCCGGCCCCCGGATCGCCGCCCGCGCCGGCGCTGCGTCGGTGACACCGCGGGGATTGTGGGGCATTGAGGGGCATTGAGGGTCATCGGGGGGTGTTGAGGGCTACCAGGGGGCATCAGGGGGCATTGAGGGTCATCGGGGGGCGTTGAGGGTCATTGAGGGCCATCAGGGGGCATTGAGGGGCATTGGGGGTCATCGGAGGATATTGAGGGTCACTGAGGGTCATCAGGAGGCCTTGAGGGTCATCGGGGGTCATTGTGGGGCATTGAGGGTCATTGAGGGCCATCAGGGGGCATTGAGGGTCATTGAGGGTCATCGGGGGGTGTTGAGGGCTATCAGGGGGCATCAGGGGGCATTGAGGGTCATCAGGAGGTGTTGAGGGTCATTGAGGTCATCAGGAGGCATTGAGGGGCATTGAGGGTCATTGTGGGGCATTGAGGGTCATTGAGGGCCATCAGGGGGCATCAGGGGGCATTGAGGGGCATTGAGGTCATCGGGAGGCATTGAGGGGCATTGAGGGTCATTGTGGGGCATTGAGGGTCATTGAAGGCCATCAGGGGGCATTGAGGGTCATCAGGGGTCATTGGGGGCATTGAGGGTCACTGGGGGGCATTGAGGGTCATCAGGGGTCATTGGGGGCATTGAGGGTCACTGGGGGTCATCGGGGGGCATTGAGGGGCATTGAGCTCATCGGGAGGCATTGAGGGGCATTGAGCTCATCGGGAGGCATTGAGGGGCATTGAGGGTCATTGAGGGCCATCAGGGGGCATCAGGGGGCATTGAGGGGCATTGAGGGCCATCGGGGGGCATTGAGGGCCATCGGGGGTCACTGGGGGGCATTGAGGGTCATCAGGGGCCAACAGGGGTCATTGAGGGCCATCGGGGGACATTGAGGGACATTGAGGGTCATTGAGAGTCATTGAGGGTCATCAGGGGTCATTGAGGGCCATCAGGGGGCATTGAGGGTCACTGAGGGTCATCAAGATGCACTGAGGGTCACCAAGGGTCCCTCAGGGTCATCAAAGGTCCCCAAGGGCCATTGAGAGTCATCAAGGGTCATCAAGGGTCATCAAGAGCCCCCAAGGGTCATTGAGGGACCCTGAGGGTCATCAGGGGTCATCAAGGGTCCCCAAGGGTCATCGAGGGACCCTGAGGGTCATCAAGGGTCATCAAGAGCCCCCAAGGGTCATTGAGGGACCCTGAGGGTCATCAGGGGTCATCAAGGGTCCCCAAGGGTCATCGAGGGACCCTGAGGGTCATCAAGGGTCATCAAGGGTCCCCAAGGGTCATTGAGGGTCCTGGCTGGCCCCACCCATCTCTTTGTCCTTGGGTGTCCCCATGTCCCCACCCTTGTGTGTCCCTTCTCCATCCCCACATCCTCCAGGGCCCTTCGTGTCCCCACACAGCCCAACGGCCCCCCAGTGTCCCCAGGTGTCCCCCCAATGTCCCTCCAGTGTCCCCAGTGTCCCCAATAATGTCCCCAGTGTCCCCAGTAATGTCCCCAATGTCCCTCCAGTGTCCCCAGTGTCCCCAGTGTCCCCAATAACGTCCCCAATGTCCCCCCGATGTCCCCAGTGTTCCCAGTGTCCCCAATGTCCCCAGTGTCCTCAATAATGTCCCCAGTGTCCCCAGTAACGTCCCCAACGTCCCCAATGTCCCCATTGTCCCGTGTCCCCAATAATGCCCCCAATGTCCCCAGTGTCCCCAGTAACGTCCCCAATGTCCCCAGTATCCCCCCAATGTCCCCAGTATCCCCCGATGTCCCCAGTAACATCCCCAATGTCCCCCCAGTGTCCCCAGTCCCCAGTAATGTCCCAAATGTCCCCAGTGTCCCCCCAGTGTCCCCAGTGTCCCCAGTGTTCCCAGTGTCCCCAGTAATGTCCCCAACGTCCCCAGTATCCCCCCAATGTCCCCAGTAATGTCCCCAATATCCCCAGTAATGTCCCCAGTAACGTCCCCAATGTCCCCAGTAACGTCCCCAATGTGCCCAGTGCCCCCACTGTGTCCCCAGTGTCCCCAGTAACGTCCCCAATGTCCCCAGTGTTCCCAGTGTCCCCAGTAACATCCCCAATGTCCCCAGTAACATCCCCGATGTCCCCAGTATCCCCCCAATGTCCCCAGTAATGTCCCCAGTAACGTCCCCAATGTCCCCAATGTCCCCAGTGTCCCCACTGTGTCCCCAATGTCCCCAGTGTCCCCAGTAACGTCCCCAATGTCCCCCCAGTGTCCCCAGTAATGTCCCCAATGTCCCTCCAGTGTCCCCAGTGTCCCCAGTGTCCCCAATAACGTCCCCAATGTCCCCCCGATGTCCCCAGTGTTCCCAGTGTCCCCAATGTCCCCAGTGTCCTCAATAATGTCCCCAGTGTCCCCAGTAACGTCCCCAACGTCCCCAATGTCCCCATTGTCCCGTGTCCCCAATAATGCCCCCAATGTCCCCAGTGTCCCCAGTAACGTCCCCAATGTCCCCAGTATCCCCCCAATGTCCCCAGTATCCACCGATGTCCCCAGTAACATCCCCAATGTCCCCCCCGTGTCCCACGTCCCCAG
>NW_008235778.1:59960-60231 GCF_000691975.1 Corvus brachyrhynchos | reverse complement strand
GTGCCCCCAGGTGTCCCCAAGTGTCCCCAGGTGCCCCCAGGTGTCCCCAGGTGTCCCCGAGGTGTCCCCAAGTGTCCCCGAGGTGTCCCTGAGGTGTCTCCGTCCCCAGCCCGAAGTATCCCCAGGTGTCCCCAGGTGTCCCTGAGGTGTCCCCAAGTGTCCCCAAGTGTTCCCGAGGTGCCCCCAGGCATCCCCGAGGTGTCCCCAGGTGTCCCTGAGGTGTCCCCCAGGTGTCCCCAAGTGTCCCCAAGTGTCCCCAAGGGTCCCCGGG
>NW_008235778.1:55743-56176 GCF_000691975.1 Corvus brachyrhynchos | reverse complement strand
GTCCCCAGGGTGTCCCCAAGGTGTCCCCAAGGTGTCCCCAAGGTCCTGAGGGTCCCCAAGGTGTCCCCAGGGATGTCCCTAAGTCCTACAGGGTTCTCACAGGGCCCCCAGAGTGTCCCCAAGGTCCTGAGGGTCCCCAGGGTGTCCCCAGAATGTCCCCAAGGTCCCCTTCAGTGTCCCCAAGGTGTCCCCAGGGTGTCCCCAATATCCTGAGGGTCCCCAGAGTGTCCCCAGGGATGTCCCCAAGTCCTGCAGGGTTCTCACGGGGCCCCCAGGGGTGTCCCCAAGGTGTCCCCAAGGCCCAGAGTGTCCCCAGGGTGTCCCCAAGGTGTCCCCAAGGTGTCCCCTGTACCCCGTGTCCTCCAGGTGTCCTCCGGGTGTCCCCAGGGTGTCCCCAGGGTGTCCCCACATCTCCCATGTCCTCCAGGTGTCC
>NW_008235778.1:54943-55401 GCF_000691975.1 Corvus brachyrhynchos | reverse complement strand
AGGTGTCCCCTGTACCCCGTGTCCTCCAGGTGTCCCCAAGGTGTCCCCAAGGTGTCCCCAGGGTGTCCCCTGTACCCCATGTCCTCCAGGTGTCCCCAGGGTGTCCCCAAGGTGTCCCCTGTACCCCATGTCCCTCCAGGTGTCCCCAAGGTGTCCCCACATCCGCCATGTCCCCAAAGCGTCCCCAAGGTGTTCCCAATCCCTCACGTCCCTGTGGTGTTCCCAAGGTGTCCCCAAGGTGTCCCATGTCCCCCATGTCCCCCGGCTGTCCCCTCGCCACCACCGCTCTGGTGTCTCCATGTCCCTCCACACCCCCATGTCCCCAAGATGTCCCATATGTCCCCCATGTCCCCACTGACCCCTCATGTCCCACACATCCGTCCGTCCGTGTCCCCCTGTCCCCCACTGACCCCCCATGACCCCACATCCCCTCAGTGTCCCCCTGTCCCCTCAGCGTC
>NW_008235778.1:53246-54810 GCF_000691975.1 Corvus brachyrhynchos | reverse complement strand
AGCTGTCACAGCACCCGGGGCCGGGGTCCCCGATCTTCGTGCCGGGGGGCCAGGGGTGGGCACTGGCCAAGCTGTGGGTGAGGGGCGCCCACTTTGTCCTGCACGAGATGGTCACTCACCTGCTGCACGGCCACTTCCTGGCCGAGGCCTTCGCTGTGGCCACCCAGCACCTGCCGGTTGCCCACCCCGTGCACCAGGTAACCCCAACATAACCCAGCGGGAGCCCAAAAACTGCACCCCAACCCCAAAAAACGCACCCTGACATCACCACCCCAAAAACTGCACCCTGATCCCAAAAACTGCACCTGGGCCCAAAAAATGCACCCTGACCCCAGAAACTGCACCCTGGACGTCAAAACCTGCACCCCAACCCCAAAACCTGCACCCTGACCCCAAACTGCACCTGGGCCCAAAAAACTGCACCCAGACCCCAAAAAATGCACCCCGAAATCCCCACCCCAAAAACTGCACCCTGACCCCAAAAAATGCACCCCGAAATCCCCACCCCAGAACCTGCACCTCGACCCCAAAACTGCACCCCGAAATCCCCACCCCAAAATCTGCACCTTGGAACCGCACCAAACACCCAAAGCAAACCCAAAATACGCACATCAATGTCCCCAGTGTCCCCAGTATTCCCATGGTGTCCCCAATGTCCCCAATGTCCCCAATGTCCCCATGGTGTCCCCGATGTCCCCAATGTCCTCATGGTGTCCCCGATGTCCCCATGGTGTCCCCAATGTCCCTGATGTCCCCAATGTCCCCGATGTCCCCATGGTGTCCCTGATGTCCCCAATGTCCCCATGGTGTCCCCATGGTGTCCCCAATGTCCCTGATGTCCCCAATGTCCCCAGCTCCTCCTCCCCCACCTGCGCTTCACCTTCCACATCAACATCCTGGCACGGGAGACGCTGCTCAACCCTGGTGGCATCATCGACCAGGTCAGCCGGACACCCCGGGGTCACCTGGTGTCACCCAGACACCTGGGACCCCCCTGGTGTCACCTGGGTCCTTCTGGGGACACCCGGACACCTGGGTCCCCCTCTGGTGTCACCTGGTGTCACCCGGACACCTGGGTCCCACCTTGGATGTCACCTGGTGTCACCCGGACACCTGGGTTCTCCCCCAGTGTCACCTGGGTCCTCCTGGTGTCACCCGGACACCTGGGTCCCACCTCTGGTGTCACCTGGACACACTGGTCCCCCTCAGTGTCACCCGGACATCTGGGTCCTCTTGGGGACACTCCGACATCTGGGTCCCCCCCTGGTGTCACCCGGACACCTCAGTCCCTCTCAGTGTCACCCAGGTCCCCCTGGGGACACTCGGACACCTGGGTCCCACCTCTTGTGTCACTCGCACACCTGGTTCCCCCATGGGTGTGGGGACCTGGGACTGCAGGGAGGGGACACAGGGGACACTGAGGAGTGGCGATGTCCCCAGGCCACCTCGGTGGGGCAGGAGTGGACACTGATGGGTGGTGATGTCCCCAGGCCATGTCATGGCAATGTCCCCAGGCCACCTCGGTGAGGGGGGGGGGGACACTGAATGGGGGGGCGCACCCCCG
>NW_008235778.1:50997-52967 GCF_000691975.1 Corvus brachyrhynchos | reverse complement strand
TCCCCCTCGGGGGGGCGGGAGGGGACGCTGGCGCTGGTGGCCCGGGGGACGGCGGCGCTGACGTACCGGGAGCTGTGCGTCCCCGATGACATGGAGGAGCGCGGGGTCGGGGACATCCCCGGGTACCACTACAGGGACGACGCCCTGGACATCTGGGGGGCCATCGAGAGGTGGGGGCCAGCGGGGAGGGGACAGGGAGACGGGGATGGTGGGGACAGTGGGGACATCGAGAGGGGGATGGTGGGGACATGGAGATGGGGACAGTGGGGACAATGGGGACATGGAGAGGGGAATGATGGGGATGATGGGGACATGGAGATGGGAACAATGGGGACATGGAGATGGGGATGGTGGGGACAATGGGGACATGGAGAGGGGGATGGTGGAGACAGTGGGGACATGGAGAGAGGGACTATGGGGACATGGAGATGGCAATGATGGGGACAATGGGGTGGGGACGATGGGGATGA
Source organism: Corvus brachyrhynchos (assembly GCF_000691975.1). NCBI lineage: Eukaryota > Metazoa > Chordata > Aves > Passeriformes > Corvidae > Corvus > Corvus brachyrhynchos. Next base: position 52,497 of record NW_008235778.1, on the reverse strand, counting down.
TGGGATGGGACAATGGGGACATGGAGAGGGGAATGATGGGGATGATGGGGACATGGAGATGGGGACAATGGGGACATGGAGAGGGGAATGATGAGGACGATGGGAACGAGGATGAAGAGGATGGGGACAATGGGATGGGGACAAGGGGAACATGGGGATGGGGATGATGGAGACAATGGGATTGGGATGACAGGGACAAGGAGATGGCAATGGTGGGGACAATGGGATGGGACAATGGGGACAATGGGATGGGGACAGTGGGATTGGGATGACAGGGACATGGAAGTGGCAATGATGGGGACAATGGGGTGGGGATGATGGGGATGATGGGATGGGACAATGGGGACATGGAGAGGGGCATGGTGGGGACAATGGGATGGGACAATGGGGACATGAATGTGGGAATGGTGGGGACAATGGGAATGGGGATGAAGAGGATGAGGACAAAGGGAATGGGGACACGGAGATGGGAATGGTGGAGATAATGGGATGGGGATGATAGGGACAAGGAGATGGCAATGGTGGGGACAATGGGAACGAGGATGAAGAGGATGGGGACAAAGGGAATGGGGACAATGGGGACAATGGGATGGGAATGGTGGGGATGATGGGATGAGCAATGGGGACAATGGGATGGGGATGAAGAGGATGGGGACAAAGGGAATGGGGACAACGGGGACACGGAGATGGGAATGGTGGGGACAATGGGATGGGGATGACAGGGACATGGAGGTGGCAATGGTGGGGACAGTGGGATGGGGACGATGGGGACGATGGGGACAATGGGATGGGGACGGTGGGGACGATGGGATGGGACAATGGGGACAGTGGGAATGGGGATGAAGAGGATGGCGACAAAGGGAATGGGGACAACGGGGACACGGAGATGGGAATGGTGGAGATGGAGATAACAGGGTGGGGATGAAGAGAACGGGGGACGGGGTTGAGGGGATTGGGGCAACGGGGACATGGAGATGAGAATTATGGGGACAACAGGATGGGACCCTACTGATGGGGACAGCGAGGATGGGGACAAGGACCACAGGAAGGGGACAACAGGAACGGGGCCACGGAGATGGGACATCGGCGGTGATGGGGACAGAGATGACGTTGGGTGGAGGCAGCCAGGCTGGGGACACGGGGACAGGGACCCACACGGGGACAGGGGGGACGTGGGGGCGGCAGGCGGGGCCCTGTCCCTGTCCCCAAATGTCACCGGTGTCCCCACGGTGTCCCAGCTACGTGGAGGGGATCGTGGCACTTTTCTATGCCGAGGACAAGGACGTGGCCGAGGACGAGGAGCTGCAGGAGTGGGTGGGCGAGATCTTCACCTACGGCGTCCTGGGCAACGAGAAGACGGGTAGGGGACATGGGGGGGTGACAGGGACAATCGGGGGGCCACCGTGACATTGCGGTGATGGATGGTGGTCGTGGTCGTGGTCATGGTCATGGTCAAGACATGGGAGGGTCCCACTCACGCCCATGGCCACGCCCCGGGCT
>NW_008235778.1:48831-50562 GCF_000691975.1 Corvus brachyrhynchos | reverse complement strand
CTTCGTGTGCTCCGCCCGGCACGCGGCCGTCAACAGCGGCCAGGTGGCACCCGGGGACATCTGGGGACATCACGGGACACAGAGGGGGGGTGGAGACACCTGAACGCATCCATTGGGCTCAGCAGTAGCCACAAACTCCCCTTTGGTGGCCAACACTGTGAGGATGTGACCAACACTGGGTGACCCCTGTGGGACTCAGGTGGCCTCTCAGTGACCACAGTGGTCACGGGGATGTGACAACACCGGAGTGACCCCACCGGGAACTGAGTGACCTCTGTGGCACCCAGGTGACCCTCGGGGAGGTTTTGGGGTCCGGGAACCCCAACTGACCCTTCCGGTGTCCCCCTCCCCCAGTACGACTACGCAGCCTGGATGCCAACACGCCGACACCACGACCCCAGTGGGGACAGGGACCTTGGGGGGTTCAGGACCCCATTGGGGATCTGGGACTTGAGGGGACACCACGACCCCGGTGGGGACAGGGACCTTGGGGGGTTCAGGACCCCATTGGGGATCTGGGACTTGAGGGGACACCACGACCCCAGTGGGGACAGGGACCTTGGGGGGTTCAGGACCCCATTGGGGATCTGGGACTTGAGGGGACACCACGACCCCGGTGGGGACAGGGACCTTGGGGGGTTCAGGACCCCATTGGGGATCTGGGACTTGAGGGGACACCACGACCCCAGTGGGGACAGGGACCTTCGGGGGGTTCATGACCCTGATGGTGACCCAGGTTTTGGGGTCTCCTCGATGTCCCCTGATGTCCCCTGTCCCCCCAGCGCCTACTGGGGTCATGCTCCCAGGACCTGCTGGGACACTGGGGGTTCATGACCCCCATGGTGGCCCCAGTTTTGGGGTCTCCTCGATGTCCCCTGATGTCCCCTAATGTCCCCTGTCCCCCCAGCGCCCACTGGGGTCACGCTCCCAGGACCTGCTGACCGGTCCAGCCCCACGGCGCCTCCTGGACTCATTCCGGGAGCGCCTGGCCGGGATCTCCCGGCGCATCCAGGACCGGAACGCGGCGCTGGACCTGCCCTACCCCTACCTGGACCCCGCCTGTGTCTAGGAGAGCATCTCCATCTGAGTGTCCCCAAGGGCCACCGGGGTGTCACCAACGGCCACTGGAGTGTCATCAATGGCCATCAGAGTGTCCCCACCTGCGTCCAGGAGAGCATCTCCATCTGAGTGTCCCCAGCGGTCACTGGGATGTCACCAACAACATCCAGGGTGGCCCCAACTCCCCTGGACCATCCTCAACCCACCCATGGTGTCCCCAACCCGTCCCATCCCAATTTTCTCTCACCCCAAGATGTCCCCAACACCCCCTTGGATGTCACCAACTCTCCTGGGTGTCCCCAACCCCTTGAGATGTCCCCAACCTCTGGATCACTTCCTGGTGTGTCCCCAACACTCCCTTGATGTCCCCTCCAATTCTCCTGGGTGTCCCCAAGATGTCCTCAACCTCCTTGGACAATCCCCAGATGTGTCCCCAGCATCCCCCTGCTGTCCCCAACCCCCACCCCCGGCTCACCTGGCCAGGCCCATCTCCCACCCCACCACACCTGGGCAGGTTCATGGCAATAAAACCCCTCAGGGTTCCTCACACAGCTCCAGGTGCGTCTTGGCTGTGACCCCAGACACTGACTCACATGCCCAGGTACTGACCATGGCCACCACAACCCTGCCGTGGCCACCATAAACCTGCCGTGGCCACCACAAACCTCCCAT
>NW_008235778.1:48408-48742 GCF_000691975.1 Corvus brachyrhynchos | reverse complement strand
ATAAAACTTCCATGGCCACCACAACCCCGCGATGGCCACCATAAACCTGCCATGGTCACCACAACCCCGCCATGGCCACCATAAAACTTCCATGGTCACCACAACCCCGCCATAGCCACCATAAGCCTTCCATGGTCACCACAAACCTTCCAAGGCCACCACAACCCCACCATGACCACCAGAAATCTTCCATGGCCACCATGACCCAACCATGGCCATTGGAACCCTTCTATGAACACCATGACCAATCCATGGCCACCATGACCCAACCATGGCCACCATGACCAATCCCTGACCATCACACCCCAACCATGGCCACCATGACCCCACCCAG
>NW_008235778.1:47522-48389 GCF_000691975.1 Corvus brachyrhynchos | reverse complement strand
CAGCCACCATGACCCAACCATAGCCATCACACCCCAACCATGGCCACAATGACCCAACCACGGCCACCGTAACCCAACCACGGCCACCATGACCCAACCATAGCCATCACACCCCAACCATGGCCACCATGACTCAACCCTGGCCACCATGACCCAACCATAGCCATCACACCCCAACCATGGCCACAATGACCCAACCACGGCCACCGTAACCCAACCACGGCCACCATGACCCAACCATAGCCATCACACCCCAACCATGGCCACAATGACCCAACCATGGCCACTATGACCCAACCACGGCCACCATGACCAATCCCTCACTGTCACACCCCAACCAAGTGGTTTTGGGGTGTCCCCAAATGAGGGGTTTTGGGGTGTCCCCAGATGAGGGGTTTTGGGGTGTCCCCAAACGAGGGGTTCTGAGGTGTCCCCAAAGGAGGGGTTTTAGGGTGTCCCCAGATGAGGGGTTCGGGGATGTCCCCGGGTGTCCCCAAATGAGGGGTTCTGGGGTGTCCCGAGGTGTCCCCAAACAAGGGGTTTTGGGGTGCCCCCAAAGGAGTTTTGGGGTGTCCCCAAACAAGGGGTTTTGGGGTGTCCTCAGGTGTCCCCAAAGGAGGTGTTTGGGATGCCCTCAAAGGAGGGGTTTTGGGGTGTCCCCAAATGAGGGGAGTTTTGGGGTGTCCCTGGATGTCCCCAAATGAGGGGTTCTGGGGTGCCCCCAAAGGAGTGGGGTTTTGAGGTGTCCCCCCTCCCCCAGACAGAGCCGCAGGTGAAAATTAGTAAAACTTTTATTAATTTCCCCCAAAATTGGAAACTCCCCACAATTCACTTCCCCTCCCCCCAAAAAACCCCAAAAATGAAAAC
>NW_008235778.1:46646-47226 GCF_000691975.1 Corvus brachyrhynchos | reverse complement strand
AGGGGGGAGGGGGTCCCACACCTGCCCCTCCCCCACCCCAACTGGGGGGGGGGCGAGGAAGTTTCACCCCTTAATTTGGGGGTCACCCCAAACTTCAGATTCAGAGCCCAGTTTGGGGATCAACCCCCCCAATTTAAGGGTTTCACCCCGAAGTAGGGGTCAACCCCAATTTAGGGGTGACCCCCACCCAACTTGGGGGTCACCAACTTGGGGGTCAGCCCAGTTGAGGGCTGGCCCCTTGAACTTGAGAGTTCCTTTAATTCAGGGGTCACCCCAACTTTAGGGGTCACCCCAAATTTAGGCATCACCGCCCTTTGGGGTCATCCTCAAATTTAAGGGTCACCTCCCGACCCCATTTGAATTCCGGGGTCACCCCCACATCCTGTAGGGTTTTTTTTTGGGGGGGGGTGGGGGTGACAACCCCATCCCCGGATCAATTTTGGGGTCACTCCCGTGGCTTGTGGGGTTTAGGGGAGGGGGGTGACACCCCCAAGCCCATTTTCGTGTGGGGGTTTTGGGGTGGCAACAACCCCATCCCTCTATCCATGGGGGTGACCCCACAACCTGTAGGGAGGGGTTT
>NW_008235778.1:44757-46592 GCF_000691975.1 Corvus brachyrhynchos | reverse complement strand
AACGGGGGTGCCCCCCCACCCCGTGCGGGGGGGGGGGGTTTGGGGGTGACAACGACCCCGACCCCATTGGAACTTGGGGGTTTGGGGGGGGTGACACCCCCGACCCCACAGAGATGTGGGGTTTTTGGGGGGTGACAACAACCCCATCCCCAAATCTATTCGGGGGTCACCCCCAAAGTCTGGGGGGGTTCAGGGGGTGACAACAACCCTGACCCCATATTGATGTGGGGTTTTTGGGGGTGACAACAACCCTGACCCCACATCGATGTGGGGTTTTTGGGGGGTGACAACAACCCCGAGCCCGAATCCATTCGGGAGTCACCCTCACGGTCTGGGGGGGGTTTAGGGGGTGACAACAACCCCAACCCCAACCCCACATCAATGTGGGGGTCACCCCCACAGCCTCAGGGGTTTTTGGGGGGTGACAACGACCCTGATCCCGCATCGATGTGGGGTTTTTGGGGGGTGACAACAACCCCGAGCCCGAATCCATTTGGGGGTCACCCCCATGGCCTGGGGGGGTTCAGGGAGTGACAACAACCCCGACCCCACATGGATGCGGGGGTCACCCCCGGGCCCTGTGAGGGGGGTTTGGGGGGTGACAACCACCACGACCCCACATCGATGTGGGGGTCACCCCCACAGCCTCAGGGGTTTTTGGGGGGTGACAACGACCCTGATCCCGCATCGATGTGGGGTTTTTGGGGAGTGACAACAACCCCAACCCCAAATCCATTTGGGGGTCACCCCCAAGGCCTCGGGGGTTTTTGGGTGGTGCCAACAACCCCAACCCCACATCGATGTGGGGGTCACCCCCGCACCCTGCGGGGGGCTCAGTTGTCGTCGTCGCTGTCGTCGGGGCTGATGGCCGGGCTGGTGAGGCTGTAGGTGGGCGACGTGGGGCTGTAGCTGGGGGACGTGGGGCTGTACGTGGAGCCTTTGGGCGAGGTGGGGCTGTAGGTGGGCGAGGTGGGGCTGTACTTGGGCGAGGTGGGGCTGTAGCTGGGCGAGGTGGGGCTGTAGTTGGGCGAGGTTGGGGTGTAGTTGGGCGAGGTGGGGCTGTAACTGGGAGAAGTGGGGCTGTAGCTCGGCGAGGTCGGGCTGTAACTGGGCGAAGTCGGGCTGTAACTGGGCGACGTGGGGCTGTAGTTGGGCGAGGTTGGGGTGTAGTTGGGCGAGGTGGGGCTGTAACTGGGAGAAGTGGGGCTGTAGCTCGGCGAGGTCGGGCTGTAACTGGGAGACGTCGGGCTGTAACTGGGTGACGTCGGGCTGTAGCTGGGCGATGTCGGGCTGTAGCTGGGTAACGTGGGGCTGTAGCTCGGCGACGTGGGGCTGGAACTGGGCGACGTGGGGCTGTAGTTGGGCGAGGTTGGGGTGTAGTTGGGCGAGGTGGGGCTGTAACTGGGAGAAGTGGGGCTGTAGCTCGGCGAGGTCGGGCTGTAACTGGGAGACGTCGGGCTGTAACTGGGTGACGTCGGGCTGTAGCTGGGCGATGTCGGGCTGTAGCTGGGTAACGTGGGGCTGTAGCTCGGCGACGTGGGGCTGGAACTGGGCGACGTGGGGCTGTAGTTGGGCGAGGTTGGGGTGTAGTTGGGCGAGGTGGGGCTGTAACTGGGAGAAGTGGGGCTGTAGCTCGGCGAGGTCGGGCTGTAACTGGGCGAGGTCGGGCTGTAACTGGGTGACGTCGGGCTGTAGCTGGGCGATGTCGGGCTGTAGCTGGGTGACGTGGGGCTGTAGCTCGGCGACGTGGGGCTGTAACTGGGCGACGTGGGGCTGTAACTGGGCGAGGTCGGGCTGTAACTGGGCGAAGTCGGGCTGTAACTGGGCGGCGTGGG
>NW_008235778.1:39468-42556 GCF_000691975.1 Corvus brachyrhynchos | reverse complement strand
GTGTGTTGCAGGGGTTTTGGTGTGTTCTCTGTGAGTTCAGGGTTATTGTGGGGTGTTTCAGGGGTTTTGGGGTGTTCTCTGTGAGTTCAGGGTTATTTTGGGGTGTTTCAGGTGTTTTGGGGTGTTCTCTGTGTGTTCAGGGTTATTTTGGGGGTGTTTTAGGGTGTTTGTTTTAGGGGCTGTTCCAGGGTTGTCTGGGGGTATTTTTTGTTATTTTGGGGTTATTTCAGGGTGTTTTGGGTTATTTGGGGTTATTTTAGGGTGATTTGGGTTATTTTAGATCATTTTATGATATTTTAGGGTGGTGTGGGGTATTTGGGATTATTTTAGGGTGTTTTGGGTTATTTTAGATCATTTTATGATATTTTAGGGTGGTTTGGGGTATTTGGGATTATTTTAGGGTGTTTTGGGTTATTTTAGATCATTTTATGATATTTTAGGGTGGTGTGCGGTATTTGGGATTATTTTAGGGTGTTTTGGGTTATTTTAGATCATTTTATGATATTTTAGGGTGGTGTGCGGTATTTGGGATTATTTTAGGGTGTTTTGGGTTATTTTAGATCATTTTATGATATTTTAGGGTGGTGTGCGGTATTTGGGATTATTTTAGGGTGTTTTGGGTTATTTTAGATCATTTTATGATATTTTAGGGTGGTGTGCGGTATTTGGGATTATTTTAGGGTGTTTTGGGTTATTTTAGATCATTTTATGATATTTTAGGGTGGTGTGCGGTATTTGGGATTATTTTAGGGTGTTTTGGGTTATTTTAGATCATTTTATGATATTTTAGGGTGGTGTGCGGTATTTGGGATTATTTTAGGGTGTTTTGGGTTATTTTAGATCATTTTATGATATTTTAGGGTGGTGTGCGGTATTTGGGATTATTTTAGGGTGTTTTGGGTTATTTTAGATCATTTTATGATATTTTAGGGTGGTGTGCGGTATTTGGGATTATTTTAGGGTGTTTTGGGTTATTTTAGATCATTTTATGATATTTTAGGGTGGTGTGCGGTATTTGGGATTATTTTAGGGTGTTTTGGGTTATTTTAGATCATTTTATGATATTTTAGGGTGGTGTGCGGTATTTGGGATTATTTTAGGGTGTTTTGGGTTATTTTAGATCATTTTATGATATTTTAGGGTGGTGTGCGGTATTTGGGATTATTTTAGGGTGTTTTGGGTTATTTTAGATCATTTTATGATATTTTAGGGTGGTGTGCGGTATTTGGGATTATTTTAGGGTGTTTTGGGTTATTTTAGATCATTTTATGATATTTTAGGGTGGTGTGCGGTATTTGGGATTATTTTAGGGTGTTTTGGGTTATTTTAGATCATTTTATGATATTTTAGGGTGGTGTGCGGTATTTGGGATTATTTTAGGGTGTTTTGGGTTATTTTAGATCATTTTATGATATTTTAGGGTGGTGTGCGGTATTTGGGATTATTTTAGGGTGTTTTGGGTTATTTTAGATCATTTTATGATATTTTAGGGTGGTGTGCGGTATTTGGGATTATTTTAGGGTGTTTTGGGTTATTTTAGATCATTTTATGATATTTTAGGGTGGTGTGCGGTATTTGGGATTATTTTAGGGTGTTTTGGGTTATTTTAGATCATTTTATGATATTTTAGGGTGGTGTGCGGTATTTGGGATTATTTTAGGGTGTTTTGGGTTATTTTCTTTGTGTCACCACCTTTGGGGTGTCCTCAACTCCTTCCTGGTGGGACCTCAGTGTCCACGTCCTGAAGGACCCCAATATCTAAGAGGGACTCCAACATCAAGAGGGACTCCATCATCTGGGGAACCCCAACATCTGGGTTCTTCCCCATCTTCCTGAGAGGACTCAAGTGACCAGAACTGGACGATGACCACGATGACCTTGGAGATCTTCGTGTCACCACCTTTGGGGTGTCCCCAACTCCTCCCTGGTGGGACCCCAAAATCTGTGGGGACCTCAAAACCCAGGAATGTCCCCTCTTGCCATGGGACACCCAGAACGGGACAATGACCACGATGACCTTGGAGATCTTCGTGTCACCACCACTGGGATGTCCCCAACTCCTCCCTGGTGGGACCTCAGTGTCCAGGTCCTGAAGGACCCCAACATCTGAGAGGGACCCCAAAACCTGGGAATACCCCACAACTGGACAATGACCACGATGACCTTGGAGATCTTCGTGTCACCACCACTGGGATGTCCCCAACTCCTCCCCCTGTGGAACCCGGCCACCATTCCAAGGACTGTCCCCGTTTTTCCAGGGGTTGTCCCCATTTTTCCAGGGGTTGTCCCCTGTTTTCCAAGGATTTGGGAACTCACGGCCGCCGACGCCAAGGCCGGGCAGGGCGCTGGGGATCTCCATGCCGTGCTTGCACTTCTCGGCATCCAGCAGGAGATCGAAGCAGCCGGTGCCGGCCGGGGCCAGCTGGCCCAGCATGATGTTCTCGGACACGCCCTTCATGGGGTCACTCTCGCCGTGGGCAGCTGCCTCCATCAGGACATCCACCTGGAGGGGCATGGGGACACCCCAAAATCAGCCTTGGAACCCCAAAATTGGCCTTGGAACCTCAAAATCCTTCAAAACCCTTGATATCCTTCAAATCCTATAAAATGTCCACGGAATCCCCAATTTCAGCCCCAAAACCCTTTCATGGGGTCACTCTCGCCATGGGCAGCTGTGTCCACCTGGAGGGCCATGGGGACACCCCAAAATCAGCCTTGGAACCCCAAAATCCTTCAAAACCCTCGATAGCCTTCAAAATGTCCCCAAATCCTATAAAATGTCCCCAAATCCTATAAAACGTCCACGGAATCCCCAATTTCAGCCCCAAAACCCTTTCATGGGGTCACTCTCGCCATGGGCAGCTGTGTCCACCTGGAGGGCCATGGGGACACCCCAAAATCGGCCTTGGAACCCCAAAATCAGCCTTGGAACCCTAAAATCCTTCAAAACCCTCAATATCCTTTAAAATGTCCCCAAATCCTATAAAACGTCCCCAAATCCTATAAAACGTCCACGGAATCCCCAATTTCCCCAAATCCTATAAAACGTCCCCAAATCCTATAAAACGTCCACGGAATCCCCAATTTC
>NW_008235778.1:37802-38434 GCF_000691975.1 Corvus brachyrhynchos | reverse complement strand
CCCCAATTCCCATTCCCACCCCTCTCCCATCCCCATTTCCCCATTCCCACCCCATTCCCATCCTCATTTCCCAATTCCCACCTCAATTCCCACCCCCAAACCCCAATTCCCACCCCATTTTCCAACTCCTACCCCTCTCCCACCCCCAAACCCCAACTCCCACCCTCATTTCTCAACTCCCACCCCATTCCCACCCCCAAAACCCCTCTCCCATCCCCATTTCCCCATTCCCACCTCAATTCCCACCCCCAAATCCCAATTCCCATCCCCATTTCCCAACTCCCACCCCTCTCCCACCCCCATTCCCCAACTCTCACCCCATTCCCACCCCCATTTCCCAACTCCCAGCCCAATTCCCATTCCATCCCCAAATCCCAATTCCCATCCCCATTTCCCAACTCCCACCCCATTCCCACCCTGAAACCCCATTCCCACCCCCCAAATCCCAACTCCCACCCCAATTCCCATTCCCACCCCATTCCCACCCCCATTTCCCAATTCCCACCCCATTCCCATCCCCATTTCCCCATTCCCACCCCCAAAACCTCTCTCCCATCCTCATTTCCCCATTCCCACCCCCATTCCCACCCCATTCCCCAACTCCCACCCCTCTCCCACCCCCATTTCCCAAC
>NW_008235778.1:34881-37040 GCF_000691975.1 Corvus brachyrhynchos | reverse complement strand
TTTCCCAACTCCCACCCCATTCCCACCCCCAAACCCCAATTCCCACTCCCACCCCAATTCCCGTTCCCGCACCGTCTCCTCGAAGGAGCACTTCATGAGGGGCCCGGTGTCCTGGCGGTTGACGCCGTGCCGGGTGATGGCCATCAGGTGACCGCGCGAGGTCATGGTGTCGCACAGCAGCGCCAGGTGCCGGTAGTTGACGTAGGAGCCGTCGAAGGAGATGACGTGGTAGAGCTCCCGCTCCAGCGCCTTCCGCACCGCCTCGATGCCCAGCACCTGCGGGGAGCGGGATTTGGGATCGTCCCAGGGGCGTTGGGAATGGTCAAAATGCAGCCAAGGGGTTGGGAATGGCTAAAATCCATCCAAGGGGAATGCCAAGGGGAATGGCCAAAATCCAGGGGTTGGGAATGGTCAAAATGCAGCCAAGGGGAATGGCCGAAATCCAGGCATTGGGAATGGCCAAAATCCAGGCATTGGGAATGGCCAAAATCCAGGCATTGGGAATGGCCAAAATCCAGGCATTGGGAATGGCCAAAATCCAGGCATTGGGAATGGCCAAAATCCAGGCATTGGGAATGGCCAAAATCCAGGCATTGGGAATGGCCAAAATCCAGGCATTGGGAATGGCCAAAATCCAGGCATTGGGAATGGCCAAAATCCAGGCATTGGGAATGGTCAAAATGCAGCCAAGGGGAATTTGGGATCGTCCCAGGGCGTTGGGAATGGTAAAAGTGTAGCCAAGGGGAATTTGGGATTGTCCCAGGAGTGTCCGAAATGGTCAAAGTGCAGCCTAGGGATTCGGGATCCCTAAAATCCAGGGGGTTGGGAATGGCCAAAATCCATCCAAGGGGAATTTGGGATTGTCCCAGGGGCGTTGGGAATGGTCAAAGCGCAGCCAAGGGGTTGGGAATGGCCAAAATCCAGGGACTGGGGATCCCCAAAATCCAGGGGTTGGGAATGGTCGAAGTGCAGCCAAGGGGAATTTGGGATCGTCCCAGGGGGTTGGGAATGGTCAAAGTGCAGCCAGGGGGAATTTGGGATCGTCCGAGAGGCGTTGGGAATGTCCAAAATGCAGCCAAGGGGTTGGGAATGGCTAAAATCCATCCAAGGGGAATGGCCAAAATCCAGGGGTTGGGAATGGCCAAAATGCAGCCAAGGGGAATGGCCAAAATCCAGGGGTTGGGAATAGCCAAAATGCAGCCAAGGGGTTGGGAATGCCCAAAATCCATCCAAGAGAAATGCCCAAAATCCAGGGGTTGGGAATGGTCAAAATGCAGCCAAGGGGAATTTGGGATTGTCCGAGGGGGTTGGGAATGGCCAAAATCCATCCAAGGGGAATGGCCAAAATCCAGGGACTGGGGATCCCCAAAATCCAGGGGTTTGGGAATGGCCAAAATGCAACCAAAGGGAATTCGGGATGGTCCAAGGGGGTTGGGAATGGTCAAAATGCAGCCAAGGGGTTCGGGATCCCCAAAATCCATCCAAGGGGAATTCGGGATTGTCCCGGGGGGGGGGGTGTTGGGAATGGTCAAAATGCAGCCAAGGGGAATTTGGGATCGTCTCAGGGGTCTTGGGAATGGCCGAAATCCCTCCAAGGGGAATTCGGGATCGACCGAGGGGTGTTGGGAATGGTCAGAATCCAGCCAGGGGTTGGGAAGGCCCAAAATCCATCCAGGGGGAATTTGGGATCGTCCGAGGGGGTTGGGAATGGTCAAAATCCAGCCAGGGGTTGGGGATCCCAAGAACCCCATCTTCGACCCCCCCAGGTGTCCTCACGGGGAAGATCTCCAAGATGAGGACCCAAATGTCCCTCAAACCCCACCCCAGATGTCCATCACCCCCCAGGTGTCCTCACGGTGAAGATCTCCGGTTGGGAATGGTCAAAATCCAGCCAGGGGTTGGGGATCCCAAGAACCCCATCTTCGACCCCCCCAGGTGTCCTCACGGGGAAGATCTCCAAGATGAGGACCTGGATGTTCCTCAAACCCCACTCCAGATGTCCATCACCCCCCAGGTGTCCTCACGGTGAAGATCTCCAAGATGAGGACTCAGATGTCCCTCAAACCCCACCCCAGCTGTGTCCCTGTCCCCTGGGTGTCTCATGGTGAAGATCTCCAAGATGAGGACCCAGATGTTCCTCAAACCCCACCCCAGATGTC
>NW_008235778.1:30068-34027 GCF_000691975.1 Corvus brachyrhynchos | reverse complement strand
GATGTTCCTCAAACCCCACCCCAGATGTCCATCACCCCCCAGGTGTCCTCACAGTGAAGATCTCCATGATGAGGACCCAGATGTTCCTCAAACCCCACCCCAGATGTCCCCAGCCCAGCAGACTCACGGTGAAGATCTCCACGATGTCGTTGGAGGTCGTGCGCACGGGGTCCACGACCTTCCAGATGCTCCTCAAACCCCACCCCAGCTGTGTCCCTGTCCCCTGGGTGTCTCACGGTGAAGATCTCCAAGATGAGGACCCAGATGTTCCTCAAACCCCACCCCAGATGTCCCCAGCCCAGCAGACTCACGGTGAAGATCTCCACGATGTCGTTGGAGGTCGTGCGCACGGGGTCCAGGAGGACCCAGATGCTCCTCAAACCCCACCCCAGCTGTGTCCCTGTCCCCTGGGTGTCTCACGGTGAAGATCTCCAAGATGAGGACCCAGATGTTCCTCAAACCCCACCCCAGATGTCCTCACCAGGAGACTCATGGTGGAGATCTCCATAATGAGGACCCGGATGTTCCTCAAACCCCACCCCAGATGTCCATCACCCCCCCAGGAGACCCATGGTGGAGATCTCCATGATGAGGACCCAGATGTTCCTCAAACCCCACCCCAGATGTCCCCAGCCCAGCAGACTCACGGTGAAGATCTCCACGATGTCGTTGGAGGTCGTGCGCACGGGGTCCACGTCCTTCTCGCTCAGCACCCGCATGAGGCTGACGCCGTCGGTCTCCAGGATCCACTCCTGGAGAGCCTTGAACTCCCCGTCCTCGGTGATGATGATCTTCTTCTTGTTGTCCGTCTGCGGCAGGTGCATGTACACCTGGCCAGGGAGGGGACAGAGGTCACCTGCTGGTCACCAGGAGGTCACCACGGATGTTCAGGAGCTTCTAAAGGTCTCTTGGAACCTCCTAAAAGTCTCCATTGAGAGCTCCTGATGCTCCTCAAGATCCACCTGGAGATCTGGAACCCCCCCAGAGCACCTAGTGGGACCCAAGGACCTTCTCAGGTGTTCTGGGGCTCCCAAAGTTCTCCATGGAGAGCTCCAGGTGCTCCTCAAGAACCACCTGGAGACCTGGAACCCTCCCCTGGCAGGACCCAAGGACCTTCTCAGGTGTCACCACAGGTGTCCTGGGACTCACAAAGGTCTCCATGGAGAGCTCCTGATGCTCCTCAAGATCCACCTGGAGACCTGGAACCCTCCCCAGAGCACCTGGTAGGACCCAAGCACCTTCTCAAACACCCAAAGGTGTCACCGCAGGTCTCCTGAACCTCCTCAAGGTCACCATGGACCTTTCTCCAGGTGTCCCTGGGGACCTCCCAGCCTCTCATGGAGCCCCTCCAGGTGTCCTCCAAACCCCCCTGAGATGTCCCCACCTTGCTGATCTGCTCGATGCCCTGCAGGGTCATGTCCGTCAGCATGTTGGACTCGATGCAGCGCAAGAAGACGTCGTCGTCCATCTTGTCCACCACCTCCTCCTCCTGGGGGTGGCAGCAGAGGACAGGTGACCACTTCAGGCCACCCCAGGTGTCCCCTGAGATGTCCTCAGGTCCCCACCCACCTCCTGCATCTTGTTCTCGTCGCTGTTCATGATGCGGATGCGCAGCACCAACTTCTCGGCGTTGTCGTCGTTGAAGATGCAGTTGAGGTCGTCGCCGAAGCCTGGAGAGGACATGAGGTGGGGACAAGGTCACCTCCAGAGTCACGGCACCCAAAGGACCCTCGGGGTCAGCTGGGAAGCCACAAAGATCCACCAGGATCAAGCAGGAGCTCTCAAAAGGTTCTTAGATGCCTTCAAGGCTTGCACAGGAGCCTCCAAAACCATCTCGAGGAGCCCCCAAAAGGTCCTCAGATGCCTTCAAAGCTCACCCAGGACCCCCCCAAAAGGTCCTCAGATGCCTTCAAAGCTCAACCAGGACCCCCCAAAAGCTCCTCAGACGCCCTCAAACCTCACCCAGGTCACCCCAACCCCTCTCCAGGACCCCCAAAAGTTCCTCAAACCCTCTCCAGACTCACCCAGGTCACCCCAAACCCTCTCCAGGACCCCCAGAAGCTCCTGAGATACCCTCAAACCTCACCCAGGTCACCCCAAACCCTCTCCAGGACCCCCAGCAGCTCCTGAGATACCCTCAAACCTCATCCAGATCCCCCCAACCCCTCTCCAGGACCCCCAGCAGCTCCTGAGATACCCTCAAACCTCACCCAGGTCACCCCAACCCTCCTCCAGGACCCACCAAAAGCTCCTCAGATACCCTCAAACCTCATCCAGATCACCCCAAACCCTCTCCAGGACCCTCAAAAGCTCCTCAAACCCCCTCTAGACTCACCCGGGACCCCCCAAAAGCTCCTCAGGTACCCTCAAACCTCACACCCAAGTCACCCAAACCCTCTCCAGGACCCCCAAAAGCTCCTCAGATGCCTTCAAAGCTCACCCAGGACCCCCCAAAAGCTCCTCAGATGCTCTCAAACCTCACCCAGGGCCCACCAAAAGCTCCTCAGATGCCCTCAAACCTCACCCAGGTCATCCCAAACCCTCTCCAGGACCCCCAAAAGCTCCTCAGATGCCTTCAAAGCTCACCCAGGACCCCCCAAAAGCTCCTCAGATGCTCTCAAACCTCACCCAGGGCCCACCAAAAGCTCCTCAGATGCCCTCAAACCTCACCCAGGTCACCCAAACCCCCTCCAGGACCCACCAAAAGCTCCTCAGATCCCCTCAAACCTCACCCAGGTCCCCCCAACCCCCTTCCAGGACCCCCAAAAGCTCCTCAGATACCCTCAAACCTCACCCAGGTCACCCCAAACCCCTTCCAGGACCCCCAAAAGCTCCTCAGATGCCTTCAAAGCTCCACCAGGACCCCCCCAAAAGCTCCTCAGATGCCTTCAAACCTCACCCAGGGCCCCCCAAAAGCTCCTCAGATACCCTCAAACCTCACCCAGATCACCCCAAACCCTCTCCAGGACCCTCAAAAGCTCCTCAAACCCCCTCCAGAACTCCCCAAGCCTCCTCCAGACTCACCCACCAGGCCCCCACAACCCCTCTCCAGGCCCCCCAAAAGCTCCTCAAACCCCCTCCAGACTCACCCAGGACCCCCCAAAAGCTCCTCAGATGCCCTCAAACCTCACCCAGGTCACCCCAAACCCTCTCCAGGACCCTCAAAAGCTCCTCAAACCCCCTCCAGAACTCCCCAACCCTCCTCCAGACTCACCCAGGACCCTCCAAAAGCTCCTCAGATACCCTCAAACCTCACCCAGGTCACCCCCAAACGCTCTCCAGGACCCCCAGAAACTCCTCAAACCCTCTCCAAACTCCTTCCAGGACCTTCAAACCCTTTCCAAGACCCTCAAACGCCCTCCAAAAGCCCCCCAAGACCCCTCCTCCAGCCCACGCACCGGCGTTGATCTTCTCGGCGATCTGCTCCATGGTGAGCTTGCGGTCGGTCATGTGCTTGCGGTCGAGCTCGACGCGGAGCAGCCAGGGCGAGATGCGGCTGACGTCGAAGTCGGGCATCTCGTAGTAAACGTTCACCCACTCCTGGTCCTCGGCCACCACCGTGCTCTGAGGGTTGGGGTCGTAGTAGATGGCCGTGTTGGCCGTCACCTTGCGCAGCGTGGTGTGCTCCAGGCGGCACAGGATGTCCTGGGGGGACACGGGGACATGGTGAGCTCCAGGTGGCCCAGGATGTCCTCTGGGGACAGTGAGAGACCATGGACAACATGGAAAGCTCCAGGTGGTCCAGGATGTCCTGGGGGGACACGGGGACATGGTGAGCTTCAGGTGGCCCAGGATGTTCTGGGGACATGGAGAGCTTCAGGTGGCCCAGGATGTTCTGGGGGAACATGGAGCTCCAAGTGGCCCAGGATGTTCTGGGGACATGGAGAGCTTCAGGTGGCCCAGGATGTCCTGGGGGAACATGGAGAACATGGAGAGCTCCAAGTGGCCCAGGATGTCCT
>NW_008235778.1:29020-29582 GCF_000691975.1 Corvus brachyrhynchos | reverse complement strand
TGGTGAGCTTCAGGTGGCCTAGGATGTTCTGGGGACATGGAGAGCTTCAGGTGGCCCAGGATGTCCTGGGGGAACATGGAGAACATGGAGAGCTCCAAGTGGCCCAGGATGTCCTGGGGGGACATGGAGAACATGGAGAGCTCCAAGTGGGCCAGGATGTCCTGGGGGGACATGTGGACAGTGAGGGGACACTGGGGACATGGAGAGCTTCAGGTGGTCCAGGATGTCCTGGGGGAACATGGAGAACATGGAGAGCTCCAGGTGGCTCAGGATGTCCTGGGCGGACATTGGGGACAGGGAGGGACCATGGAGAACATGGAGAGCTCCAGGTGGCTCAGGATGTCCTGGGCGGACATTGGGGACATGGAGAGCTCCAGGTGGTCACGGATGTCCTGGGGGGACATTGCAGACATGGAGAACATGGAGAGCTCCAGGTGGTCCAGGATGTCCTGGGGGGACACTGGGGACATGGAAAACATGGAGAGAGCTCCAGGCAGCCCAGGATGTTCTGGGGACATGGAGAACATGGAGAGCTCCAGGTGGGCCAGGAGCTCCTGGGGGG
>NW_008235778.1:22742-28953 GCF_000691975.1 Corvus brachyrhynchos | reverse complement strand
ACAGTGAGGGACCATGGAGAACATGGAGAGCTCCAGGTGGTCAGGGATGTTCTGGGGGGACACGGGGACAGTGAGGGGACACAGGGACATGGGGACAGTGAAGGACCATGGAGAACATGGAGAGCTCCAGGTGGCCCAGGAGGTCCTGGGGGGACACAGGGACAGTGAGGGGATACAGGGACATGGAGAACATGGAGAGCTCCAGGTGGTCAGGGATGTCCTAGGGGGACATGGAGAGCTCTGGGTGGTCCAGGACGTCCTGGGGACATGGAGAAGATGGAGAGTTCCAGGATGTCCTGGGGGGACATGAAGAACATGGAGAGCTCCAGGTGATCCAGGATGTCCTGGAGGGACACTGGGACAGTGAGGGGACATGGAGAACATGGAGAGCTTCAGGTGGCCCAGGATGTCCTAGGGGGGACATGGAGAACATAGAGAGCTCCAGGTGGTCAGGGATGTTCTGGGGGGACACCGGGGACACGGGGACAGTCAGGGGACATGGAGAACATGGAGAGCTCCAGGTGGTCAGGGAAGTTCTGGGGGGACACAGGGACAGTCAGGGGACACGGGTACAGTGAAGGACCATGGAGAACATGGTGAGCTTCACGTGGCCCAGGAGGTCCTGGGGGGACATGAAGAACATGGAGAGCTCCAGGTGGTCCAGGATGTCCTGGAGGGACACAGGGACAGTGAGGGGACACAGGGACATGGGGACAGTGAGGGGACATGGAGAACATGGAGAGCTCCAGGTGGTCCAGGATGTCCTGGGGACATGGTGAGCTTCAGGTGGTCCAGGATGTCCTGGGGGGACACTGGGGACACGGGGACAGTCAGGGGACATGGAGAACATGGAGAGCTCCAGGATGTCCTGGGGGGACATGGAGAACATGGAGAGCTTCGGGTGGTCCAGGATGTTCTGGGGGGACACGGGGACAGTCAGGGGACACAGGGACAGTCAGGGGACAGTGAGGGACCATGGAGAACATGGAGAGCTCCAGGTGGCCCAGGATGTCCTGGGTGGACACTGGGGACAATCAGGGGACAGTGAGTGGCCAAGGGGACCTGCAGGACCCGGCGAGCATCCTGTGCTCCCAGACCACGGGGCCACCACGGAGCTGTGAGGACACAAAACCCACAGGGCCACCACCAGACCACCCCACACCACCACGACCCCCCAGAATCCCAAGTCCTCCCTGTCCCCAAGGTGTCCCCAAGGTGTCCCCAAGGTGTCCCCAAGGTGCCACCTTGGCGCGCTCGGCGTCGCGGGCGCTCTGGCCCAGCAGGAACACGGTGAGCGACGGCGTCTTGGGCTTCTTGGAGATGTTGATGAGCTCCTTGAGGCGGGGGACACCCAGCGTGACGTTCTTGGCCGACACCCCGGCGTAGTGGAAGGTGTTGAGGGTCATCTGAGTGGCCGGCTCGCCCAAGGACTGAGCGGCCAGAGCGCCCACCATCTCGCCAGGGTGGGCCTGAAGGGACAAAGACACCGAAATGTCCCAAATCGGGTCCTAAAACTCCAAACCCAACCTCAAAATTCTCCAAATCTGGGTCTAAAACCTCAGATCTGACCCGAAAGTTCTCCTTCGGTTGGAGATGAAGCCCCCTTAGATGTGGCTTCAAAGGTATTGTTGGTGTGGAAGCCAAAAAGTGATGCCAATCTGGGCCTAAAAAGCTCAGATTTGACCCCGAATTGTCGGCCCAGGGTGGGCCTGTGAGGACAGGGACACCGCAATGTTCCAGGTCTGACCCCAAAAGCATCCCTGAGGTGGAGTCAAAGCCCCCTCAGATGTGGCTTCAAAAGAATTGTCGGTGTGGAAACCAAAAATGATCCCAATTGGGTCCTAAAAGCTCAGATCTGACCTCAAACGGCCTCAAAACCACAAATCCTGACCCCAAAACCCCAAATCCTGACCCCAAACACCCCCAAATCCACCCCAAACTCCCCAGGAGTGACCCCAACCCCCTTCTCACGATGACCTGGTTGAACTTGGACTCAGTATCCCCCAAAAACCAGTCCAAGGCATCTCCACATCTGACCTCAAACAGCCCCAAACCCCTAAATCCACCCCAAACACCCCCACAAACACATAAATCCACCCCAAACACCCCCAAATCCACCCCAAACACCCCCAAAATCCACCTCAAACTCCCCAGGAATGACCCCAAACCCCCAATAACGATGGCCTGGTTGAACTTGGACTCGATCTCGCCCAGCAGCCCATCCAAGGCACCTCCACATCTGACCCCAAACAGCCCCAAAACCCCAAATCCTGACCCCAAACCCCCAGAAATGACCCCAAAACCACAAATCCTGACCCCAAAACCCCAAATACCGACCCCAAACACCCCCACATCCACCCCAAACTCCCCAGGAATGACCCCAAACCCCTTCTCACGATGGCCTGGTTGAACTTGGACTCGATCTCGCCCAGCAGCCCATCCAAGGCACCTCCACATCTGACCCCAAACGGCCCCAAAACCCCAAATCCTGACCCCAGACCCCCAGAAATGACCCCAAAACCACAAATCCTGACCCCAAACCCCAAATACCGACCCCAAACACCCCCACATCCACCCCAAACTCCCCAGGAATGACCCCAAACCCCTTCTCACGATGGCCTGGTTGAACTTGGACTCGATCTCGCCCAGCAGCCCATCCAAGGCACCTCCACATCTGACCCCAAACAGCCCCAAAACCCCAAATCCTGACCCCAGACCCCCAGAAATGACCCCAAAACCACAAATCCTGACCCCAAACCCCCAGAAATGACCCCAAAACCACAAATCCTGACCTCAAACACCCCAAATTCTGACCCCGAACACCCCCAAATCCACCCCAAACACCCCAAATCCTGACCCCGCACACCCCCAAATCCACCCCAAACCCCCCAATAACGACCCCAAAGCCCGTTCTCACGATGGCCTGGTTGAACTTGGACTCGATCTCGCCCAGCAGCCAGTCGAAGGCCTCCCCGCTGAGGCGGAACTCCTCGACCATGCGGCGGCTGCAGAGGGTGGAGCGCAGGTGGATGTTGAAGAGCAGCGTCGCGTTCTCCTGCGCCTGCCGGCTCAGAGGGTCCTCCCCGTTGACGATCACCAGCTTGCGGCTCAGCTCCTTCACCCCTGAGGGGACAGCGGGGTCAACAGTGGGGATGGGGATCTGCAGGATCTTCCTGGGCTCAATCAGAACCCACAGAACCTTCCTGGAGTCAACCAGGACCTCCAGAACCTTCCTGAGGTCAACCAGGACCTCCAGAACCTTCCTGAGATCAACCAGGATCCACAGAACCTTCTTGAAGGACCCCAAACCCATCTCATGTTCCTGAAGGACTCAAGGACCTCCAGAACTTTTCTGAGGTCAACCAGGATCTCCAGAACCTTCCTGGGGTCAACCAGGACCAACAGAACCTTCCTGGGGTCAACCAGGACTTCCAGAACCTTCCTGGGGTCAACCAGGATCCAAAGAACCTTCCTGGGGCTCCAGAACCTTCCTGAAGGACCCCAAACCCATCAGAGCTTCCTGAGGTCCTCAAGAACCTCCAGAACCTTCCTGAAGGACCCCAAACCCATCAGAGCTTCCTGAGGGACTCAAGAACCTCCAGAACCTTCCTGAAGGACCCCAAACCCATCAGAGCTGCCTGAGGTCCTCAAGAACCTCCAGAACCTTCCTGAAGGACCCCAAACCCATCAGAGCTTCCTGAGGGACTCAAGAACCTCCAGAACCTTCCTGAAGGACCCCAAACCCATCAGAGCTTCCTGAGGGACTCAAGAACCTCGAGAACCTTCTTGGAGAGTTTAAGTACCTCCAGAACCTTCCTGGGCAACTCAAGGACCTTCCTGAGGGACTCCAAACCCATCTCAGCTTCCTGAGGTCCTCAAGAACCCCCAGAACTTTCCTGAGGTCCTCAAGGATCTCCAGAACCCTCCTGAGCAACCCCAAACCCACCAAAGCTTCCTGAGGGACCCCATGAACTTCCAGAACCTTCCCGAGGGAGCCGAAATACCCCTCAGAACTTTCTTGGGGGTCCTCCCAGTCCCCCAGGGCTTTCTTGAGGTCCAAGCACCTCCAGAACCTTCCTGAGGGTCCTCAAAACCTTCCTGGTGCCCTCAAGTCCCCCCAGAACCTTCTTAGGAGGTCAAAGAGGTCCCAAATCCCTCCAGAACCTTCTTGGGGGATCAAAGGGGTCCCAAATCCCCCCAGAACCTTCTTGGGAGATCAAAGAGGTCCCAAATCCCTCCAGAACCTTCTTGGGGGATCAAAGGGGTCCCAAACCCCCTCAGAACCTTCTTGAGGGATCACTGGAGACCCCAAATCCCCCCAGAACCTTCTTGGGGGGTCAAAGAAGTCCCAAATCCCACCAGAACCTTCTTGGGGATCAAAGGGGTCCCAAATCCCCCCAGAACCTTCTTGGGAGGTCACTGGAGACCCCAAATCCCCCCAGAACCTTCTTAGGAGGTCAAAGAGGTCCCAAATCCCTCCAGAACCTTCTTGGGGGATCAAAGGGGTCCCAAATCCCCCCAGAACCTTCTCAGGAGGTCAAAGGGGTCCCAAATCCCTCCAGAACCTTCTTGGGGGATCAAAGGGGTCCCAAATCCCCCCAGAACCTTCTTGGGAGGTCAAAGGGGTCCCAAATCCCTCCAGAACCTTCTTGGGGGATCAAAGGGGTCCCAAATCCCCCCAGAACCTTCTCAGGAGGTGAAAAAGGTCCCAAATCCCCCCAGAACCTTCTCGGGAAGTCAAAGGGGTCCCAAATCCCTCCAGAACCTTCTTGGTAGGTCACTGGAGACCCCAAATGCCCCCAGAACCTTCTCAGGAGGTCAAAAAGGTCCCAAATCCCCCCAGAACCTTCTTGAGAGGTCAAAGGGGTCCCAAATCCCCCCAGAACCTTCTCAGGAGGTGAAAAAGGTCCCAAATCCCCCCAGAACCTTCTCGGGAAGTCAAAGGGGTCCCAAATCCCTCCAGAACCTACTCAGGAGGTCAAAGGGGTCCCAAATCCCTCCAGAACCTTCTTGGGAGGTCACTGGAGACCCCAAATGCCCCCAGAACCTTCTCAGGAGGTGAAAAAGGTCCCAAATCCCCCCAGAACCTTCTCGGGAAGTCAAAGGGGTCCCAAATCCCTCCAGAACCTTGGGGTAAAAAATGGGGAGTCAGTGGTCAAAACTGGAGGGTAGTGGTCAAATTTTGGGGGTAGTGGTCAAAATTTGGGGGGTCAGGGGTCAAAAATGGGGGGTCAGAACCCCAAAACTGGGGGTCAGTGGCCAAAATTTGGGGATCAATGGTCAAAATTTGGAGGGTAATGGTCAAAATTTGGGGGGTAGTGGTCAAAAATGGGGGGTCAGAACCCCAAAACTGGGGGTCAGTGGCCAAAATTTGGGGATCAATGGTCAAAATTTGGAGGGTAATGGTCAAAATTTGGGGGGTAGTGGTCAAAAATGGGGGGTCAGAACCCCAAAACTGGGGGTCAGTGGCCAAAATTTGGGGATCAATGGTCAAAATTTGGAGGGTAATGGTCAAAATTGGGGGGGTAGTGGTCAAAAATGGGGGGTCAGAACCCCAAAACTGGGGGTCAGTGGCCAAAATTTGGGGATCAATGGTCAAAATTTGGAGGGTAATGGTCAAAATTTGGGGGGTAGTGGTCAAAAATGGGGGGTCAGAACCCCAAAACTGGGGGTCAGTGGCCAAAATTTGGGGATCAATGGTCAAAATTTGGAGGGTAATGGTCAAAATTTGGGGGGTAGTGGTCAAAAATGGGGGGTCAGAACCCCAAAACTGGGGGTCAGTGGCCAAAATTTGGGGATCAATGGTCAAAATTTGGAGGGTAGTGGTCAAAATTTGGGGGGTAGTGGTCAAAAATGGGGGGCAGTGGTCAAAAATGGGGGGCAGAACCCCCAAAATTGAGGGGTCAGTGGTCAAAATTGGGGGTTAGAACCCCAAAAAATTGAGGGGTCAGTGGTCAAAAATGCAGGGGCGGAACCCCAAAAGTTGAGGGGTCAGTGGTCAAAATTTGGGGGTCAGTGGTCAAAAATGGGGGTCAGTGGTCAAAAATGGGAAGGGCAGTGGTCAAAATATGGGGGCAGAACCCCAAAAATTGAGGGGTCGGTGGCCAAAAAAAGGAGGGTCAGGGGTCAAAAAAAGGGGGGTCAGCGGTCAAAATTGGGGGTCAGAACCCCAAAACTGGGGGTCAGTGGCCAAAATTTGGGGACAAATGGT
>NW_008235778.1:22322-22559 GCF_000691975.1 Corvus brachyrhynchos | reverse complement strand
AAACCCCGGCTGTATTTGGGGGTGCCCCAGGAGGGATTTGGGGTCACCCTGAGCAGGTTTTAGAGTGCCCCAGTTTGGGTTGGCTCATCCCAGTTGGGGTTTGGCTCATCCCAGTTGGGGTTTGGGTCATCCCAGTTGGGGTTTGGCTCGTCCCAGTTGGGGTTTGGCTCGTCCCAGTTGGGGTTTGGCTTGTCCCAGTTGGGTTTGGGTCGGCCCAGTTGGGGGTTGGGTCATCCC
>NW_008235778.1:18634-19497 GCF_000691975.1 Corvus brachyrhynchos | reverse complement strand
CCTGAGGTCCTCAAGAACCTCCAGAACCTTCCTGAAGGACCCCAAACCCATCAGAGCTTCCTGAGGGACTCAAGAACCTCGAGAACCTTCTTGGAGAGTTTAAGTACCTCCAGAACCTTCCTGGGCAACTCAAGGACCTTCCTGAGGGACTCCAAACCCATCTCAGCTTCCTGAGGTCCTCAAGAACCCCCAGAACTTTCCTGAGGTCCTCAAGGATCTCCAGAACCCTCCTGAGCAACCCCAAACCCACCAAAGCTTCCTGAGGGACCCCATGAACTTCCAGAACCTTCCCGAGGGAGCCGAAATACCCCTCAGAACTTTCTTGGGGGTCCTCCCAGTCCCCCAGGGCTTTCTTGAGGTCCAAGCACCTCCAGAACCTTCCTGAGGGTCCTCAAAACCTTCCTGGTGCCCTCAAGTCCCTCCAGAACCTTCTTAGGAGGTCAAAGAGGTCCCAAATCCCCCCAGAACCTTCTTAGGAGGTCAAAGAGGTCCCAAATCCCCCCAGAACCTTCTTAGGAGGTCAAAGAGGTCCCAAATCCCTCCAGAACCTTCTTGGGGATCAAAGGGGTCCCAAATCCCCCCAGAACCTTCTTGGGAGGTCACTGGAGACCCCAAATCCCCCCAGAACCTTCTTAGGAGGTCAAAGAGGTCCCAAATCCCTCCAGAACCTTCTTGGGGGATCAAAGGGGTCCCAAACCCCCTCAGAACCTTCTTGAGGGATCACTGGAGACCCCAAATCCCCCCAGAACCTTCTTGGGGGGTCAAAGAAGTCCCAAATCCCACCAGAACCTTCTTGGGGATCAAAGGGGTCCCAAATCCCCCCAGAACCTTCTTGGGAGGCCACTGGAGACCCCAAATCCCCC
>NW_008235778.1:18131-18506 GCF_000691975.1 Corvus brachyrhynchos | reverse complement strand
GCCCCCCCCAAGCAGCGTCAGCCCCTTTTTTTGAGGACCGTGAGGGGTCCAAGTCCCCTTCCCCACCCCAAAACATCTCCAAAAATTTCCAAATCGGGCCCAAATTCCTCCATCGGGGTTCAGGGACCACCCCGCAGTCGGATTTTGGGGTCCCCCCCACTCACCCTCGACCACCTTGACGGGGTGCAGGTCCGAGGGCAGCCGGGAGTTGATGTGGAAAATCTTCTGGGCGTTCCAGATCATGCGGAGCAGGTTACAGGGGAGCACCACCTGGAGGGGGCAGGAGCCCGGGAGTGGGGGACAGCGGTCAGATTTGGGGGGTCAGTGGTCAAAATTTGGGGTAAGTGGTCAAAAATGGGGGGGCAGTGGTCAAAA
>NW_008235778.1:17527-17755 GCF_000691975.1 Corvus brachyrhynchos | reverse complement strand
CAGTGGTGAAAATTTGGGGGACAGTGGTCAAAATTTGGGGGACAGTGGTCAAAAATGGGGGGCAGTGGTCAAAATTTGGGGGACAGTGGTCAAAACTGGGGGTCAGAACCCCGAAAATTGAGGGGTCAGTGGCCAAAATTTAGGGGATCAGTGGTCAAAATTGGGGGTCAGAACCCCAAAAAATTGAGGGGTCAGTAGTCAAAATTTGGGGGGGTAGTGGTCAGAAAG
>NW_008235778.1:9359-16857 GCF_000691975.1 Corvus brachyrhynchos | reverse complement strand
AGTTTGGGTTTGGCTCGTCCCAGTTGGAGTTTGGCTCATCCCAGTTGGGTTGGCTCGTCCCAGTTGGGGTTTGGCTCGTCCCAGTTGGATTTTGGGGTGTCCCAGATGGATTTTGGGTTTTTTTGGGGTATTTTGTTTGGATTTTGGGGTATTTTTGGGTATTTGGGGTGGATTTTGAGGTATTTCGGGGTATTTTGGGGTGTCCCAGGTGCATTTTGGGGTATTTTGGTTGGATTTTGGGGTAGTTGGGGTGGATTTTGGGGTATTTTGGGCTATTTAGGGTTGAATTTGGGGGTTTTTGGGGTGGATTTTGGGGGTTTTTGGGATGAATTGGGAGTTTTTGGGATGAATTTGGGGGTTTTGGGTTGAATTTGGGGGTTTTGGGCTGAACTTGGGGGTTTTTGGGATGAACTGGGGGTTTTGGGGTTGAATTTGGGGGTTGTGGGGTTGAATTCAGGGGTTTTTTGGGCTTTTTGGGCTGAATTGGGGGATTTTGGCCTATTTAGGGATGAATTGGGGGTTTTTGGGGTGGATTTTAGGCCATTCAGGATTGAATTTTGGGGTATTTTGGGCTATTTAGGGATAATTTGGGTTTTTTTAGGCTATTTAGGGATAATTTGGGGGTTTTTGGGATGAATTTGGGGGTTTTGGGTTGAATTTGGGGGTTTTGGGCTGAACTTGGGGGTTTTTGGGATGAACTGGGGGTTTTGGGGTTGAATTTGGGGGTTGTGGGGTTGAATTCAGGGGTTTTTTGGGCTTTTTGGGCTGAATTGGGGGATTTTGGCCTATTTAGGGATGAATTGGGGGTTTTTGGGGTGGATTTTAGGCTATTCAGGATTGAATTTTGGGGTATTTTGGGCTATTTAGGGATAATTTGGAGGTTTTTGGGGTGGATTTCGGGGGTTTTTGGGATGAATTTGGGGGTTTTTGAGGTGAATTTTGGGGGTTTTTGGGATGAATTTGGGGGCTTTTGGGCTATTTAGGGTTGAATTTTGGGGTTTTTGGGCTATTTAGGGATGAATTGGGGGTTTTTGAGGTGGATTTTAGGCCATTTAGGGTTGAATTTTGGGGTTTTTGGGGTTGAATTTTGGGCTATTTAGGGTTGAATTTTGGGGTATTTTAGGTTGAATTTTGGGGTATTTTGGGGTATTTTGGTTGAATTTTGGGGTATTTTGGTTGGATTTGGCATATTTAGGGTTGAATTTGAGGGTTTTTGGGGTGTCCCAGGTGGATTTTGGGCTATTTAGGGATGAATTTGGGGGTTTTGGGGTGTCCCAGGTGGATTTGGGGCTATTTTGGGGGTTTTTGGGGTGGATTTTGGGCTATTTGGGGTTGAATTTGGGGGATTTTGGCCTATTAAGGGATGAATTGGGGGTTTTTGGGGTGGATTTCGGGGGTTTTTGGGCTGAATTCGGGGGTTTTTGGGCTGAATTCGGGGGTTTTTGGGCTGAATTCGGGGGTTTTTGGGCTGAATTCGGGGGTTTTTGGGCTGAATTCGGGGGTTTTTGGGCTGAATTCGGGGGTTTTTGGGCTGAATTCGGGGGTTTTTGGGCTGAATTCGGGGGTTTTTGGGCTGAATTCGGGGGTTTTTGGGCTGAATTCGGGGGTTTTTGGGCTGAATTCGGGGGTTTTTGGGCTGAATTCGGGGGTTTTTGGGCTGAATTCGGGGGTTTTTGGGCTGAATTCGGGGGTTTTTGGGCTGAATTCGGGGGTTTTTGGGCTGAATTCGGGGGTTTTTGGGCTGAATTCGGGGGTTTTTGGGCTGAATTCGGGGGTTTTTGGGCTGAATTCGGGGGTTTTTGGGCTGAATTCGGGGGTTTTTGGGCTGAATTCGGGGGTTTTTGGGCTGAATTCGGGGGTTTTTGGGCTGAATTCGGGGGTTTTTGGGCTGAATTCGGGGGTTTTTGGGCTGAATTCGGGGGTTTTTGGGCTGAATTCGGGGGTTTTTGGGCTGAATTCGGGGGTTTTTGGGCTGAATTCGGGGGTTTTTGGGCTGAATTCGGGGGTTTTTGGGCTGAATTCGGGGGTTTTTGGGCTGAATTCGGGGGTTTTTGGGCTGAATTCGGGGGTTTTTGGGCTGAATTCGGGGGTTTTTGGGCTGAATTCGGGGGTTTTTGGGCTGAATTCGGGGGTTTTTGGGCTGAATTCGGGGGTTTTTGGGCTGAATTCGGGGGTTTTTGGGCTGAATTCGGGGGTTTTTGGGCTGAATTCGGGGGTTTTTGGGCTGAATTCGGGGGTTTTTGGGCTGAATTCGGGGGTTTTTGGGCTGAATTCGGGGGTTTTTGGGCTGAATTCGGGGGTTTTTGGGCTGAATTCGGGGGTTTTTGGGCTGAATTCGGGGGTTTTTGGGCTGAATTCGGGGGTTTTTGGGCTGAATTCGGGGGTTTTTGGGCTGAATTCGGGGGTTTTTGGGCTGAATTCGGGGGTTTTTGGGCTGAATTCGGGGGTTTTTGGGCTGAATTCGGGGGTTTTTGGGCTGAATTCGGGGGTTTTTGGGCTGAATTCGGGGGTTTTTGGGCTGAATTCGGGGGTTTTTGGGCTGAATTCGGGGGTTTTTGGGCTGAATTCGGGGGTTTTTGGGCTGAATTCGGGGGTTTTTGGGCTGAATTCGGGGGTTTTTGGGCTGAATTCGGGGGTTTTTGGGCTGAATTCGGGGGTTTTTGGGCTGAATTCGGGGGTTTTTGGGCTGAATTCGGGGGTTTTTGGGCTGAATTCGGGGGTTTTTGGGCTGAATTCGGGGGTTTTTGGGCTGAATTCGGGGGTTTTTGGGCTGAATTCGGGGGTTTTTGGGCTGAATTCGGGGGTTTTTGGGCTGAATTCGGGGGTTTTTGGGCTGAATTCGGGGGTTTTTGGGCTGAATTCGGGGGTTTTTGGGCTGAATTCGGGGGTTTTTGGGCTGAATTCGGGGGTTTTTGGGCTGAATTCGGGGGTTTTTGGGCTGAATTCGGGGGTTTTTGGGCTGAATTCGGGGGTTTTTGGGCTGAATTCGGGGGTTTTTGGGCTGAATTCGGGGGTTTTTGGGCTGAATTCGGGGGTTTTTGGGCTGAATTCGGGGGTTTTTGGGCTGAATTCGGGGGTTTTTGGGCTGAATTCGGGGGTTTTTGGGCTGAATTCGGGGGTTTTTGGGCTGAATTCGGGGGTTTTTGGGCTGAATTCGGGGGTTTTTGGGCTGAATTCGGGGGTTTTTGGGCTGAATTCGGGGGTTTTTGGGCTGAATTCGGGGGTTTTTGGGCTGAATTCGGGGGTTTTTGGGCTGAATTCGGGGGTTTTTGGGCTGAATTCGGGGGTTTTTGGGCTGAATTCGGGGGTTTTTGGGCTGAATTCGGGGGTTTTTGGGCTGAATTCGGGGGTTTTTGGGCTGAATTCGGGGGTTTTTGGGCTGAATTCGGGGGTTTTTGGGCTGAATTCGGGGGTTTTTGGGCTGAATTCGGGGGTTTTTGGGCTGAATTCGGGGGTTTTTGGGCTGAATTCGGGGGTTTTTGGGCTGAATTCGGGGGTTTTCGGGCTGAATTTGGGGGTTTTTGGGGCGCACCTTGCTGTCGCCGGTGGGGAAGATGACGCGCAGCACCTCCCTGTCCTCGCGCATGCGCTCGAACTCGCGCTCCAGCTCGTTCTGGATGTGGGCGTTGGACAGGATGTCCTTGACCAGCTCCTCCTGCAGCGTTCGCCGCAGCGCCCGCTCGTTGGTGTAGTCGAACTTGAACCTGCGGGGGACAGCGATGGCTCAGGGGACCCCAAAATGTCCCCAAAGCTTGGGAGGAGATGTTTGAGACCCCAAAGGGACCCCACATCTTGGGAGGAGATGTTTGAGATCCCAAAGCGACCCCAAATCTTGGGAGGAGATGTTGGAAGACCCCAAAGCGTCCCCAAATCTTGGGAGGAGACGTTGGAAGACCCCAAGATGCTCCCAACTCCCATTTGAAGACCCCAAAATGTCCCCAAAGCTTGGGAGGAGATGTTTGAGACCCCAAAGGATCCCCAAAGCTTGGGAGGAGATGTTTGAGACCCCAAAGGATCCCCAAAGCTTGGGAGGAGATGTTTGAGACCCCAAAGGATCCCCAAAGCTTGGGAGGAGATGTTTGAGACCCCAAAGGATCCCCAAAGCTTGGGAGGAGATGTTTGAGACCCCAAAGGATCCCCAAAGCTTGGGAGGAGATGTTTGAGACCCCAAAGGATCCCCAAAGCTTGGGAGGAGATGTTTGAGACCCCAAAGGATCCCCAAAGCTTGGGAGGAGATGTTTGAGACCCCAAAGGGACCCCACATCTTGGGAGGAGATGTTGGAAGACCCCAAAGCGTCCCCAAATCTTGGGAGGAGACGTTTGAAGACCCCAAAATGTCCCCAACTCCCGTTTGAAGCCCCCAAAGTGTCCCCAACTCCCATCTGAAGACCTCAAGATGTCCCCAACTCCCATTTGAAGACCCCAAGATGTCCCCAACTCTCCTCAAGATCCATTTGAAGACCCCAATGTCCCCAACTCTTGAGAGGAGCCATTTGAAGACCCCAAAATGTCCCCAACTCCCATTTGAGGACCCCAAGAGGCTCCCAACTCTCCTAAAGATCCATCTGAAGACCTCAAGATGCTCCCAACTCTTGGGAGGAGCCATTTGAAGACCCCAAGATGCTCCCAACTCTCCTCAACATCCATTTGAAGACCCCAAGATGTCCCCAACCCTTTTGAAAACCCCAAAGTGTCCCCAACTCTTGGGAGGAGACGTTTGAAGACCCCAAGATGTCCCCAATCCCCATTTGAAGATCCCAAGATGCCCCCAACTCTTGGGAGGAGCCATCTGAAGACCTCAAGATGTTCCCAACTCCCATTTGAGGACCTCAAACTGTTCCCAACTCTTGGAAGGAGCCGTTTGAAGACCCCAAGATGTCCCCAACTCTCCTCAAGATCCATTTGAAGACCCCAATGTCCCCAACTCTTGAGAGGAGCCACCTGAAGACCCCAAGATGTCCCCAACCCTTTTGAAGACCCCAAAGTGTCCCCAATTCTTGGGAGGAGATGTTTGAAGACCCCAAAGTGACCCCAACTCCCATTTGAGGACGCCAAAGTGACCCCAACTCTTGGGAGAAGATATTTGAAGACCCCAAAGTGACCCCAACTCCCATTTGAAGACCCCAAGATGTTCCCAACTCCCATTTGAAGACCCCAAGATGTTCCCAACTCCCATTTGAAGACCCCAAGATGTTCCCAACTCTTCTCAAGATCCATTTGAAGACCCCGAAGCGTCCCCAGCTCTTGGGAGGAGCCATCTGAAGACCCCAAGATGCTCCCAACTTTTGAGAGGAGCGAGTTGAAGACCCCAAAGTGTCCCCAACTCCCATTTGAGGACCCCAAAACATCCCCAACTCCCATTTGAGGACCTCAAACCGTTCCCAGCTCTTGGGAGGAGCCACTTGGGGACCCCAAAACGTCCCCAAACTCCCAGAACGAGCCCCTCAATGACCCCAACCGGGACCACTGACCCATCCCACGAGCACGCCCTGCCCCGGGCCGTGTCCCCTCCACGTCCCCCGTGTCCTCCCTGCCCCTCACTTCTTCTCGAAGGCCTTGTTGGAGGGTTTGAGGGTGGCCAGGTTCTGGAACTCGACGCTCTCGCCGGCCAGCCCGTCCTCGCCGTAGCGCAGCTGCACCACCTGGTTGATGGAGTTCCTGACGGTGGCGTCGTATTTCACCATCACCGACTCCATGGACTTGATCAGACGCCGCTGGATGTAGCCTGGGAAGGGTGGGAAGGGGTCAGGAGGCATCTCAGGAGGGTCTGGGAGTCTCCAGGAGGCATCTGAGGAGGGTTTGGGTGTCCCCAGGAGGCATCTGAGGAGGGTTTGGGGCCTCCAAGAGGCATCTAGGGAGGGTTTGGGGATCCTGAAGGTCTCCAGGAGGCATCTGAGGAGGATTTGGGGGGCCCCCAGGAGGCATCTGAGGAGGGTTTGGGGTTTCTAGGAGGCACCTGGGAAGGGTTTGGGGATCCTGGAGACATCTGGGGAGGGTTTGGGGTCTCCAGGAGGCTTCTGAGTAGGGTTTGGGGATCCTGGAGGTCTCCAGGAGGCATCTGAGGAGGATTTGGAGCCTCCAGGAAACATCTGAGAAGGGTTTGTGGTTTCCAGGAGGCATCTGGGGAGGGTTTGGGATCCTGGAGGTCTCCGGGAAGCATCTGAGGAGGGTTTGGGGCCTCCAGGAGGCATCTGGGGAGGGTTTGGGATCCTGGAGGTCTCCGGGAAGCATCTGAGGAGGGTTTGGGGCCTCCAGGAGGCATCTGGGGAGGGTTTGGGATCCTGGAGGTCTCCGGGAAGCATCTGCTGGAGAGCTCCAGGACGCATCTGAGGAGGGTTTGGGGCCTCCAGGAGGCATCTGGGGAGGGTTTGGGATCCTGGAGGTCTCCGAGAAGCATCTGAGGAGGGTTTGGGATCCTGGAGGTCTCCAGGAGGCATCTGAGGAGGGTTTGGGGCCTCCAGGAGGCATCTGGGGAGGGTTTGGGGCCTCCAGGAAACATCTGAGAAGGGTTTAGGAGTCCCTAGGAAACATCTGGGGAGCATTTGATATCACCAGGAGACATCTGAGGAAGCTTTTAATCTCCTGAAGACACCTGAGGAACCTTCGGAGCCACCCAAGCTCTTCCCCGGTGACATTTTGGAACCCTGCAGATCCTTGGGGTGGCATTTTTGGACATTCCCAAAGCTCCTCGGCTTGAGGAGGACACTGACCGGTCTCGGCCGTCTTCCCGGCCGTGTCGATGAGACCTTCCCGCCCACCCATGGCGTGGAAGAAGAACTCGGTGGGGGTGAGACCGGCCAGGTAGGAGTTCCCCACGAAGCCGCGGCTCTCGGGGCCGTAATCGTCCTTGATGAAGTGAGGAAGCGTCCGGTGCTTGAAGCCAAACGGGATCCGTTTGCCCTCCACGTTCTGCTGGCCCACCACGGCGATGACCTGAGGAGAAGACAACCGGGTGAGGACATTGTGGGATATCTCCAGGTGAAGGAGGTGATGGGACAACCCCAAAGTTTGGGTTGGTTGAGGAGTTCCAAGGGGAACGTCAAGGGAAGGAGGGGAAAAAGGTTCTTGAGATGTTTGAAGAGGCCAAGATGCTGCCAAGTGCCTTGAAGGGCCGTTTGAAGATCCCAAAATGCCTCGGGGGGGATCTCCAAGGTGGCACCAGGACACCCCAAAATTCCGGAGGGTTCCATGAAATTCCTGAGGGTTCCATGAGATATCTCAGGGGGGTTGGGAATGGTGGGAACCATCCAGGGAAAGGGGTCAAAAGGTCCTTGAGATGCTCCAAAGCCACCCAAAATGTCTTGGGAGGACCTCAAAAGTGGCACCAGGACACCCCAAAATTCCGGAGGGTTCCATGAAATTCCTGAGGGCTCCATGAGATATCTCAGAGGGGTTGGGAGTGGTGGGAACCATCCAGGGAAAGGGGTCAAAAGGTCCTTGAGATGCTCCAAAGCCACCCAAAATGTCTTGGGAGGACCTCAAAAGTGGCACCAGGACA
>NW_008235778.1:1997-8128 GCF_000691975.1 Corvus brachyrhynchos | reverse complement strand
ACCTCCAAGGTGGCACCAGGACACCCCAAAATTCCGGAGGGTTCCATGAAATTCCTGAGGGCTCCATGAGATATCTCAGGGGGGTTTGGAGTGATGGGAACCATGCAGGGAATGGGGCTGAGATGTCCCTGGAGATGCTCCAAAGCCACCCAAAATGTCTTGCGAGAACCTCCAAGGTGGCACCAGGACACCCCAAAATTCCGGAGGGTTCCATGAAATTCCTGAGGGCTCCATGAGATATCTCAGGGGGGTTTGGAGTAGTGGGAACCATCCAGGGAATGGGGCTGAGATGTCCCTGGAGATGCTCCAAAGCCACCCAAGATGTCTTGGGAGAACCTCCAAGGTGGCACCAGGACACCCCAAAATTCCTGAGGGTTCCATGAAATACCTGAGGGCTTTTTTTGAGGGTTCCATGAAATTCCTGAGGGTTCCATGAGATATCTCAGGGGGGTTTGGAGTGGTGGGAACCATCCAGGGAAAGGGGTCAAAAGGTCCTTGAGATGCTCCAAAGCCACCCAAAATGTCTTGGGAGGACCTCAAAAGTGGCACCAGGACACCCCAAAATTCCTGAGGGTTCCATGAAATTCCTGAGGGCTCCATGAGATATCTCAGGGGGGTTTGGAGTGGTGGGAACCATCCAGGGAAAGGGGTCAAAAGGTCCTTGAGATGCTCCAAAGCCACCCAAAATGTCTTGGGAGGACCTCAAAAGTGGCACCAGGACACCCCAAAATTCCTGAGGGTTCCATGAGATATCTCAGGGGGGTTTGGAGTGATGGGAACCATGCAGGGAATGGGGCTGAGATGTCCCTGGAGATGCTCCAAAGCCACCCAAAATGTCTTGGGAGAACCTCCAAGGTGGCACCAGGACACCCCAAAATTCCTGAGGGTTCCATGAGATATCTCAGGGGGGTTGGCAGTGGTGGGAAAGTTCTCCAAAACCCCATGGGAAACCCACCCAAACCCCATCAAGTTACTGCAGGAACCTCCTAAAGCCCCCTGAGATCCTCCTGGATCCCCTCAA
This sequence comes from Corvus brachyrhynchos, assembly GCF_000691975.1. Taxonomy (NCBI): domain Eukaryota; kingdom Metazoa; phylum Chordata; class Aves; order Passeriformes; family Corvidae; genus Corvus; species Corvus brachyrhynchos. Next base: position 7,107 of record NW_008235778.1, on the reverse strand, counting down.
CGACCCCCAGGACACCTCAAACCTGGGGGATGTCGGTCTTGGACCTCCTGGTGTCCAAAACCACCTGAGAACCTCCAGAACATCCCAAAAAACTCCACAAAACTCCACAAGATCCCCCCGAGATCCTCCAGGAACCACCCCAAACCCCACATGGAGCTCCCCAAGATCTTCTGGAGCTCCTCAAACCTGGGAGATGTCGATCTTGGAGCTCCTGATGCCCCAAAACCACCTCAGAACCTCAACAAGATCCCAAACAACTCCACCAAACTCCACAAGAACCTCCCCAAACCCCACATGGAGACCTCCCCAAGATCTCCTGGAGTTCCTCAAACCTGGGAGATGTCGATCTTGGAGCTCCTGATGCCCCAAAACCACCTCAGAACCTCAACAAGATCCCAAACAACTCCACCAAACTCCACAAGAACCTCCCCAAACCCCACATGGAGACCTCCCCAAGATCTCCTGGAGTTCCTCAAACCTGGGAGATGTCGATCTTGGAGCTCCTGATGCCCCAAAACCACCTCAGAACCTCAACAAGATCCCAAACAACTCCACCAAACTCCACAAGAACCTCCCCAAACCCCACATGGAGACCTCCCCAAGATCTCCTGGAGTTCCTCAAACCTGGGAGATGTCGATCTTGGACCTCCTGATGCCCCAAACCACCTCAGAACCTCAACAAGATCCCAAACAACTCCACCAAACTCCACAAGAACCTCCCCAAACCCCACATGGAGACCTCCCCAAGATCTCCTGGAGCTCCTCAAACCTGGGAGATGTTGATCTTGGAGCCCTTGGCCCCGGAGACCACCATGGATTTGAAGTTGTTGTACTCGGACAGGGACTTCTGGGCCGAGGAGCCGGTCTTGTCGCGGGCATCGTTGAGGATCCGGTTGACCTGGTTCTCGAAGGTCTGCCGGAGGGTGTTGCCCGGCGTGGGCTCCAGCTCGTTGTTGTGGGCCTTCTCGATGACCTGGAGATACCAAAAAAAACCACCCCAAAAAAGGTCAACAACTCCAAAAAGCCTCGGAATTCCTAAAAAGCTCCAGGAGATTGTTGGGAGATGGTCTTGGAGAGTGCTGGGGTCCAAAAGTACCTGAGAAGCTCCAGAGGATCTCAAAGAGCTCCAGAAAAGCCCAAAAATCTTCACAAAATTCCAGAGGAACCACCCCAAACCCCACATGGAGCTCCCCAAGATCTTCTGGAGCTCCTCAAACCTGGGAGATGTTGGTCTTGGACCTCCTGGTGTCCAAAACCACCTGAAGAGCTCAACAAGATCCCAAAGATCTCCACAAAATTCCACAGGAACTCCACAAAATCCCAAAAATCTCCACAAAATTCCAGAGGAACCGTCCCAAACCCCACATGGAGCTCCCCAAGATCTTCTGGAGCTCCTCAAAGCTGGGAGATGTCGGTCTTGGAGCTCCTGGTGTCCAAAACCACCTCAGAACCTCAAAAACATCCCAAAAACTCCACAGGAACCTCCTGAGATCTTCTTGGAACCCTCTGGAGCTCCTCAAACCTAGGAGATGTCAATCTTGGACCTCTGCGTGTCCAAAAGTACGTGAGAAGCTCCAGAAGATCCCAAAGAACGCCACAAAATGCCACAGGACCCACCCCAAACCCCACGTGGAGCTCTCCAAACCTGAGAGATGTCGGTCTTGGACCTCCTGGTGTCCAAAACCACCTGAAAAGCTCAACAAGATCCCAAAGATCTCCACAAAATTCCACAGGAACTCCACAAAATCCCAAAAATCTCCACAAAATTCCACAGGAACCGTCCCAAACCCCACATGGAGCTCCCCAAGATCTTCTGGAGCTCCTCAAGTCTGGGAGATGTCGGTCTTGGAGCTCCTGGTGTCCAAAACCACCTGAGAACCTCAACAAGATCCCAAAAAATTCCACAGGAACCGCCCCAAACCCCACATGGAGCTCCCCAAGATCTTCTGGAGCTCCTCAAACCTGGGGGATGTCGATCTTGGACCTCCTGGTGTCCAAAACCACCTCAGAACCTCAACAAGATCCCCAAGAACTCCACAAAACTCCACAGGAACCACCCCAACCCCCCTGAGATCCTCCAGGAACAGCCCCAAACTCCTTGAAGGTTCCTCCAAATTCCTGGGAGTTCCTCATGGAACTGGGGGGTGGTGGGAGCACCTGGGATGGGGTTGAGACGACTCTGGAGATGCTCCAGATCCTCCCAGAACGTTCTGGAGATGCTCCAGATGGACCCAGGAAGTTCTGGAGACTCCAAACCCAGCCAGAACGTTCTGGAGATGCTCCAGGTCCACCCGAACATTCTGGAGATGCTCCAGATCCTCCCCAGAAGTTCTGGAGACCCCAAATCCATCCAGAACGGTCTGGAGATGCTCCAGATCCACACAGAACGTTCTGGAGATGCTCCAGGTCCACCCAGAAGGTTCTGGAGACTCCAAATCCAGCCAGAAAGTTCTGGAGAGGCTCCAGATCCTCCCAGGAAGTTCTGGAGATGCTCCAGATCCTCCCCAGAAGTTCTGGAGACCCCAAATCCATCCAGAACGTTCTGGAGATGCTCCAGATCCACACAGAAGGTTCTGGAGACTCCAGACCCACCCAGAAAGTTCTGGAGATGCTCCAGATCCTCCCCAGAAGTTCTGGAGACCCCAAATCCATCCAGAACGTTCTGGAGATGCTCCAGATCCACACAGAACGTTCTGGAGATGCTCCAGGTCCACCCAGAAGGTTCTGGAGACTCCAGACCCACCCAGAAAGTTCTGGAGATGCTCCAGATCCTCCCCAGAAGTTCTGGAGACCCCAAATCCATCCAGAACGTTCTGGAGATGCTCCAGATCCACACAGAACGTTCGGGAGATGCTCCAGGTCCACCCAGAAGGTTCTGGAGACTCCAGACCCACCCAGAAAGTTCTGGAGATGCTCCAGATCCTCCCCAGAAGTTCTGGAGACCCCAAATCCATCCAGAACGTTCTGGAGATGCTCCAGATCCACACAGAACGTTCGGGAGATGCTCCAGGTCCACCCAGAAGGTTCTGGAGACTCCAGACCCACCCAGAAAGTTCTGGAGATGCTCCAGATCCTCCCCAGAAGTTCTGGAGACCCCAAATCCATCCAGAACGTTCTGGAGATGCTCCAGATCCACACAGAACGTTCGGGAGATGCTCCAGGTCCACCCAGAAGGTTCTGGAGACTCCAGACCCACCCAGAAAGTTCTGGAGATGCTCCAGATCCTCCCCAGAAGTTCTGGAGACCCCAAATCCATCCAGAACGTTCTGGAGATGCTCCAGATCCACACAGAACGTTCGGGAGATGCTCCAGGTCCACCCAGAAGGTTCTGGAGACTCCAGACCCACCCAGAAAGTTCTGGAGATGCTCCAGATCCTCCCCAGAAGTTCTGGAGACCCCAAATCCAACCCGAAGAACCCCCAAAATCCCAACCCGGGCGTGTCCCAGAAGCACCCGGAGGTCCCCCCAGAAGTCCCACCTCGATGACGTCCTGCTTGGCCTTCTTGATGGTGTTCTGGATGTCCTGGTAGGTCTTGGCGTCGGCGATGGAGTCACCGATGCCGATGGTGTGACCTGGAGGGGACGTTTGGGGTTCAAAGGGGGGGTCCCCCAAAACTCGAGGTCATCTCCAAGTGCACTTCTGACCCCACCCCACCCCAAAAAAACCAAGCCTGGGTCGGGGTCTGGTCACGCTGGAGGATAAAAGGGGGGACATGGAGACAATGAGGTCACCAAGGGGAGGTCTCAGCCACGCAGGGACACCCCCAGGGAACACCTAAATCCCACCAAGGTGGGACCTGAGAAGCTCCCCAGGTGACCAAACCCCCATCTGGTGCCACCAGGAGGGGTCCCAACCCTCTGTGGACCTCCTGAAGATCCCCCAGAGCCCCCAAAAAGGGGTCCAAGGACCACCAAGATCTCAAGAACGAGGTCCAAGGACCACCAGGGACACCCAAATCCCACCAAGGTGGGACCTGAGAAGGTCCCCAGGTGACCAAACCCCCATCTGGTGCCACCAGGAGGGGTCTCAACCCTCTGTGGACCTCCTCAGGTCCCTCAAGTCCCCAAAAAGGGGTCCAAGGACCACCAGGGACACCTGAGTTCCACCAAGTTGGGACCTGAGAAGCTCCCCAGGTCCCTGAACCCCCATCTGGTGCCACCAGGAGGGGTCCCAACCCTCTGTGGACCTCCTGAACATCCCCCAAAAAGGGGTCCAAGGACCACCAGGGACACCTGAGTTCCACCAAGTTGGGACCTGAGAAGCTCCCCAGGTCCCTAAACCCCCATCTGGTGCCACCAGGAGGGGTCCCAACCCTCTGTGGACCTCCTGAAGATCTCCCAGAGCCCCCAGAAAGGGGCTTCAAAGACTCCCCAAGTCCCTCTTGCCCCAAGAACGAGGTCCAAGGACCACCAGGGACACCTGAGTTCCACCAAGGTGGGACCTGAGAAGCTCCCCAGGTGACCAAACCCCCATCTGGTGCCACCAGGAGGGGTCTCACCCCTCTGTGGACTCCCTGAAGATCCCCAAAGTCCCCAGAAAGGGTCCAAGGACCACCAAGATCTCAAGAATGACCTTGAGGTGCCAACCCCACCGTGATCCCTCAGCAGGACCTTCCTGACCCTTGAGGTGCCAACCCCACCATGACCCCCCTCGAGGTGCCAACCCCACGGTGACCCCTCGGTAGGACCCTGCTGACCCTCGATGAGCAGCCAGTTGTTGATGACGGTCTGGATGTTGCTGTAGAAGAGGCGCGTGGTGTCGTGGCCCATCTCCAGGTAGGAGATGTGCACCAAGGAACCGGCCGACGTGCCCAAGGACTTCTTGCACAAGATGCCCATGATGAGCTCCCCGTTCTCCACGATCACCTGGTGGTGGGGTGGGACATTTGAACCAAGAGGGGTCGTCAGGAGGTCAAGAGATGAGAGAAGTTCAACATTTCCACCCTCCTGGAGCACCTCAAAACCACCCTGAAGTCTACGAAGTTCTTCTCAAGCAGAGGAAGGCCCACCGAAGTCTTCTCAGAGCACCCAAAACACCAGCAAAGTCCTCTCAGAGCACCCAGAACACCACCAAAGTCTTCTCAGAGCACCCAAAACACCACCAAAGTCT
>NW_008235778.1:928-1925 GCF_000691975.1 Corvus brachyrhynchos | reverse complement strand
AAAAGGCCACCAAAGTACTCAAAAAGCAACCAAAGTCCCACCAAAGTACTCCCAGACCCCCCAAGGCCCCACCAAAGTGCTCTCAGAGCACCCAAAACACCACCAAAGTCTTCTCAGAGCACCCAAAACACCACCAAAGTCTTCTCAGAGCACCCCAAATCACCCTCAGGTCCCACCAAAGTCCTCTCAGAGCACCCCAAACACCAGCAAAGTCCTCTGAGACCACCCCAAATCACCCTCAAGCTCCATCAAAGCCCTGTGAGAACACCCCAAATCACCCTCAAGTCCCACCAAAGTCCTCTTGGACCACCCCAAAGCCCACCAAAGTCCTCTCAGAGCACCCCAAAGCCCATCAAAGTCCTCTCAGACCACCCCAAACCCCAGCAAAGTCCTCTCAGAGCACCCCAAATCACCCTCAGGTCCCACCAAAGCCCCCTCAAACCACCTTTACACCCCACCAAGCCCCTCTAGACCTCCTCAAATCCCACCAAAGCCCCCTCAAGTCCCACCAAAGCCCCCTCAAACCACCTTTACACCCCACCAAGCCCCTCTAGACCTCCTCAAATCCCACCAAAGCCCCCTCAAGTCCCACCAAAGCCCCCTCAAACCACCTTTACACCCCACCAAGCCCCTCTAGACCTCCTCAAATCCCACCAAAGCCCCCTCAAGTCCCACCAAAGCCCCCTCAAACCACCTTTACACCCCACCAAGCCCCTCTAGACCTCCTCAAATCCCACCAAAGCCCCCTCAAGTCCCACCAAAGCCCCCTCAAACCACCTTTACACCCCACCAAGCCCCCCTAGACCTCCTCAAATCCCACCAAAGCCCCCTCAGATCACCCCAAACCCCACCAAAGACCCTTCCAACCACCTTTACACCCCACCAAACCCCCCTAGACCTCCTCAAACCTCCCTCCAGAGCCTCGCCGGGCGCTCACCTTGGTGTCCCCGGGGGAGATGTGTTTGTAGGGGCCGCTGTCCTCGTCGTCGGGGGGGGT
>NW_008235778.1:0-218 GCF_000691975.1 Corvus brachyrhynchos | reverse complement strand
CCACCCCAGCCCTCCTCACACCCCCCCAAAGCCCCCTCAGATCACCCCAAGCCCCTCCAGAACACCCTCAAGTCCCACCAAAGCCCCCTCAAACCACCTTTACACCCCACCAAACCCCCCTAGACCTCCTCAAATCCCACCAAAGCCCCCTCAAGTCCCACCAAAGCCCCCTCAAACCATCTCTGCACCCCACCAAACCCCCCTAGACCTCCTCAAAT
>NW_008235777.1:0-248 GCF_000691975.1 Corvus brachyrhynchos | reverse complement strand
CTGCCTGCTGAATTCACGTTAGCATTGAGAAGGTGGAACTTCAACGACAAATATTTGCTTGTGCTACTACTTATTCCTCTTCCAACCATCCCTGGAAACAATGGCGCTTACCTTTAGGCTTTGAGATGCAGAAAACATAGTGGTCAATGCCAAGGAGACGGGAAGTAGAGAGTGCAGTGGGGATCTTAGGGGGCTTTCCGTGAAGCAAGGGGAAAGTGCAGCCCAGCATTGGCTTTTTCTTCTAGTTC
>NW_008235776.1:0-597 GCF_000691975.1 Corvus brachyrhynchos | reverse complement strand
GAGGGACATTGGGGACACCTTGGGGACATCCAGATACACCGTGGGGACACTGGGGACACCTGGGGACACCTTGAGGACACTGGGGACACTTTGGGGACAGCTGGGATGGGACACTTGGGACACGCTCCAGGACATCAGGGCCACATGTGGGACAGCGGGGTGGTGGCCCCGAGGGGTGGCAGGGCCCCAAAGGGGACATCAAGGTCCCCAAGTGTCCCCAAAGTGGAGTCTGGAGGTCCTCAAGGTCCCCACAGGTGGTGTTGAGGTCCCCAAGGAGGGGAGGAAGGTCCCCAAGGGTGGTTTGGGGCTCTTTCAGGTCCCCAGAGGTGGTTTGAGGTGTTCAAAGATGGTTTGAATGTGCCCAGACATGGTTTGAGGTGTTCAAAGATGGTTTGATGGCCATCAAGAACTTCAAGGTTGGTTTAGGGTCTCCAGAGGTGCTTTGAGAGTCTCCAAGGATCTCAGCCTTGGTTCGAAGGTCTCCAGAGGTATTTGAAGGTTCTCCAAGTGGTGATGGTGGTGCTCGAGCTCCTCATGGGTGGTTTGAGGCTCCCCAAGGGTGGTTTAAGGTCCCCAGTGGTGGTTTAAAGGCCCTCA
>NW_008235775.1:45027-45599 GCF_000691975.1 Corvus brachyrhynchos | reverse complement strand
TTCTAAAGATCAAGCGAAGGCCATCATAAGTGCTTGTCCGAACTGTCAGCTTGTGCAACCCCCTGTATCCACAGGAGCAATCAATCCGAGAGGATTGCAGAGCCTGCGATCATAGCAGACAGATGTTACAAAATAGCCATCTTTTGGGAGATTTAAAAATATTCATGTATCTGTGGACACCTTTTCAGGTGCAGTCTTTGCTTCCCTACATGTAGGCGAAACAGCGAAACATGCATGTCAACATTTTTTGCAAGCATTTGCAGCATTGGGTGTTCCTCAAGAAATTAAAACAGATAATGGCCCAGCCTATAGAGGACGAACCCTTGACACATTTTTAAAAAATTGGGGTGTTTGTCACATATTCAGCATTCCTAACTCTTCTACGAGCCAGGCCATGGTCTAAAGAACACACCACACCTTAAAATCTCTTTTGGATAAACAGAAAAAGGGGGAAGCAGAGGCTACACCTCAGATGCAGTTGAACAAAGCTTTGTATGTTTTAAATTTCTTGAATAACTCCTTTGCAGAACTTACTCCACCAATTATCAGGCATTTTTCAAATAGTACTCAGG
>NW_008235775.1:41212-43038 GCF_000691975.1 Corvus brachyrhynchos | reverse complement strand
CAACTATCTTTGAAACTCCTTGCAAGGACTTTTAGAAAATTCTCTCCCACCAGGAGGGATTTGATTTATGGCACGGTTCAGTGTTGAGCACCTTTTTTTTTGCATGCTTTTGTTATTAGTATTGCTGCTGTCACTGTGGATTTCTTATTCCATTGCTGTTTGCTTTCAGTAAGTTATCTCAACCCATAGTCTCTGCCTGGAGGGCTTAGCAGCCACTGGGAGCTGGCAGAAGGTGGTTTTACCCCTCACGTGCCAACACAAAGAAGCCCGGAGGTCAACTCTGAAACCCCTCTGGAAGGCGGCACTCAGTGCCCATCACACAATGAAAAAGGGGTAGAGCTCCTCACCCACACCCAAAAGGGGCTGTATCTTCCTGTCGCTGTTAAGCAGGCATGCAGGCGAAGGCAAAGAAGTAAAGAGAGGGGACTCTCTGTTTCTGTTCCACACAGGTTTATTCCAGTGAAATGACAGGGATGAAGAGACAAATTGATGGGAGGGTCCAGGGATCTTCTCCTGGGTACAAGATAGGTGGGGAAAGGGATCTCAGCCAATGGGATAGAGACAAGCAGGCGGGGTTGACAGCAAGGGAACCAATGGGAACAACACATAGGAGGGACTTAGGGAAGGATCCAATGGGGCCTTGAGGAACAAAGAACTTTCTAGAACTGATACATATTAAAAGAGGGAAATGAATATACATAACTTCATACATAAAACAGGGAGGGGAAAACATTAACCAATTGGGAGAAAACATGCAAAAGGTAGAACAAGGGAATCATGGGGGGGGGCCCCCCCTGCCCCTGCCATATCTGCCTTTGTCCCTCTATTATCAAAGGCGGTGGGGGAAAGGGGAGTGCCTTATTTGGAGTATAGTTTCAAGCTGGTTTTAAACCACCATGTTTAATTAGTGCCCAACATGAGGCATGAGAGGGTTGAGATAACGTCTTCCATCTATACATTTGTATATTAGCTACGAAACTCCCTGGTTACAAGGCTGCTCGGTCTGTCCACATGGTTGTAGTACCTAACCCTGTATATACTCCCATATATGCACTATGTGTCCACGGCAGTGCTTCTTTGTCAGAGCAGTGAAAGAGATCAGGATTGTTTTGTTGTTGTACTGTGCAACATCAGTTTATGGCGTGATAACATCAAGGATAATGGGGGTCATTTGGGATGTGTATTCAGTGTTACTCTCCTGTCCTGGCTTTGGCAACTACCTCCAAGAATTCATTAATAATTGTACCCAGCCTGTGGTGGGAACAGGAGAGGATGATTTTTCCCAGCCTTTCACCCCCTTCTCTTCCTTCAGGCCTGTTACAACAGCTTTTGAGGATTTTGAATTCCCTTTGGATGTTAAGGAAAGCATGTACTTGTTGCTAAGTCTGCCAGGTCTCCTCAGTGTGGTCCACACCACGTTTAGAGTCAGGACAAAGATTTCTAGGGAAGTTGCCCCGAGACCTGCCCTGGGGATGGATAGTCATGAGTGGCATGGAATGTGGGAGAAAATGGGCCAGCTTTTGAGGGAGTATTCTGCTCCAGTGGTTTGGAAGTTCACCCCTGTGTTGGTTTAACACAGCCTGGTTTTTTTTGGTGGGGGGGGAGCCACAGCGGCGGGCTTCTGAGAGAAGCTGCTCGAAGCTTCTACTATGTCCGGCAGAGCCAAGCCCTGAAGGCTCTGACGATAGACATGTTGCTGGCTCAATTAGAGAAGTTAGTAACGCCTCTGTGATGACATATTTAAGAAGAAAAAAACTGTGTGCAGCTCTTCCTAGGGGTGGCGAGGCAGTCACTGGAAGCCATCGCGGTACGGGCGTGGCCATGCA
>NW_008235775.1:39149-40999 GCF_000691975.1 Corvus brachyrhynchos | reverse complement strand
GTGGCTGGCGGGGCCACGTGGCCAGGGGTGGAAACATGGCAAGTGACTCCTCGGCACGGAGCCCAGACAAGATCAACCTTTCAGCGCTGCGAAACCCTATAAGAACTTTTCAATTGATAGAACTTGAAAACAATAGTACCTATGGACAACAATTTTCTTCCAAGTCAGAGAAAAGGAAAAGGTGAGGACACATGAGGAGAACCAACATGGCAGTATTGAGGTCAGTAAAGAAAAAGGGAGAAGAAGTGCTCCAAGCGCTGGAGCCAAAATTTTCTTCTGCAAACTGTGGTAAAAGGCTATAGTTAAGTAAGCTGTCCCTCCGCAGCTCATTGGGTCCACAAGAGATGCAGAGGTCCACTCGCATGACAGAGCGAGTGGATGCCAAAAGGAGCTATAAAAACCTGCACTCATGTGGACAAGTGACTCACTTTCAGGAAGCCTGTTTTGCCAGTGAGAAGGACTCACGTTTGCAACAGATTGGGTGGGGCTGCTGCTCGTGAGAAGAGAACCAAGTTGGAGAAGTTCACAGAGAACTGTCTCCCGTGGAGGGGAGACCCCACAGTACAACAGAAGAAAGATCCTTCTTTCCCTGAATGAACAGAAGAAAATTAGAAGTGACAAACTGACTAAAAACCACGTTTTGTCTCCCTGCACTGTCAGTGGGAAAGAGGGAGGGGCTGAGAAAAAAAAAAAAGTGTTCTAAAGGTTTATTTTAGTTCTCATTGCCCTCTTTTAATTCTGTTAATAATAAATTTTTCTTTATACCTTTTGAGCCTGTTCTGCCCTTAGTGTTTTCTCCTAATCCTTAACTCATGAGCCCTTCGGTTTTTTCCCCTCCTCTGCTCAGCTATAGCAGAAGAAAATGAGTAAATGGTTTTCGTGGGTGCCTGGCTTTTGGCAAGCGTCAAACCATGACAACCCCTGAACAAATACAGGACCCTGATAAAGTGGCAGAATATTTGATAGAAAAATGCTGTGGCAGTTCCAGAGACATGCAAAGTTATGCAACATGCTGGTCCCTGGCTAGTATTTATCAGACACTGCTCAATACTAGACAGCACCCTCAGGGGGAGGAGAAGGAAAACGGAACAACAGGCACTCAAACTCTGCAGCTGAACCAGAGAAACAACCCGTGCCGGTAGCAGTCACCCCTATACAGAAGAAAAAATCCAAGACCAAATCAGTTAGCTTAGTGCAGGATGAAGAGGAAGCAGGGCCCTCACAACTAGTGGAGGAGACAGAGCCAGAGATAATCACCTGATCCCTATTCACGGGTAAGCTGCGAGATATGTGAAAAGATTTCAGCCACCAGTCAGGTGAGGCCCTGGTGACCTGACTGCTCCAATGCTGGGATATCACGGCCCACACTATGAAACTGGATGGTAGTGAAGCCAAGCAACTTGGGTACCTGCCCTGGGATGTGGGCATTGACAAGGGGATTGGGAAAAGGACAGAAACACTCAGTCTCTGGAGGTGACTCCTATCAAGCGTGAGAGAAAGGTATCTTTGCAAGGATAATCTATCAGTGTGATGCCCAAAACTGGGCAAGAAAATAAAACTCTATAGTCAGATGGCTACAGAACAGGTATTTGTTTATTCAATGCTGGGAGTGAGGGGGATTTCTCTGCCAAAAACTCACTCAATCTTCTTTAGCTTTGTTCCGGTTTGGCTAAATTTAGAAATATATCCTCTGAGAGAAGGCACAACCACCCCTTCCCCCCCCCAGGTTCGGGAAAAAAAAAATTTTCCTTGAAGGAAAGTTAAAGAGATAAAACTATTTAACAAACACATGGGAAAGGAAAATAATGCTAAATAATAAAATCTTTCGCTGTGGAGGAAAAACCTGGGAA
>NW_008235775.1:27644-28683 GCF_000691975.1 Corvus brachyrhynchos | reverse complement strand
CCATCCAACTTATTATGGATTCATCAGACCCTCGGCTGTAGTCCTTTCTTAGGCTGTGAAGGGCCTTTATGGACATGGACTCACTAATGGTTTCTGTGCCTGAGTCAGTTGATGGCTTCAAGGTTCCTTCCCCAGCATTACCCTCATCTTTCAGTGGGCGATCAGTTTTGGTTGTGTGTTTTTTCCTCGTGACAGGGGCCACTATCAGTGGCTTAGACTCTCCATCTGGTTTGGGCTTGCTGTCTGGTTTGGCTGCAGTCTCAGTGACTGCAGGAGTGTCTGCAGGCTTTGCTGATTGATCTTCCTGCTCCTCCACCATTACCTGCTGCAGTGTGCGATAGGCATATGCCAAAGCCCAAAATATTGCAAGGAGCTTGTTCTCATTAGAATTGTCCTTGTATTTCTCTTTCAGATATTTTGTCACCTCAGCTGGTTTCTGAACTTGTTCAGGGGGAAAATTGCAAACCATTGGGTCAGAGAATTTCTGCAGGATTTGGCCCATATCCTCCCATTCCCCACACCACTCAGGATGTTCCACCTCTGGGTCAGGTGTCTCAGCAGTCGCCCGGGAAATCTGAGCTCTCATTCTAGACAAGTGGCAAACCACATAGAGGAAGATTACCAGATTAAATACCAGGAGGGTGGTCTCTTTAACATCCAGGGGAAACTGAACACTCTCAAAAGATAACCTATCAAATTTAAAGGGAAGGGAAACCCTGTCTCCTCCTCTTCTAACAATCTGGGTGCAATTACTAATAAATTCCCAAAACAGGCTACTGAAGCTAGGACTGGGGTTAGGACGGAGAAACCACTTATCATACACACTTCGAACAGCTGCTTGTACCTCTATCAACTTCTTATAAATCATTATCACCGAGCAGAGAAAGATAGAAATCCTGATTCGTCTGCCTTCTCTGTAAAATTTACATATCAAGGACAAGATTGGAGCAAGTTGTGGATAGGCAAACAACCCTAGGGACCAAAAAAGCACTAGTACCTCAATGAAGCCTAAGGACCAGAAAGACATGAGTACATCGAG
>NW_008235775.1:22367-27025 GCF_000691975.1 Corvus brachyrhynchos | reverse complement strand
TGTGTGACCTTGAACAAGCTGCAAACTGCTTTGAGAAAGTTTTGCTCAGTTTTTTCCTTCCCCCTCTCAGGCTCAGTTTAGAGGCATAGAAAGGCACAAAAATTAGTTTCTGGGCATAGGCAGCGATATGGGATACACATCATAAGGTCACCCCAAGACAGTGATTTTGATCAGTTGCATTTTAAAAGTCCTTCCACGCAATGTCACAATTACAACATATCATTAACATACTCATATTTGCATAAAGCTGTGTCATGGTTTTACAACAGTTTTTTGTTTCCGTGCATGCGTCAGTTCCTTCTGTAGTGGTCATCAGTCTTCTGGTGGTCTTTTGATGAAGACTTCCGTAGTCTGTCAGATTCCGCGTGCGGCTTTGCAGTGCCGGAGCGTGATGCCGTGACCTTCCAAAAGCGTCTCCTTAGCAAAGCCGCTTGGCAGGACCAGCACACACACACATGCATGCACAAACAAACGGATAGCTCCAGTAATATGAGTCGATGGCAAAGAGCTGGGAAGGGTCTCCGTGTAGAGTTCCACGGACAAAGGTTTGTTGTAGCTGCACCGTGAAGGAGTCCAGGGATGAAGACAAAAGACAATGGAGGGTCCAGGTTTAAGTACGGAAGTGGGGCGAGCATCAGGGACCAATGATCTGAGGGCACGGGGGTGGTACGCAGGCGGGACTAGGGTAAGGGAACCAATAGGGAAACTCTGGGGGAGTGGCGATTGGGCAGGGGCCAATGGGGGGAACCTGGAGTGGAGAACTTTCTAGGGCATGGGACATATAAGGTAACAAGGGCAGAGAGGCTAACGAGCCAACCAGGAAAGCAGAACTGGGGTACATTACCATACCAGAACAATGCATCCTGGGAGAAGCCTTTTCTGTTCACCCTAACCTGGGGAGGATCTTTTGGTACTAGGGACTGTCTCACCAGAGGACTCTCTTTGTCCCTTGATCACAGGCTCACTGGCCACAACAGTAGTCTTCCTCACATTTGAACTTTTTACCTCTACCTTCAGCGCATGGCTGGTGCTTCTTGTTTTTCAGCCTAACTTGTTTTTAGATAATTTTACAGTTTGCAAGTTCCATTAAAACTTGCTATCGTGCTTTTGATGGCTCATGTTACTTGCTTTGCTATCTTGCTTGCTTTACCTGCACATCTTGTTACAATGTTACTTGTGGTTAACCTTTTGTTACGTACCACTTAGGTTTCAAGTGCACCAAGACAATTGGAACACCATGGAGAAAAGTATTGAGTACCTGAGAGGGTTAGCTGTACTAGAGATAATCTATAGGGATTCAAATAATGAGCAATGCTATATAAATACAGATGACATCCAGTGTACACTAACCATGTGGTGGAAATTCCTACAGAGTGTGCCAGTGTCATATGCCAACTAATTGAGAGTGATGTCATGGAAGGAAGGAGAACAAAATGTGGACACTTTTCTTAGCAGACTCCAGCTATATGAAGAAACTATCTCCATCTCAATACAGGCCTGCATCTCATCTGTGGAAAGACTGTCCAGGGATTTCCAGCAATTTAAAGAAGAAATTAAAGAGGACCAACAGAAATTTAAAGAGGGCTACCAGAAATTAAAGGAGGAAATGTCCCATGCCCCACCAGTATGGACCAGAGTCTCTGCTATTGGGAGCAAACGCCTGTAAGACCCAACAAAAACTCATTCAACGAAGCTTTTAAAAAGGCTTACAAGTTGTTAATGTACTCTGGGTTAGACGCACAGGAGTAATACCAACAAGATATTCTCAAGAGGTCAAAACAACAAAAATACTACTGGCAACTTTAGAAAATCAGAGAACTTTGGCAAAAGGTTTAGTGCAACATTCAATCAACATAAAATACTTCTCAAAGCCTTAACTGAGTCAATTCAATTCTAAGTTACTCAAAAATTCTGAGAAGAGGAAATTGGAAGGAGAGAAAGACATAAAAGATATAGAAGAGGACACATATAGCTACCAACTCCTGGGTTCCAGTGGTGTTCAACTGATAGAAATTCCAGGAAGAGGTAGCATCAAGACATGTACTCACCTCATGTTCAGCTTTAAATACCCCTTGGCCTTCCTGAGCCTTTCCCCCAGGAGGGACTGCTGGTCATTTGGCCACTCAGGAGCTGGGTTAAGGACTCCAGGGGCAGGTGTGGAGCATTGTCTCTAGGATGACAATGGGCAGCCACTGTGGGGCTGGGATACAGGCTCTAGGAGTGGGGGGTGCAGGGTAGTGCACTGCCTCACCACAGCAAGGCCCAACTTGCCCCTTCCCTCACACACATGCACCCCAAAATGTCTCAAGACATCAATCTTTCTAATCTCTCACAGCACTCCTCCGTTTGAGAGAGAGAGAGGACACACCACAAGGTTACTGGTGCTTTTACCTGCATGACCACAGAGAGGACATGAAGAAGTCAGGTGGAAAACCCACCTCTGGCCTGGCATCACAAATACATGAGTTGAGAGGAAGAACAATCACTGCAGGAAATTCTTCAAGGATAGATGTTGTTCCAGTTTCCAGTGAGCAAGTCCCCAGGCAGAATAGTGTCACAGAATGAGTGGGAACTTCAGACAAGCCCTGCCCTAGCCTCAGATTTTTGGCAACAGCTTAAATTTAAGAAATCACTCTGACATGCAAGTTCTAAGGACGGCAGATCAGGTCTGTTTATGAGTTATTTATTGAACAGATGGGAGATAATAGACAAAAGGCCCTAATCAGAGTTACTTACTACACAGTATAAAACTAAAAGAACTACTAGTAGATTACATAAAACAGTGCACAATATCAAGATACCTATAGTAAAGCTAGCAAAAGAAATAGTATTGATTAGGAGTCAAATGTAACTTACCACCGAAATGATGAGAGTGTACACAGAGTCCTTTCACTCAACCTCCAGAGGAGTAACCACAGAGCAAGCATCCCTGCTTTGGGAAGAAACTCCACACATTTCCAGGGAATGTGCAGAAGATTTCTGCTTTGTGAAAGTTTGGTGTGGCTTTTATAGTTTGCAAAGTGAGGTGTCTGTCAGTCAGAAATCCAGCTTATTTTTCCAGATCTCACTTCCACAGTAAGATGTTTACTGTCAGCTGGGAGTGTTAATCCTATGGCGCCAAAATAACTCACTACAAGACAGCTTGTCCTGTTTGAGTTATTTCACCAGTGAACAAGCAACAGATAAACTCATGTGTGGTGGCAAGATGCCTTGCTACAAATAGAAGGGCTGATGTTACTTCCAACTGAATCAGGGGGAGGAGGGGGAAGCAGACGTTAAATGATTTGCTAAGAAGCTGTTTGTTAAAAACAATGCATACAGCTTGCTCAACACTTATTTTGCCTACCAAAGCAGGATGAGAAGATATGAGACTATTGATAAAAGGAAATAATCTTAACCAAAGATCCCATTTTCAACCTAAAACTAACTTAAACCAGCCTTGAAGTTTGGACTTGGGCCAGGGGCATAAAGAGCATGCGCAGGGAAGCAAGGTGAAAAGTTCAGAATGAAGAAGACTCTTTACTTCATCTGAGGAGGACTCTTACTTCATCCCGGAGACCCCTGCCCACGACCACCAGAAGACACTGCGCAAGCGCAACGCAGATGTAAATAACTTTTGAGCTCATTGTAATACGAGGCAAGGCTAGGTGGGGCTAGGTAATGAATATGTATAGGCATATTGGAAAAGTTAATGAATATGGAGCTTGTAACCTGATATATACCAAACTGAATGCAGCTGTCAGCACGCATGACTTTGGAGGAATTATCCCCCATGCGTCCCAGCGCTGGAATAAACATTACTACTTATTCTAGTAGTGGAGTCTTTTCGGCATATCATTTTGGTGAGCCACCAGGAGGAACTCTGTCCAGCTGCAGGATCGGCTGAGGAGTAGACATCCTAGGCGAGCCCTAGGGCTTTCCTAGAGGAACTCCACCTCTCAGCTCGCTCACTGCGGGGGCAGACAGCAACCTGCTGGGACTGCGGATAAACGGTATGTTCTGGATTTAGGGTGCCTGTAAGGTGTACGCATGGCCAGGGCTGCTGGTAAGCCGCGTAGAGACATCTGGCGCACAGCATAGTCCCTGTGCGGGTAAAGGTGGAGCTTGCAAGCAACCAACTGCGGAAGCCGGCAAGGGGGAGTAACCGACCGATAGAGCGTCTGCTAGCAATCCTGAGAGCAGATCAGGTGATTCCAGGGGGCGGAACTCTGTCCAGCTGCAGGATCGGCTGAGGAGTAGACATCCTAGGCGAGCCCTAGGGCTTTCCTAGAGGAACTCCACCTCTCAGCTCGCTCACTGCGGGGGCAGACAGCAACCTGCTGGGACTGCGGATAAACGGTATGTTCTGGATTTAGGGTGCCTGTAAGGTGTACGCATGGCCAGGGCTGCTGGTAAGCCGCGTAGAGACATCTGGCGCACAGCATAGTCCCTGTGCGGGTAAAGGTGGAGCTTGCAAGCAACCAACTGCGGAAGCCGGCAAGGGGGAGTAACCGACCGATAGAGCGTCTGCTAGCAATCCTGAGAGCAGATCAGGTGATTCCAGGGGGCGGTTTCCGCCAGAACTTGTTGATGATTGTATTGGGGAAAATGAATAAGTGGGACTCTGAAGTTATTAAAAGTGAGTGTTATGAATATTTTGGCTACTAGTAGCTGGTTTG
>NW_008235775.1:20560-21536 GCF_000691975.1 Corvus brachyrhynchos | reverse complement strand
TGTCCTATCTGCACGAATGATAGAAGGGATTCCTTGCTTTGTGTGTGGGCATGAGAAGACTCCAGCCCCACACCAGCTGTGGGTTTTAGCTCAGTGCGGATTTTGTAGAAGTTGGAGACATTGCGATTCTATTTATTTAGCAGACAGAGATCTGTGCCCGGAGTGCTGGGAAAGCAAGGAACATTTTGTTTTAAAACTTTTGTGTGGCAAAGAGCATCACGTTTCTGAAACTAGTAGTGTGCTAGAAAAGGATTGGGAGGAGGTAGTAAAGGCTTTTGAAGAAGATTTTAAGTGGCAGCGAAGCAGGCTTGGCAGAAAGCATAAGAGAATTTATAGAGAGTGGCTCATACACTATACGGGTGACCCGGAGTGGGTGGCATAGTATTTGAGTGAACTCGAACTCTGAACAGGATGGGAACCGGACAGAGTAAGGAAATCTCTAGAGCGAGCCCGCTTGGCTGTGTTTTGGCACATTGAAAAGAGATAGTAGAAGCTGGAGGCACAGAAAATAAAAGAACTCTTGTAAAATATTGCACTCAATGGTGGCAACTGTATAAATTAGAAGATGGAGCAAAGTGGCCATCTAATGGAACTTTAGATGATAATACGTTGCTACAGTTAATGCTGTTTTTGAGACGGGAAGGCAAGTGGGAAGAAGTTTCCTACGAGGGCGCATTTTTCTCTCTCTGAAATCACCCTGAATGGCAGTGAGATTGTGGAATTAAATCCCCCAGTGATCCTACGATGTTAGCTCTTGGAAAAGAAAATAAAAAAGGCCGAGGAAGAATTAAGTGGTGTTGTTCATTGTGCAGTATAGGTCAGAGATGTGCAAGGTCAAAGTCTATCAGGCAGCGGCTCAGGGACAAGATGATGATGAACTAACCGATTTGCTCAAGCATCCCCTTAGGAGACGGGAAGAGGATGCGGACTCGGAAGGAACACCAACACCAACCCCCTCTCCCCCGGGGCGTCCTGT
>NW_008235775.1:15028-15633 GCF_000691975.1 Corvus brachyrhynchos | reverse complement strand
CTCCAAGGGTACAGGGTATCTAAGAAAAAGGCTCAGGTGGTGAAACAAAAAGTGATCTACCTGGGCTATGAAGTCAGTGCTGGGCAACGAACTTTGGGGTGAGATCGCAAAGAAGCAATATGCCAAACCCTGAAACCCCAGACAGTGAAAGAGTTATGGACTTTTCTGGGGATGACAGGATCGTGCAGATTATGGATTTAGAATTACGGGCTGCTCATGAAACCGCTATACGAGCTCATTACACAAGAAAGCAGAGATCTCCAGTGGACAAAGGAGGCCACGTGGGCCTTCAATCAGCTAAAGAATGCCCTCATGTCAGCTCCAGCTCTAGGACTTCCAAACATGAGTAAGCCATTCTTTCTATTTTCCCATGAGAAACAAGGGATTGCCTTGGGAATACTAGCACAGGACCTAGGCCCATACCGACGGGCAGTTGCCTATTTCTCTAAGCAGCTAGATGCAGCAGCCAAAGGATGGCCTGGGTGCCTCAGAGCTGTTGCAGCAGTCATGCTAAACATCCAAGAAGCACGCAAATTCACCTTGGGTCAGAAAATGACTGTGCTGGTATCCCACACGGTGTCCGTGATGCCGGAAGTGAAAGGTGG
>NW_008235775.1:9808-11335 GCF_000691975.1 Corvus brachyrhynchos | reverse complement strand
TTTCCCCTTATAACCGTGTATGCCTCTTGATTTTAAGACCAGGAAAAGACATCAAGAGTACCCGTTGTAATTTCATGAAGCATGGGAGGTGGAGCGTTCAACTTGTACTTGTGAGCAAAAGCACGTGTGCTGGAATAAGCAAATGCTGAAGCAGCTGTAATTTGATGAGAAGTTTGAACAGGGAGAGATGGAAGCGATGAGGACTCTTGCTCCAAATTGGAAGGAGAAAATCTCAGTTCCTAGAAATACTCCCAGAGATGGTCCTAGAGATTAAGATGATGAGGACCCTTTTCCTCCCAGGGAAGGGGAGGGCCTCTATTCTTAGAGATAAAATGCTCTCAGAGATGGGTGAAGAGAACTTTTGTTCTGAATGGCTCAACCTTAAAATTGTACCCCATTAGCTCAAGATTGGACCCTCAAAAGCAGTTGTGGGAAAAGCTGCAAGTCGTGGGAGGGGACTCCCACATGATGCGAGCAGAGAACCAACCTGGGCGGCTGTCTCATTGTGATAATATTTTCATAGCATGGACAAGAGAGACTCCTCTTCCTAAATGAATTGAACAAGGTTATTATGGAAGTGGTAAACAGACTGAACATCTCAAGGGTTGTCTTTTTACATTATCAGTGGGAGAAGGGAGAAAGGTGGGGGGAGGAGAAGTGTTCTGAAGGTTTGGTATGATTTTTTTTTTTCCTTTTCTTCTTTTAGGTCTGTTAATAAACTTCTTTATATTCTTTCAAGTTTTTTTGCCTTCTTTGCATTTCTCCTAATTCTTATCTCACAGAAGGTAAACAGTAATGAGTATTTTGGACCAGACCACTACACTAAATTGGTGTTTCCGCCCGGTTACAAACTGAACCTGCTATAGATGCCGAATGATTAATGGAACTACTCATAAAAAAGTAACCCAAATTAGTGTTTCAACTACTCCTATGGACAAACATAATGAAATCTGTAGTCATTCAAGTGAAGTAGATTGTTGGTATTATTTTACATTAGTACAGAACGTTGAAGTAGTTTGTCTTTGGGCCCAGGACAGTAATGGGCTCTCATTCAAATTCCAGATAAATGCCATGGTGTTCCGGTTTGGCCAAATTTAGAAATATATCCTCTGAGGGAAGGCACAACCACCCCTGCCCCACCAGGTTTGGGAAAAATAAATTTTCCTCAAAGGAAAGTGAAGGAGATAAAACTAATTTAACAAACACACGGGAAAAGGATAATAATGCTAAATAATAAAATCTTTTGCTGTGAAGAAAAAACCTGGGAAAGTGTTAGAGTCCTCCCTTTGATCTCCTCGGAGCTGAGGCTTGGCCCAGGGCTAGGCCCTCTGTGCTCAGTGGAAAGTCCTCCTGATGTGTTCTAATATTGTAGCAGTCCAGTAAAAGAGGGAGAAAATCCGAAATTCCAGGGAAAGGGAAAAACAAAGTTCAACTCTCAGTCTCTCTCCGGAGAAAAAGAAGCTGAACCACTGGCCAAAAGCTGACTGGAAAAACAGCAAGCCGGGTGCCTCCTCCCTCCCCTGCTGC
>NW_008235775.1:8806-9165 GCF_000691975.1 Corvus brachyrhynchos | reverse complement strand
ACTTCGCAAAGACTATTGACCAGGACCACAGACTGATATTAAACACACTTGGTGTAGCTCAAGACAATGTATCATTAGCCCTTAGCTGGGTACAAGCCCAATTCTGGATGCAGTCAACAGCTTCCTTAATTATAAGAGAAGGAAATGAATGTGTTTCCCCTATTGAAATGTGAGAAGCTGTTTGGAATAATGCTACTGAGTTAGAAAGAAAGCTCCAATCCTAGTGGACCTTGGTAAATTCCACTTATGACCCAATGACTAACATAGCTACTGCCTTTGTGCTTACTATACGTAATGCCACAGTTTATGTAATTCATCCTATTGTTGCATTGGGACTAAACTATGAAGGTTTTTTACCC
>NW_008235775.1:5365-7325 GCF_000691975.1 Corvus brachyrhynchos | reverse complement strand
TTTGCTAAGAAGTTGTTTGTTAAAAGCAATGCATACAGCTTGCTCAACACTTATTGTGCCTACCAAAGCAGAATGAGAAGATATAAGACTATTGATAAAGAGAAGGAATCTTGATCTTCTTGACCAAAGATCCTGTTTTCGAACCTAAAACTAACTTAAACCAGCCTTGAAGTTTGGACTTAGCCCAGGGACATAAAGAGCATGTGCAGGGAAGCAAGGTGAAAAGTTCAGAATGAGGAATACTCTTTACTTCATCTGAGGAGGACTCTTACTTCATCCCGGAGACCCCTGCCCACGACCACCAGAAGACACTGAGCAAGCGCAAAGCAGATGTAAATAACTTTTGAGCTCATGATAATATGAGGCAAGGCTAGGTGGGGCTAGGTAATGAATATGTATAGGCGTATTGGGAAACTTAATGAATATGGAGCTTGTAACCTGATATATACCAAGCTGAATGCAGCTGTCGGCATGGCACGCATGACTTTGGAGGAATTATCCCCCATGCGTCCCAGCGCTGGAATAAACATACCTACTTTACTACTTATTCCAGTAGTGGAGTCTTTTCCGCATATCACAATCTTCTTGAAGGGACCTCCAGTTCATATTTACAGGAAGTGAGCAGACCAGAACTAGAGGGGCCCTGCCTCCAGCCAGGTGGAGGAAAGGGACAATCTGATCTATTGGACTGTGTGGATCTTATGTCCTGGCACATTAGACCCACAAGAATATAAGGCTTTACTTGACACCAGCACAGAATGTACCCTGATGCCATCAAGATCCCTGGGGGCAGAATCTATTTCTGATGTGATGGGGATCCCAACAGTGACTGTGCTGGAAGCTGTAGTGAGTCTGACTGGGAACAAATGGCAAAACCACTCCATTGTTACTTGCCCAGAGGCCCCATGCATCCTTGGCATAGATTACCTCAGGAGAGGGTATTTCAAGGACCAAAAAGGGCATTGTTGGGCTTTTGGGATAGCAGCTGTGGAGACAGAGGGAATTAGACAGATGAATACCTTGCCTAGCCTCTCAGAGGACCCTTCTGCTGTGGGATTGCTGAAGGTCAAAGAACAACAGGTACCGATTGCTACCACAACAGTGCACTGTTGACAATAACACCAACCGGGACTCCATGACCCTCATCCATGGCATGATTCATTAACTGGAGAGCCAGGGAGTGGTTTGCAAGACTTGTTCACCCTTTAATAGTCCTACATGGCCACTACATAAGTCTAGTGGAGAGTGGAGACTGACAGTGGACTATCATGGCCTGAATGAAGTCACACCACCACTGAGTGCACTGTGCTGGACATGCTGGAACTTCAGTATGAGCTGGAGTCCAAGGCAGCAAAGTGGTGCCACCATCGATATTGCTCATAATTTTCTCTCCATTTCTTTATCACCAGAGTGCAGGCCACTGATTGCCCCAGGGGTGGAAACACAGCCCCGCTCTTTGCCATGGAGTGATCCAGACAGCTCTGGAAAAGGGTAAGGCTCCAGAACACTTGCAGTATATTGAGGACATCATCATGTGGGGCAACACAGCAGAGGAACTTTTTGAGAAAGGGGAAAAGATAATCCAGATCCTCCTGAAGACCGGTTTTACCTTAAAACAAAGTAAGGTCTAGGGACCTGCCCAGAAAATTAAGTTCCTAGGAATAAAATGGCAAGATGGATGTTGTCGAATTCCAATGGATGTGATCAACAAAATAGCAGCTATGTCCCCACCAATGAGCAAGAAGAAAACACAGACTTTCCCAGGCTCCATGGGTTTTTGGAGGATGCATATTCCAGAGTACAGTCAGATTGTAAGCCTTCTCTATCATGTGACATGGAAGAATAACGCAACCGGGGGCTTGTTACCACAAGCCCCAGTGTGCCCTCGGGCAGAGGGGACGCAGCGTTAGCCTCCACAGCGTCCTCGCTGGACGGCTCAGTGGAATCAGCGTGAGATGGG
>NW_008235775.1:3692-5016 GCF_000691975.1 Corvus brachyrhynchos | reverse complement strand
AAAAGGGAGAACTTTCTGGAACAGGGGGAGGTAATTTAGGATTGGGAGCCACCCAGGGGGAGGTAACCTAGACCTCAGTGATCTCTTCTGGTGACTGACATTTGATGGTTTCAGCCCGAGAGCAGGCTGAGCCACCCCAACAGAAGAAGAATGATTTCAAGTGGAGTCCTGAACGACAAGCCTTTGAACAGATCAAACAAGATTGTTCATGCAGTAGCCCTTGGGCCAATCAGGACAGAACAGGATGTGAAAAATGTGCTCTGCACTGCAGCCAGGAAGAATTGTCCTTCCTTGACTCTCTCGCAAAAAGTACCTGGGAAAACTCGAAGATGACCCCTGGGGTTCTGGAGTTAGGGATACAAAGGATCTGAGGCTTGTTACATCCCAAGTGAAAAAAAGATTCTGGCAGCTTATGAAGGGGTTCAAGCTGCCTCAAAAGTGATTGGCACCAAAGCACAGTTCCTTCTGGGACCCCAACTACCAGTGCTGAGCTGGATGTTCAAAGGAAAGGTCCCTTACATCATGCTACTGATGCCACTTGAGGAAGTGAATCGCTCTGATCACACAGCAAGCTCAAATGGGAAATCCCCATGGCCTAGGGATCTTGGAGATCATAACAAATTGGCCTGAGGGCAAATATTTCGGACTATCATCAAACGAGAAGGAGGAGCAGGTGACACATGCTGAGGAGGCCACACCATATAATCATTTACCAGAAAATCAAAAGTGACACGCTGTCTTTGCTGACGGTTCCTGCTGTATTGTAGGGACAAATTGAAAATGGAAAGCTGCCGTATGGAGTCTGTTCTGGGTTTGGTTTTTTCAGTAAATTTTTCTCCCATCTGCTACCTGGAAGAAGGACAATGAGGGAACATGGCATTTCCTGAGAAACAAATGGGGCAATTAGGAAACAAAAGATGTAGCAGGGTATCGCAACGTTCCATTGAAATAGCCCTGGCTGGGAGTGTGTTGAGGGTGTGTATTGGTTTGCATGACCTGGTTTTTGGTAGCAGGGGTGCCATGGAGGTGGCTTCTGTGAGAAGCTGCTAGAAGCTTCCACCATGTCTGGCAGACCCAATCCCTGATGTCTCTGAAAATGGACATTGTTATGAATGTATTGTGATGTTGGCTTTTCGTATGTTACATAATGTTAGAAAAACTTTACCTAGGTTCTGTAATGTAATACATGATATAGAATGTCTATTTTTTATGTAGTCAATTTAGAAAAGATAGGCAGAGAAAGTCTTCACATTCCTGGAGTATCTTATCAGAGAAGAAGAAAACCAGAAACCAGAGAGAAGAATTTATGGAGGGAGCAGAGACA
>NW_008235775.1:1811-2820 GCF_000691975.1 Corvus brachyrhynchos | reverse complement strand
GCACAGTTGTTTCTTCTAGTCAGAGAAGAGGAGGAGGTGAGAACATGTGAGGGAAGAAAACATGGAGACACCAAGGTCAGTGGAGAAGGAGGGGGAAGAGGTGCTCCAGGCGCCGGAGCGGAGATTCCTCTGCAGGCCACGGTGATGACCATGGTGAAGCAGGCTGTCTCCCTGAAGCCCATGGGGATCCACAGGGGATGCAGAGATCCATCCACAGCCCGTGGGGGAGGTGCTCATGCCAGAGCGGGTGGATGCCTGGAGGAGGCTGTGGTCCAGTGGAAGACCCAGTGGAGAGAGAGGGGGCCCTTGCTTCCAGGCTGGAGCAGTCTGTCCTGGAGGGCTGCACCCCTGCCACAGCAGTTTTGGGAGGACTGTTTGACTGTGGGGGGAATTCATGTTGCAGCAGTTTTAGCAAGACTGCTGCTTGTGAAATTTGGAGCCACTCTGGAGAAGTTCACAGAGAACTGTCTCCTGTGGGAGGGACCCCATGGTCTCACAGGGGAAGGGCTCCTCTCCCAGAGCAGCGGAAGAAAACCTTGGGTCACAAATTGACCAAAGCCCCCATGCCCTGTCTCCCTGCACTGTCGGTGGGAAGGAGGGAGGGGCTGGGGGGAATAAAGGATTTTTCAAGGGCTTATTTTACTTCTCATTATCTTCCTCTGACTCTCTTAGTAATAAATTTACTTTGTACCTCTAAACTGAGCCTGTTTTGCCCTTGGAGTGTTTTCTCCTGGTCCTTAACTCATGAACCCTTTGTTAATTTATTTTTGTCTCCTCTGCCCAGCTGTGGCAGGGGAGTGTGAGTGAGCAGCTTTGGTGGGTGCCTGGGGTTGGGCCAGTGTCAAACCATGACAGGGTCATACTGCGAGAAGAAAAGGGATGGAGCTACCCAAGGCTTGGCTGGGGTTCACTTTGTCCTGTTTCCGGGTAGGAGGACGAAGGACCTGTTTGCCTGTTTCCCTGCCGCCTGGCCGCTCGGAGCTCAGAACCAAAACATCGGGACCGGCTC
>NW_008235775.1:0-1667 GCF_000691975.1 Corvus brachyrhynchos | reverse complement strand
GCGCTGCAAGTCTGCTTAATTTTTTTTGTTTCCTGGCCATTTGAGGGCTCCGGAGCCAACATGTGGGGTGTCCCCATACGGGCCACCTCTCTGCGTGGTAGCCCAGCAATTGCAACCAGCCACCGCCCATGATCTCCCATCTAGGCCAAGCCACCATTAACCACGCGGAGAGGTTTCGGAGCTGATGCCAGAGCACCCCTTGCAGCCACGGGGGAATCATCGCACCTGCCCTGCCCACCAGGAGCCCATCAGTGCCCCTGCTGGTTGTGGTCATAACTGCACCAAAGGGGAAATTGCTTAAGGGGCAGGAAGAGACTGTTTATTGGTTTTCCTGTTTTCATTGCTGTTGCTGTTGTTGTTACTGTTTGCCCATCATCTTATATATATATACACACATTCTAGTAAAGAACTGTTATTCCTTTTCCCATATCTTTGCCTTAAAGCCCCATAATTTCAAAGTTATAATAATTTGGAGGGAGGGAGTCATATTTTCCATTCCAGGAAAGTTCCCGCTTTTCTTGGGAGACACCTGTCTTTTAAACCAAGACAGATTTCTACGTGACAAGTCGCAGAAGCTATTGAGGGACAAAGTGGATCAAGTCAGGTTGCAGAGCTGAAAGCCATCCAGCTGGCTTTTGTCATCACTGAACAAGAGAAATGGCCAACACTCTACCTCTGTACTGACTCGTGGAGGGTAGCAAATGCTCTGTGAGGGTGGCTGGAAAAATGGAAAAAGGCCAATTGGCAGTGCAGAGAGAAACACACCTGGGCTGCTGAATTGTGGCAAGACATGGCTGCCCGAGTAGAGAAGTTGGCTGTAAAAGTCCGTCATATAGATGCACACGTACCGAAGAGTCAGGCTACTGAAAAGGATTACAACAATGGACTGGTAGATCGGGCTGCTAAGATTAAAGTGTTTTAGGTGGATCTGGACTGGCAGCATAAGGGTGAATTATTTCTGGCTCAGTGGGCCCATGGCGCCTCAGGTCATCAGGGAAGAGATGCAACATATGGATGGGCTCATGATCAAGGGGTGCATTTAACCATGGACACTATATCCCAGTTTATCCGTAACTGCGAAACATGCGCTGCAACCAAGTAGGCCAAGCAGGTAAAGCTGCTGTGGTTTGGCAGATGATGGTCTAAATATAAATATGGGGAGGCCTGGCAGATCGATTACATCACACTCCCACAAACCTACCAAGGCAAGTGCTGTTTGCTTACAATGGTGGAAACAACCACTGGATGGCTGGAGACATACCCTGTGCCTCACGCTGCTGTCCGGAACACCATCTTGGGCCTTGAAAAGCAAGTCTTGTGGTGACATGGCACCCCCAAAAGAATTGAGTTGGACACTGGGATTCACTTCAAAAATAGCCTCATACCTGGGCTAGAGAACGCAGGATTGAGTTGGGTGTATCATATTCCCTGTCATGCACCAGCCTCGGGGAAAATTGAATGGTACAATGAACTGTTAAAAACCACATTGAAAGCAATAGGTGGTGCTACCTTCAAACATTGGGATCTACATTTACTGAAGGCCACCTGGTTAGTTAACACCAGGGTCTACCAATCAAGCTGTCCCTACGCAATCAAAACCTCCATGTACCGTAGAAAGGGATAACATCCCTGTGGTGCTGTAGTGGTTTGGTCCAAAATACTCATTA
>NW_008235774.1:2013818-2029852 GCF_000691975.1 Corvus brachyrhynchos | reverse complement strand
CCCCGAGCGCCACTGCTTCACCCTCGCCTTCAAGGGCCGCCGCAAGAACCTCGACCTGGCCGCCCGCGGCGAGGAGGACGCCCGGCACTGGGTGCAGGGGCTCACCAAGCTGATGGGGCGGCTGCAGGCCATGAGCCAGATGGAGAAGCTCGACCAGTATCCTTTGAGGGAGCTCTGGGGGCTTGGGGACAGGCTGGGGACAGCTGTGGGTGACACCAGGTGGTTTCCTTACCCCGGTGCAGTTGGATCCATGGGGTTCTGCAGCGAGCAGACAGGAACAAGGACAACAAGATGTCCTTCCGGGAGGTGAAGAGCATGCTGAGGATGCTCAACATCGACATGGACGATGTCTACGCCTCCAAGCTCTTCAAGGTACCGGTCCTGTTCTGCACCACCCACACTGCTGTCACGGGGAGGGAATCACTGGCTCCTTCTCTGCCTTCCCCAGCACAGAGAACTGACAAACTCCCCACACCCAAAGCCACCCACGGCCATCAGTGGTTGGGTCCCATCAGGAGCACGTGGTGGAGTGGGGTGAGGTGGGGTGAGCTGTCCCAGCCACTCTTCCGTGTGTCCCCAAGGTGTGGTGTTTCTCCCCCATGGAGAGCTGTCCCTCTGGGCATCTCCAAAGGTCCCTTTCCACCTGAAACTGAGGCACGGAGCTCGGCTCTGCTCCATCCTGCAGTGGAGGGTCAGAGGGCTCTGGGTGGGGGAACAAAGGGGCCATGCCAGTAGCTGAGCCCCCCAAACTCATCACACACACATCACCAACTCCAGGGGACAGGCAGAACAGGGTAGGGGGTGGCTGTACCCTGTCCACACGGGGAGGGGATGGTCCCTGAGCTTGGGCTGTGTCCCATCAGGAGTGTGACCACTCGGGCAACGAGCGGCTGGAGGGCCGAGAGCTGGAGCTGTGGCGGCTGCTGCGGGGGCAGGAGCTGGAGGAGCTTTTTGGGTGCTACTCAGGCGAGGACCGGGTCCTGTCAGCCGAGGAGCTGCAGGATTTCCTGCGGGATCAGGGCGAGGACTCCAGCCTGAGCCAGGCCCGTGCCATCATCTGCACCTATGAGCTCAACGAGAAGGGTACGGCTGAGGGTGTGGGATAACGGGATGGGCACTGCCAGAGCCACAGGAGGGCATGGGTGGGGTAAGGATGGGGCTCTGATTGGTGGTGTCACCCCCCAAACTGGCATGGGGTCCTCCAAGGCTTGTCCCGGGGTCCATTCCCAGAGTGCCCCCAGTGTCAGCCATCCAACACATGGCCTGGTGGACGCGACACTGTGGGACAGGGGATGTGAAGGTGCGGGTGGACAGCAGGTGGCCATCCATGTCTCATGGGCGATGTGATGCCAGCTCGTATGATGTGACACTGCTGAGGGACTTCTGTCTTCCTCAGGTCCCACCATGGCAGGTCCAGGGCGAGCATAGCACTAGGAGGACAGGGGACATCATGGTGGGGACAAAGGACCTCTGTGTCTTTAGGGTGTCACAATAGTACCCTTAAGGTAGATGTGGCGCTAGGAGGGGGGGACATCAGGTGGGAGATGGGACACAAAGGGCACCTCCACATCCCCTGGGTGCCACAGTGCCAGGTCTGGGGGTGAACATGGCACCGCTGGGACCTCCGAGTGGGGAAAGCCCCCAGGGCGCCACCCTGCCAGCACCATGTGACACCTGGCACCGTGTCCCACAGCCAAGCAGCAGGAGCTGATGATGCTGGATGGCTTCATGATGTACCTGCTCTCTGCTGCCGGGGACATCCTCAACCAGGAGCACACCAAGGTGCACCAGGACATGAGCCAGCCCCTGAGCCACTACTTCATCTCCTCCTCCCACAACACCTACCTGATAGAGGATCAGATTCGGGGCCAGAGCAGCATCGAGGGCTATATCAGGTAAAGGGACTGCTCCCTTCCAGCTGCCCTCCAACACCCTCCCACCTCAGTGTCATGTCCTCAGCAGCTCCATAGGGTAAACCCCAGAAGCTCCTTTGCTCCTCTGTGGTGCACTCCTCTGGCCTTGCCCTGCATGCAGCAGCATCCCCACCCTTGGTGGGTGTCCCCTGGTCCCTTAGGGGTGACACCCACGGGCAGAGGGGAGGGCAGGGAGCTGGTGCCCTGGCTGAGTGCAGGGTTCCAGGGGTGACAACCCACCCCCAGGGCTCTGAAACGGGGCTGCCGGTGCCTGGAGGTGGATTGCTGGGACGGGCCAAATGGGGAGCCCATGGTGTACCACGGCCACACCTTCACCTCCAAGATCCCCTTCCGGGAGGTGGTGAGCACCCTGGGGAAGTACGCCTTCAAGGTAAGGCACCCTTCCCCAGGTGCTGGTGGTCGTGGGTGGTCCTCAGTGGGTGGGGATGCATGGTAGTGGTGGGTCCCTGGAGGGGGAGTGGTGCTGAGGCTCACACACCTGGTGATGCAGCCGGACTGGTCACACTGCGGGAGAGGAGGGCGGCTGTGTCACTTCCTGGGGACAGCCTGCACTGTGCTGTGCCAGGGGGTGGGTGCTCATGCAGACAAGGTCTGTTGGGGGTGCAGGGGTGAGATGGGATGTGGGGGGTACTGGGGGATTGGAGGGGTATGAAGGTCTCAGGGGACAAACAGACACAAGTGGCTCCATCCTGGCACTGATCATGCCTGGATGAAGCCCTTGTGAGAGCTCACCAGCCCCACCAAGGCTGATCTCCAGCTGTGCATGTTGCTCCTCAGACCTCGGACTACCCAGTGATCCTGTCCCTGGAGAACCACTGCAGCATGGAGCAGCAGGAGGTCCTGGCCCAGCAGCTCAAGGACATCCTGGGGGAACAGCTCCTCACCACTACCATTGATGGGCATGTCCCCACCCAGCTCCCATCCCCAGAGGTAGGGACAGAGCACAGCTGTGCAGGGCATCTCTGTCCTGCCTTGAGAGTGTGCTAAGGAAGTGGATCTGCTGTTCAGAGAATAGGCCAACCTGTTCCAGCATTGTCCTGCTCCACTGGAGGATTTGAGGACCCGGGGGGTGGGTGTCCTCATGTTCACAGAGGTGCCAAGGCTGTCCCCAGGGTTGTCTCCCCATGCCCTGCAGAATCAGAGAGCAGGGCAAAACGCTCCTACCCCATCCCCTCCTGAGTGCTGAAGTGATCTGGTCATGCTGGCCTCCAGCAGTTCAGGATCCCAGGGGACATGGCCATGGAAGTGCTGAGTAGCCCAAGGTGCTTCTCTATCCCCAACCCCACAGGAGCTGAAGCACAAGATCTTGCTGAAGGGCAAGAAGATTGGGCGTCTGGAGGACACCCTGGATGGGCCAGGGGATGAGGCGCCTGATGTGTCTGACAATGACAATGGGGCAGAGGCGGAGGAGGAGAAGCGGAGGGCAAAGGTAAGTGGCCCAGGCTGGGGACCAGCTGGGACCACTGAGTCCCTGGACACAGGTATGAGCTGTGGTGACATCCTACTGCATAGAGGGGAGACAGAGACTGCAGAGACATCACCAGGCAGGGAGGACAGCCCTTTCTGCCTCTGGCCATGCCAGCTCCCTCCTTGTTGTGGTGGCAACATATTGGAGGTCCCCTGCTTGCTCTGTTCCTGCCAGGAAGGCTGCTCATAGTAGGGATGGTGCCATCCACCAGCACACCTCTGGCTGCTCTTGCCTGCCCTGGCTCTACAGGCCCTGGCCTGGCTGAGTGCTGGTGGGTGGTGCTCCCATCAGGAGGGACCCAACATGGCTCTGCCTTGCAGAAGGACAAGGAGAGCCTGGCACAAGCACTGTCCGACTGTGTCATCTACTGCAAGAACGTGCCCTTCCGGGGCTTCCAGGAGGCCCGCAGCCATTCCCGGCCCTCTGAGATCTCCTCCCTCTCTGAAGCCAAGGCCAGGAAGCTCATCCGGGATGAAGGTGAGATTAAGGGGGCAGTGGCACCGGGTGACTGGGACAGAGTAGAGGGGGCCAATGGCTTCCTCGTGGGTAGTGCCAAAGCCCTCCCTTTCTGGGAGAAACAGGGTTCAGTGGGGCTGTACTGTGGGGTTTGGCTCTGGTAGGTGATGAGGTTATTGGCTTACAAAACAAGGCAGGACCTGGATTCCTGAGCAGGGAGAGGGATGAGAATTGGTGGGTGGGTGCGCAGGTGGATGGATGGATGGATGGATGGATGGATGGATGGATGGGCAGCACATGTGGGTGGCTGTGCAGGCCAGAGAATGAACCCACAAGTGGCTCTCATGCTCTATCCCTAGGAAATGAGTTTGTTCGCCACAATGCCTGGCAGCTGACACGCATCTACCCCAGTGGGATGCGGACTGACTCCTCCAACTACAGCCCCCAGGAGATGTGGAATGTGGGGTGCCAGATCGGTATGGCCGGGGTGCAACAGGGCTGTGGGCTGTGCCAAATGCCACCATCAACACCTGTGTTAATGCCAGCTACAACCCTATCCGGAGCCAGGTCAGGTTGCTGGCTCTTGTGCTGCCCTGGGGGGGTCCAGGAACTAGTGCCTTATTCCCCTATGCAACCCCACATCTCTCTAGGTATGGGGACAGGCTGGTTTTCTGCTCAAAGCAGTGTCTCCAAGCTGTTCTGAACCCTTTTCCCTGCCACCTCCCTCCAGTGGCCTTGAACTTCCAGACAGCCGGCACGGAGATGGACCTGTGTGATGGGCTCTTCAGCCAGACAGGCTGCTGTGGCTACGTGCTCAAACCACCCTTCATGAGGGATGAGGAGACTCTCTTCAACCCTAGTGACCCCAGCAGCCGGGAAGGCCCTGGCCCCATCACCCTGACAATCCAGGTACAGGGTTGTGGAGAGACCCTGGGGAAGCCATGATAGTGTGCTGGGGCTCTCTTGGTCCCAGACAGATGGGGACACTGTTGGGCAGTGTGGAGCCAAGTAGCCTCACAACATAGATTTGGCTGCTCCCCAGCTCAGGGGGTTCATGCTCCTTCCTGCAGGTAATCAGTGGGCAGCAGCTGCCCAAAGTGGCCAACAGCAAGGAGGGAGCCATCATTGACCCACTGGTGCGTGTGGAGATCTACGGGGTCCCCGCGGACCAGGCGCACCAGGAGACCAAGTACATCGAGAACAATGGTGAGACCCACAGTGGTACCAGGCACAGTCCCTGCTGTCCTTCACTCTCTCAGCACCTGCTCTCTCTTCCCAGGGTTTAACCCCCGCTGGGATGAGACACTGCAGTTTCAGCTCCACGTGCCAGAGCTGGCCCTCATTCGCTTTGTGGTGGAGGATTATGACAAGACTTCCAGGAATGATTTCGTGGGTCAGTTCACCCTAGCCTTTGCCAACATCAAACCCGGTGAGTGGCTGCTGCTCAGTGGTTTTGGGCACCCAGGACAGCCCTGCAGGCATGTCTGGGGCTCAGTTGAGTACTAGAGAGGAGGGCGGGACTCCAGTTGGCCAGAACCTTGCTGTCCTTCCTGCAGGATATCGCCACATCCATCTCCTCTCAAAGGATGGCACCAGCATCCCACCCTCTTCGCTCTTTGTCCATATATGCATCACCAAACCACCTGGTCCTGAGCAGGACTGAGCTCATGGGGTGAGCAGCACCCAGATGGAAGCCATAGAGCCAGCTCCAAGCAGCTGGGGCCATAGAGCCAACCACCTTGCCCTCTTGTTGAGCTGTTTCTGTCATCCCTGTGTCATTGTTGCTGCTGTGACTCCTTCTGCAGTAGCCTCCAAGGGCTGGTAAAAGCACTGACCTCCCCTTTCCAGGTTCAGGTTGCTGCTGCCCATGCATGAGTGTGGGGTCTACACCAGTGCAGCTCCCTGCACCCTCCACAGGCATCCTGCCCTGGCCCACGGTCACAGCTTGACTGTGGGAAGGAGGAGAGATGGTGTGTGGCCCAGCTCTGCTGCAGGGGCTGGTCCCCCTCCAGCCAGGGGAGCAAGGCTGGAGCCGAGCAAACCCTAGGGCTGGGCACAGCTGGGAGTAAAGTTGGTCCTCACTGCCCCCTAACCCTGCAGAACCCCATCACATCCCTTGGCCCCTAGAGCCCCAAATTAACCCTTGTCCCATCCTTTCTCTGTAAGCAACCTAATAAATTGTTCAGTGACAAACAGGTCTGGGTCTGGGTGCAGCAGTGCTGGGGAGAGAGGGGGAGCTGAGCTTGGGTTTGTGCTCTCTTTCTCTGTGGGTACCTGGCCCACTGTTCACACAGGGGTTCCAAGCAGCCCAAATAAATGGTATTAAAAGGAACTGAGGGATTCCTTTTATACAGTTGTGTATTTTACAACCCATATACATATATGCCTGTACACACACATACATCTCTGCAGCAGGCCTGTGCCACCAGCACCTTAAAGCAGTTGGGATTCAGCCTCACTGTGGCGTGCCATCCTTCTCCACAGGGCACCCTCCTTCTTGCTCCATCCTGGGGGGCCCCTTGGCCTGGCTCTCCCTCTGCACAGTGTGTAAGTGGACAGTGTGAGTGCTGGGGTCCTTTCCCACCCCCTGGCTAGGGTCGACAGCCCCGTGCTCAGGGTGATGCCGCTGGATGTGTTTGATGACCTGGAACTTCTGCTTGGCCTTGTAGGGGCAGTAGCGGCAGAAGAAGGGGTGCTCGTTGGTGTGCGTCAGGTAGTGGTGGCGCAGGCCAGCTGCCCAGCGGAAAGCCCGCCCGCAGGCGTTGCACACATAGGGCTTCTCCTCACTGTGCTTCTTCAGGTGAGTCTTGAGGAGAAAGCGGGTCTTGAAGGCTTTGCCACACTGCTCACAGATGAAGGAACGGGCTTCCTGGTGCCGTGTCTCCTTATGCACCCGCAGGGCATCCGCACGGTTGGTGCAGTACTCACACTCATCGCAGCAGTATGGCTTCAGGCCTGTGGCAACAGGGAAGGGGATGGCACCGGGATAGGGGCACAGTGCTCCCCAGTCCACGGGTCTCACCATCCCTATAACAGAGCATCAGTCCCCAGGGACTTCCCCCCACATCCCATTTTGTTAGCAGGCACACCAAGATGCCCATTTCCAAGGCTCCAAACAGTGCCTAGGGTCTGTGCCACCCAAACTTCCCTCCCACCTGAGAGCACTGCCCCCACCCCATTAGCACAGGATGATGTGCTGCCCCCTAAATGTCCTCCTCCATCACCAGCTGGGCCACTGGCAGAAAGAGAAGCATGGAGCAGCCCCAACACCCTCCCTGGTGCTCGACAGCCTGTCCTCAGTGGGCAGCACTCACCTGTGTGCTTTGTCATGTGGTACTTGAGCTGGTTCACCCACTTGCATTTGTAGCCACAGTCAGGGCAGAGGTATTTCCGCTCCTCCTTGTGGATCCGCATGTGATACTGGGCAGGAGGATAGGGTCAGGATGAGACCATGTCCCCTGCCCTGGGGATGTGCAGGGCTCTGGGGTGGCAATGAGAGGCTCAAAGACAGCTCTGACATCTCCAGCTGCATGGGACAAGGAGGGCTGTGTGCTTGCTTGGCAGGCTATGGGCAAGGGGGATCCACAGCAGGGTCAGGATGAGATGCCTGTACTGTTGAGCTGCTCTGTCCCAGCCTGTGGATGGCACAGGCTTTGTTCCCCAGTTTGGTATGTAAGGCAGAGTCAGGTTAAAAACCCAGCCCAACAGAGCTGAGCACACTGCACAGCCTCACCCAGGTGGCCCCAGGGAGCTCCAGCTCAACCTGGCCATTAAAAAAGTCAATACTTCTTTTAGCAAAACCAGACTATTTTTCCCTCCATTACCCTATGCCTCCATCACCCACGCATTTCCTTTTCCAGGAAAAGCCCTTTACCACACATCAGGATGCTAATCACCTACAAAAACGAGGGCAGGGTCATGCTCTGCTTGCAAGAAAGCTGGAGGTTTCCCTGCACCGTCTGACTGGCACCACAGAGCATGCCGAAGCCAGCAAGCAGCCAAACTTGACTTTGAATGGTGCAAGGCTGCACCCAGAGAAAGTCAAAGATGTCAGTAAGAAAAGTGAACACAGACTGCTGCCCACCTTCTTGCTTTGTTAAAAGTCTCCCTCGCCCTTAAACTGCAACGGCAGAGAAGAAATGTATTGTACTGACATGACTTT
This sequence comes from Corvus brachyrhynchos, assembly GCF_000691975.1. Lineage (NCBI taxonomy): Eukaryota > Metazoa > Chordata > Aves > Passeriformes > Corvidae > Corvus > Corvus brachyrhynchos. Next base: position 2,021,832 of record NW_008235774.1, on the reverse strand, counting down.
TATCTGCTTGTCTCCTATTTCTGTTCAGTATGAGCCACTGAACACAGAGGATAAAACCTCCCCTTGGGAACTTCTTCCCCAAAGCCCTGTGGCTGGATGCCCCTCAAGCCACGCAGACGCAACAGGATACATTCCCAAGCAGAGCTCTTACCTTGAGACGTGAGGGGTCGGCGCAGGCATATTTACAGAGGTGGCACTTGTAGGGCTTCTCTCCAGTGTGGATACGGATGTGCCACGTGATTTTTTGCCTGTTCTTGGTGGTGTACTCACAGTCCGAGCACTTGTACACGCGGGTGCCCCCATGGCCCTTCATGTGCTGGTCAAACACAAGCTGGTGCTGGCAGGCAAAGTCGCAGAAGGGGCAGTGCAGGGGTTTGTCCTGGGGGGCAGCTGGCTCGTGGCTCTCCATGTAATGCCGCACCAGCTGCTGCCGCTCCTTGGCTGCAAAGCTGCACAGCTCACAGCGGTGGCTGAAATGCTGCGTCTTGTGCTCCTCCAGTGCCTCCCGGGTGGCGAAGGTCTCCTTGCAGGTGCTGCACTCCAGGTGTGGGTGCTGCTTCTGCACGTGGCACTTGAGCGTGGCCTCACTGTGACACACGAAGTCGCAGCGTGGGCAGCTGTAGGAAACCTTTTCCTCATGCCGCCGCAGGACGTGCTGCTTGAGGGCCGTCTCAGAACTGAAGCGAGCCTCACAGCGGGAGCAGCCGAAGTTGAGCTCACCATGGTGGCAGCTGTTAACATGGCGGGTGATGTCATTCTGCAGGTAGCTGCTGTAGTCACAGAGCGGGCAGAAGTGGGTGGGTGTCTTCTCATGCACCCGCAGGCGGTGGATGCGCAGCTTGGAGTTGGTGCCGAAGGTCTGGCTGCAGATGCTGCAGGAGATGCGCCCCACGCCGGTGTGCAGGGACTGGTGGGCCTCCAGGCGGTAGCGTCGCGTGGTGCTGAACTCGCAGTAGCGGCACTTGTGCGGCTTCACCCCCTCGTGCTTGATGCGGACGTGCTGCCGCAGGCACCGGGCCTGCTTGCAGGTGAACTCGCACTGGTGGCACTGCAGCTGTGGCCGCTTGCTGTAGTGCTTGCGGTGCAGCCTGCGGTGCAGCCGCAGGGCTTTGGCCACCTTGGAGGTGAAGGGGCAGGAGGTGCAACGAAACTCACCCAGAGTCACGCAGCCCCTCTTCTTGTGCGTCTTCATGGCCCGTTCCTGGTGGCAGGTGAAGGGGCAAGTGGGGCAGGAGAAACGCCTCCTCTTGGGCAGGGTGGCTTTTGGTGGGGCTGCATCCAGTGGGAGCTCGCTGGGCTGGCCTTTCTCAACACTGGGTGGGTCCCCCTCAGGGAGTTCGGTCCTTTGGGGTTTGTCCTCCTTGGGATGCATGATGTGCTTTTCAGCACAGTGGCTCTTGAGTGCCCGCCGGGAGCGGAAGGCCTCAGGGCACAGGGAACACCAGAACTGCTCCAGGTTCCGGCAGCCATCCTCCACATGAGAGGTGATGGTGGTGACACGGGAGCACACAAAGGAGCAGGCATTGCAGTGCAGCTTCCCTCCCTCCAGTCGGTATTTCTCTGAGGGCTTCCCAGGCTGGGAGGCACCAGCAGCTCCACCTGGCTCAGTACCTCCCCCTTGCTGGGGAGGCTCTTCTGCCATCTCTGTGCTGTCAACCAGCAGGGATTTCTCAGAGGTATGACAGCCCAATGTCTGTGCCCCAGCCAAAGGACTGCCTCCTGCTTGTGTTTTATCAGGCAGCAGTTCAGCTTCCCAAGGGCTCTCAGTATGCCTGGACTCCTCTGAGCCTCCCTTCTCGCTCTCTGCCATTTCTGTACCATTATCACCAGGCTGGTGAGCAGGTTGGCACAGTCCAGGTGCCTCCTGACTGGTTGGTTTGAGGATCTTGTTCTTCAGGAGAACTGGGCACTTCTTCAGGAGGTGGGTGTTGAGTCCCCTCTGCTGTTTAAAGCTGGCGCCACACTCACGGCACACAAGCGGGGCCCGGCGGCTCTGGCAGCTGGCTTTGGAGTGCAGGGACATGGATTTCTCCTTCCGTGTGATGTACGAGCACTTCTCGCACTTGAAGACCTGGCTCTCCGACTGCACCACCAGCATCTGCACCCTGCCCTCCAGCACCAGCGTCTCTGCCTGCTCCTTGTCCTGCTTCCGCAGAGCCTTCAGCACTGACTCCGAGCCGCCCCTGGCATTGTCACCAGAGGTGGTGACATCCTCTGGGACAGGCAGGCGGCCCTGTTCACGTGTCTTCAGCATGCTGAGCCAGGCCTCTGGCAGCTTGGCTTGGCTGGTCTCTCTCAGCTCCGTGTCTGCCACCAACTTATGGTGGTCTGAGCATGACTCCTCAAGGTGGCCCATATCCTCCTTTAGGGCATCTTTTCCCTGGTTGTCTCCTGCCGCTACACTGCCCTTCACCACTTTGTCTTCCTGTACATTTACCTCCTCTTCCTCAAAGTCTGGGATGTCTTCAAGTGTATTGCCACTGTCCTCCAAGCCAAGGCCATCCTGGGAGCCCAGCATCTCATAGGCTGCGGGAGGCTCCTTGCAGGACAGCATTTCCACACTCTCTGGCTGGGTCACACAGGCTCCTCCAGTCAAGTTCTCCAGGAGAGGGTCAGACGAGACATTCAGTGCCTCCAAGTGCAAGGTGCAGCTCTCTGCCACGTCTTCAGAAACAGTGAGCTCAGTAGAGCCTGTGGCAGCATTTCCTTGCAGGCAGTCATCTTCCAGGGCATTGCCAGCAATAGGACAGCTCTGCTCCCCCTCGCCCACACCTCTCTCTGCCTCACTGCTGCTCTCTGGTGGAGCAGCATCCTGCTCAAGGAGGGGCACCACGAACACTTGCTGGTAGCCCTCTTCTCCCTGAGACTCTGCTTGGGATGGCTTCTCCTTTATCCACTGCTCCTTGCCAGTGAGGGAGGAACTGGCATCCACATGCAGGGCTGCACCGAGCTCATAGCCAAAGAGTGCCTCAGATGAGCTGATCTCCAGCTCCTTGCTGGCGTAATTTTCCAGCCAGTCCTTGTCACCAGGAACATAGCCATGAATCTTGCGCTTGTGGAAGAAGAGGCTGGTGTTACTGAAGGTGCAGTATGAACACAGGGCACAGCGAAACTCCTTCTGCTTGGTGTGCTTGCAGTTCTCATGGTTCAGTAGCGCCTGCTTGTACTTGGTCTGGTAGGTGCAGTTCTGGCACTGGAAGACAGGCACCTGGTAGTTCTGCGAGTGCTTCGCCTGCATGTGCTTCTGCAGCTCGTACTTGCGCTTGCAGGCGAAGCCGCACACCTCGCAGATCAGACTTTTACCCTGGTGCCGCAGCTTGTGGCTGCTCAGCTGGTCAGCACGGTGACACCGGTATGAGCACTGGTTACACTGGTATCTGTGGGGACAAGCAGAACTGGTCAGGCAGCACAAGGAACTGGGGCAGGCTGAGCTTAGTCAGGCGTGCTGAGCTCTCTTTCCCCACCCCAGACAAATGGGGAAGGGGTATTGTTCGATTTGCCAGATCTGACCTTTGCCATCCAGACAGCTCTTACCACAGGCCATTCCTCCCTGCTACAGCCCTTGGCACTGCTGGTTCTTTACATCCCCAGCCTGGGGACTGGAGATAGATTACCTGAGTAATCCATACAGTGACCATGTCAGACACACATATTCTCACATGTGCACACCAACAGCACTTCCAGCATCCCTGGAGGAAGGCTAGACCCAAATGAGGTGATAATTTGGCAGTCCTGAACAGGCCTTGACCCACAAACAACAGCAGAGCCATGAACCCAAGCTCAGAGTTGCACCTCTGAGGTAATACACCTCCTTGGTGGCATAGAGACAACAAAAATAGCTTTGCCTCCACAGCACCATGCTGCAAGTTCAAAGACCACATTTCTTATGCACCAGACAGGGCAGGCCAGACATGAGAAAGTCTGGCACACAATGCAGCCAGGAGAAGCAGACCCCTAGAGCAGGATCTGGGGAGCCTTGACTATGCTGCCAGGCCAGTGGAGCAGGGGGTCTTACCGGAGATCTCCAGTGTGCTTGCGCATGTGGACGTTCAGGTAATGCTTCCACTTGGTGATGTACCCGCACTCGGTGCACATGAAGTTCTTGTCATTGGAGTGGGTCAGCATGTGTTTGGACAGGTAGCTCACATCCCGGCACGTGAAGTCGCAGAGCTCACACTTGTGAGGTTTCTCTCCTACATGCAACACACAAATGCCTTCAGCATGACAGCCAGATAAAGCAACACGGCAGAGAAACCAGCTCAGCAGGGAGCATACAACAACTTCAGCCAAGTGATCCTGAGGTGGCAAAGCTGGTGGTGGGACCCAGGAGCCCTAACTCAGCCCTCTCTACCCACCCAGGGCCAGGACAAGACACCTTCCCCATCCCAGTTCAGCTTTTGGGACCCCTACAGGGGACACCCACCAGTGTGCAACAGCATGTGCCGGATGAGCACCCGCTTGTGCGCGGTGGCAAAGGCACACTCAGTGCACTTGTGGATCTTCTCGTTGGCGTGCATCTTGCCCACGTGGTCGTGAAACTCCACAGGGTTGAAAGTGGCATAGGGGCAGAAGCTGCACTGGAGCTGCTCACTGCCCGGGTGCCCCTGCTTCTTGTGCTTGCGGAAAACGTGCTTGTTGGAGCAGATGAAGTCGCACTGCTGGCAGTGGAAGGCGTAGTGGGTTTTCCGGTGAGCCTCCATGGCCTCAGCCGTGCCGAAGAGCAGCGAGCAGGCATGGTACTTGCACTCCACCGCCTTGATGCCATGAGCATCCTTGAGGTGACGGACAAACTCCTTCCGGTCCTCTGCACAGTAGTCGCAGTCCCCGTGGAAGCAGCTCAGCCTCTTGGGTTCGGCTTTGTGAGTCTTCAAGTGCTCCTTGAGGGCCTGGCTGAGTCGAAACTTCTCCTCACAGACGGGGCAGGAGTAAACATCGGAGTAGAAGTTGGAGATGTCCTCGTGCATGCTGGCCATGTGGCGGTTGAGGGCGTTCTTCTCCACTGAGCTGTAGTGGCAGAGTGGGCAGCGATGAGCCTTCTCGCCCGTTTCCCGCATCATGTGGATTTTCAGCTTGCTTTTGCTGGTGAAGTACTTGTGGCAGTTGGGGCACTGCAGGCTGGGGTCAGGGAAGTGCAGGTGGAGGTGCTCTACCAGGTGCGTCCGCTTCTTGAAACACCGCTTGCATTCGGGGCACATGTGGGTTTTGTAGAGGTACTCGGAGCCTTCTGCAACATCCCCTGGGGGAACAGAGGAGGGGGAGCAGTTAACAGGGAAAAGATGGAGAGCTCAGGTGGGTGTTCTGTCCCTGATCCAGTTGTGCCACAGTGAGGGTTTATACATGTGCAGTCACACAGCCACCACCTACTCAAGAGGGACTGTCCCCACCCCAAGCCACCAGCACACTTCAGGTGAGCTCTTTCCAGCTCAACACTGGCAAAGCGCAGCCTACATCAGGCCTGCCCACGTGCCCCTGGTCCCCAAAGCCAGGCAGACCTTTGCCTAAACCTGGCAGCATTTCCTAAACAGGAAAAGAAGGGACGTATTTGCTTGGGCAGAGGTTGGGGGAACAAGTGCACTGGTACATGCAGGAGATATGAGGTCACCCATCAGCCTGGGCCACATTTCCCTGCCAGCCCTGAGGATGTGGTGCTTGTTCACAAAGCCTGACCACGTCTTAGTAGGGCCCCACATCCTACCTTTGAAGTGCTGTGCCTGTGGCACTCCAACTTTCTTGGGAGCTGTCTTCCCATTCTCTTTGGCCTCAGCTTCGCAGAGGCTCTCTCCATCCTCCTCTGGTGATTCATCCCCACTGCTGTTGGAGTCCTCTTCTCCAGCTGATGCTTTCTGCCCCTTCAATAAGTTGTCCCCAGTACCCTCAGGCTTTGCTGGCCTGGCTTCTACTGCGCTGGCTTTCCACCCAGGGTGGCAATTACCTGCCTCCTCCTGCCCTTCTGATGCTGCTTCAGTGGGGAAAGACAAGAGATCATCACATTCCAGGCAAGAGGAAGCCACCCCCACACACATGCAGAAAATCCACCTGGCTGAGATGGAGAGCACAAACATTGCTGCAGGGAGGCAGGAAGGCAGAGTTCCCAACCCTCCAGCACCGCAGCTTCACCCCCCACTCCTCCAGTTGTAACTGGGATGCACAGACAAAGCCAGCCTCTGCAGCACCCACAGGCCCCAACCCCCCACCCAGCTATACCTGATGGCAGGATGCAGCACTGGTCGAGGCCATGGGAGTCTGAACTTGGGGGGTCGCCTGTTGTGGGCATCTCAGAGGGGGACTCTATGGTGTGACCCTTCCTGTGCTGCCAGAAGAGCTTAGCATTGGCCGTGATGAAGTCGCAGTGGCCACAGTGGAAGGGGAAGTGTGTCCGGTGGTGCTGTTCCATGGCCTGGCGGCTGGGGAAGAGCAGCGGACAGGCCCGGCAGGCGCAGGACACGGGGGACGCCCCGTGCAGGTGGCGCAAGTGGCTGCGCAGTTGCTTGCGGTCCTCTGTGGTGAAGTGGCAGCCCCTCTCGGGACAGGACAGGGCTCCCAACGGGGCACGGTGGGTCTTGAAGTGCTCCTTGAGTTGGCCAGGCTGCACAAACGCCTCCCGGCAGACGGGGCACAGCAGGCACTCGGAAGCAGAGCTCTCCTGTGTGCTGGCTCTGGGCAGCTCTGAGCCCACAGGGTCAGTCTGGCCCTCGCTGGCAGAAGCCAACAGTGCCCCTGGGAGTTCCAGGTGCTCTGGGGGGGGAAGCAGCAGGCACTGGTGCTGGGACAGCAGGGAGGCCTCTGAGAAGCTCTGGCCACACCTCTCGCAGAAGTACAGTTCCACCACTTTGACCAGAACCTCTGCAGAGAGCAAGGGATGAGTGTTAGAAACAGCTTTTGCCAGGCCCAGAGCTTGGGACTGGTGGTTCAGTTCCAGCTCTGGACAAGGAGAATAAACCCCTATTGCCACAAATTACAGTTTGGGAACCACATCTCCCATAAGAGGGGAATACCACCACCCAGGTGACCACAATAACCAGTTCTGTCCCTTTGCACCTTGGAGGCATACAGAAATGAGAGGCTGGTCTGGCCCCATTCCTATTAGGATGCACCCACACCAGATCCACGTGCGAAGCATGCTGGGGGGCAGCAGCCCAGGTGGAGATCTCTGTCTGGTCCCTACCAACAGCCTGGAGCGACCCTCTCACGCAGCATGCAACTCCCACAGCCACTCTCCCCATCCACACACCCAGCTGGTGCCAGGTCTGTGCCCAGTGGTGGCACCAGACTCATGATGCAGGGTCAGAGATCTGAGGGCACCTGGGACAGGGACCCTGGCCAGACCTTTCTCCCTCTGCTGAATACAGTGGGGCCCATTCTGCGCTCCCTGCATCCCATACCTGTGGCACTAGCCGCGTTGCTCAGTGTCACATTGCCAGCCACTGCCTCGATGAATATTTCCACATTGCTTCCTTCAGAGTGAGCCCCTTCCCCAGGCATCGATGCCTCTGCCAGCAGCAAGTCCTGGCTGGCAGCCAGCGAGGCTGTCCCAGCCAGACCAGTGCTGGCCACACCAGGGCTTCCCACGGCTCCCACCTCTCCTGGTGTGGGCAGGAGCAGCTCCGAGCACAGGGACTCCATCTCCCTGCTGGCACCTTCTGATACAGTCACTGCTGCACTCATTGCCACCAGGCACTGCCTTGGTGCTGGGCTGGATGACCTCTCAGTCTGAAACAGAAGAAAGCACTTTAAATGAGGGACATCCCAGGGCCCAAGAGGATTTTGGGGAGCAGCCTGTGGTGCCAGGCTGAAGGCAGGGTATCTCAGTGCTGGCTCCTTCCTGCTGTGCCTCAAGCAGGCCGCTGGCAAAGCCCTCTGTCACGGGGGAGACAAGAATGCAAGGACACCTGTGCCCTCTCCCTCAGCCCAACACCGCGGGCTTGCTCCCTGGGTCCAGCGGGGCCGAGCCCCGAGCCCACCCTCAGAGCTATGCCCGGTCTCCAGCCAGCAGGTGCCTCCACGAGTCCCGCCC
>NW_008235774.1:2005808-2013451 GCF_000691975.1 Corvus brachyrhynchos | reverse complement strand
GAAGGCCGGTGTGGATCCGGATCTTTTGCAGGGGAGGGTGGGGCTCCTGCAGGGGGAGGTTGCGGGACCCTGCCCACCGGCCGCTGTGGCCTGGGAAGGAGGAAGGTCACGCCTTGTTCTAGTGGAGGGGGAATTCTGCACCTTGGGGAGCAGAGCGTGTCTGTGCGTCTCGCGGGGAAGGCTCCCCCTCGTTCCCAGTACATGATAGACCTGCTGAGGGAGATGGAGAAGCTTCAGGCCCCGGGAGCATGCGGCTGTAATGCGGATATGGAGGTGCGCCTTCTACCACCGTCGTGTTCCCGTTCTCAGCAGCAAAGACCCGGCTCTTGGCTCAGCCTGGGGATGTGCTTCAGCTTTTTCAAACGATAAACCTTAAATAATTGCAGTGCTCGTGATTTATGGCTGTTTAAAGAATAAAACCCTGTAAATCTCTGGGCTTGTTGTCTTGACTGAAGAAGCTACAGATGCTCCTGTGCTTCTTCAAGAGCCTCCTGGCCCTCTCCTGCTTGGCTCACCCAGTGGCCAAGGGAGGAGGTTCCTGCAGCCAGCAGCTGTCTGAACACTTGGTAATAAGCACAGATGTGGGAAATCCAAATGTGCCAGGCAGCCTTTCACCTTGAGGACTGGCCACAATAAAGGCCAGGGAACTGTGGGTGATCTGTTGTGTTCCTTGCTACCATTCAGTCTTTCCTCGCAGGTTTGTTTCCAGAGTGCAGGAACCATGCTGTGGAAAGGAGCTGCTTAACCTCCCACGATGCCCCTTTCTGACTTTGTCTTAGCTCTGAAGGACAACCCATATTTCGGGGCTGGGTTTGGCCTCGTTGGGGTGGGCACAGTCCTGGCAGCAGCCCGTAAGGGGGCCCAGTTTGGACTGGTGGCTTTCAGGCGCCACTATATGATCACCTTGGAAGTGCCCAGCAAGGATAAGAGCTACCAGTGGCTGCTGAATTGGGTCTCCCACCACGCCAAGCACACGCAGCACCTCAGTGTTGAGACGTCGTACCTGCAGCATGAAAGTGGGCGTGTCAGCACCAAGTTCGACTTTGTCCCCAGCCTTGGGAATCATTTCATCTGGTAAGGGAGGGTAGGAGAAAGCAGTTTGGGGATTGAGTGTCACTTTGGCAAATTGGGGGGCCTATAGAGGCAGAAGAGAGGATCCTGCCTCCTCTCTGGGTCTGGGTTAGGGTGGGGGATGAAGAGTAGCAAGAGCAGCCTGTACCCAACAGTGAAATGATTTCCTTACCTGAGATGAGTTTTCTTGATGCATGAACCAGGCAAGGCGCAGCCAAGCAGTGCTGGATCACTGTACCCCCACCTGTCTTCCTGCCCCAGGTATCGCAGGAAGTGGATTCGCGTTGAGCGCAGCCGGGAGACGCAGATGATTGACCTGAACACAGGGACTCCCTGGGAGTCTGTCACCTTCACTGCACTGGGCACTGACCGGGAGATCTTCTTCAATATCCTTCAGGAAGGTCTGTAGGGGAACTGTGTGGGGTCCTGCTGGGAACAGCCTACTCCCTGGAGATGTCCAGGGCTTCCCGGGAGATCCTCTTCCTGGCAGCTGTCCCCTCTGCCTCTCTCTGCAGCCCGGGAGCTGGCGCTGCAGCAGCAGGAGGGGAGGACGATCATGTACACGGCTGTGGGAGCAGAGTGGCGTCAGTTCGGCTTCCCCCGCCGCCGCCGGCCCCTCAGCTCCGTGGTGCTGGAGGAAGGAGTGTCAGAGAGGCTGGTTCAGGACGTGAAGGAGTTTATCAACAACCCCAAGTGGTACAGTGAAAGAGGCAAGGCTCTGGTGTGGTGTGCTCTGTACCATGTGGGGTGGTGCAGGATGCTCATGGTCCTCTCTGGAATTGGCTGTGGAGAGATTTTTCCCTGCTGCTTAACTTCCCCAGGTGTATCCTCTTTGCATGCTCAGCACAGTACCACAGCTCGGAGGGAGGGAGCACAGACCAATCCAGGTGGTTATCCTAAAAGAACACTGTCTTCTTAGGGGTCCCCTACCGAAGAGGCTACCTGCTGTATGGTCCTCCTGGCTGTGGGAAAAGCAGCTTCATGTGAGTATTGCCAGCTGCCTCACAGCAGTTTACCCACCAGCTGCCTGCTCTGGGCCACAGCAGTCTTGGATGAGAGGGTGTGGATGAGTTTGGGTTTGGAATACAGGAGCGAGCTGTGCCTTACGTGTGGTGCCTGTTGTAAGCATTTTCATTGCTGGCGCTGTGACAGGTGAGGGTGACAAGCCCTTTGTGCCCTTGCTTTGCACAGTGCTGCATGGCATGGGCGGGCTGAGCAGGGGCTTCCGCCTGCCCCTCAGATCTGATCCCTGCTGGGAAAGGACCCCTCTGCCCTCTCCCCTACTGCTGGGTGGAGAAATCTGATTCTTCCTTGACTCCAGGCTTTCCCACTGTGATTCACCCTTGTGGTTTGTGTCCTTTCCAGCACAGCCCTGGCCGGGGAACTGGAGTACAGTATCTGCCTGCTGAGCCTCAGCGACCACAGCCTCTCTGATGACCGGCTCAATCACCTCCTGAGTGTAGCACCGCAGCAGAGCATCATCCTGCTGGAGGATGTGGACGCTGCCTTTGTCAGCCGGGACCTTGCTGCTGAGAGTGAGCACTGCCCCTGTTCCTGGGTCAGCAGCAGGAGGGAGGTTCCCTGGCTGTACCAAGAAAATGTTTGGACTCTGGGCTGCTCAACCGCACCAACAGAGACCAGGAGTGGGGGAATGGGGGAATCTCTCAGGCCTCAGGGTCCAAACTGGAGCTTGTCTAGTTTTGGCTAGACTGTAAAAGGAAATTTGGATCCTTTATCCTCAGGCAAAGGTCATTCTCCTGCCCAGCTACTTTCAGCATGAGGGAGAAGGTGGCTTTCCCTCATTCTCTGTTTGTGTTCCCATGGGTCCGTGCGGGCAGGGGAGGTGAATGTGCTGCCAGCCAGGCAGAGGGTCAGTCTCCAGGCAAGGAGTGAGTGGGGAGCTTGGCATAAGCCTCAGGTGATAGGAAGGTGGCCCGCAAGCCAACGGCTACTATCTCAGACACCTCTGTTCCCAGACCCGGCTGTGTACCAAGGCATGGGGCGCCTGACCTTCAGTGGTCTCCTCAATGCACTGGACGGCGTGGCCTCCACAGAAGCCAGGATTGTCTTCATGACCACCAACTATGTGGACAGGTCAGAGCTGCCCCCTGGGAGGGAGGGGAGTGGGTAGCACAGGCAAACCTTGCTCCCTTTTGCTGGGCTTTATTTATTCAATCTGCCAGCATGAAGACTGGGGGTTCAGATTTCCCACATCCTCCCTTGGGATGCAAATCCCTTGACTGCTAATCAGGATCCCTTTTGCTGGACCCTCAAAATGCCTACTTGCTGTTCAGAACATGGTTGTGCCCTTAAGGAGTGGTATCACCTTCCTGTCTGTGGGGAGCTGCAAGTTTGGGGGTTGTGTCCATGCTGTGAGTGGAGCGCTGGCCCCATGTGCAGCCCACTGGGTTGGTGGGATGCACCCTGGGCTCATGGTGCCTGGACACTGCCTGCTGTGCTGTGCCAGGCTTGGCTCACTCTGGACCGAGCTGGCCTAGGGGTTTGTTCAGAGGTTGCTCATGGGACAGAGATGGGCAGAGCTGTTTCCCAGGATGTTCTTGTCCTCCTTTGGAGTCAGTCCTTCCCCAGCTCTCTCCTTTCTTTTGGGTTGATTTCCCCCTCAATCTCCCCAGGGATGAGCCTGCTTTCCCCCTTTACCATCTCACAGTGCACAGCACTTTGCAGATAGGACATGGGTTGTGCTAGTGTGGACAGGGGCTTCCTGCAGGACCCACCCTGCATAGATGCTTCTGATCGGGTTTCCCAGGCCCCCCCCTTTGTCTCTTGACAGGCTGGACCCAGCCCTGGTGCGTCCTGGCCGTGTGGATGTGAAGCAGTACGTGGGCCATTGCTCCCACTGGCAGCTCGCCCGCATGTTCCAGCGCTTCTACCCCGAGCAGCCCCTGGCTGCAGCCCAGAGGTTCGCGGAGCAGGCGCTGGCCGTCTCCAAACAGATCAGCGCTGCCCAGGTGCAAGGCCACTTCATGCTTTACAAGACAGACCCTGAAGGAGCCACTTCAAACATAAGCTCCAGCCTGCTGTGACCGGGGGCCAGCTTTCCCTTGTCACACTGAGAGGGCTGGGACAAAGATGTGACTGTCCTGGGGATACCATGAAGCTGCTCACCTGCACAGGCCAGGTCTCTGCTCACTTCTACCCCTCTGATTTCTTGGTTTTGGAGCGTCAGAGCTGCCAGCCTCACAGCAAAGGAGGGAATCTGGCTCTTGCTGCTCCCTAGACTCGGGTGCTACAGTGTGCCTCATGTTGGGATTGCTGTAAGCTACCAAGGCTCCTGGTGTGAATCCCCTTCCTTGTGGGTCAGCCTGGAGGTGCTCCAGAAGGGCATTTACCTTTGGGCAGGACATTGGGGTTCTACACTGCTAAAAGCATCTGGTTTTTTTAAAGGACAATGGTCTCACTGGTTTGTGAATATCCTCTGTGAAGTGCACAACACAGCGTTTGTTTCACTGGTCCATTTTCCTGTTAGTTGTCCCACTATCCAGCTGCTGGTCCAGAGCCCTCCTGACCAGGGCCTGGCAAGGCCAGTACAGCAAATCCAGAGTGTTTCTAAAAAAAAAGCAGCTCCTAAGAGACAACTCATTGTTCCTCGAGCTCCAGGCTGGTGCCACTGGTCCTGCTGAGTTATGATGCCAAGCCACAGATCTGCTTGGATATTGCTCCTAGGTGGACATGACTGTTCTTCCCACCAGAGGAGATGTGGGGCCCTGGAGCTATATAAGGGCAGATGAGAGGCTTTGGCCAGTTACAGCATATTTTCCCAAGAGCTCTCCCAGTCCCTCTTTCAGAACCCTGAAAATCAGTTGTCCCCAGAGCCAGTCCTATGTTAATGTGGTCAGTTGCATCACCTTGTTGGGACTGGGGGGAGTGGGTTCCAAGCCAAACCCAAATTGTAGATCACTGCTTAGCCCTCCTCTTGGCTCCGCCCTGTGGGGCCAAAGGCATAGCCAAAGCACACAGCAATACACAAGGCCAATGGCACCTGGATGGATTTTGGTGCAAACAGGAACTGGTTTAATGCAACCCCAGACTTACAAAAATGTTTCTGCAAATGCTGCTGGTTGGCATCTCAAATCCTGTGTTTGGCCATCCAGCAGAGGCTGGCTGCTCAGATCCAGCCTCTTCCCTCAAAGCTGGGGGTCAAAACTGGCCAGTGAGTGACTGGCAAATGTCCCACAGCTGTCTGGGAGGACAGGAAGTGTTTGGGGGGGAGCCAGAGGGGCCCAATGCCATCACACACAGCATCTCTCTCTGCTTGCTTTTAATAGTGTTAATGCTACAGATGCTGCCGGTGCCTTTCTGCCCGGCCCGAGGGCTTTTGCCAGTTAAGCCTCACAACAGCCTTGTGAGGTAGGCAAGTGACACAGGTGGACACCAAGCAAGGGGACCCAGGTCAGGTCAGTGTGCAGGCTCTCTTCCTCCCCTCTGACCTCGAGGTTTCGTTTATCCCAAGTTCATTTCCACATACTGTTGCAAAATGCCCTCTGCTCCAGGCTGACAGCAGTGAGTCAGAGAGGGCCCTTCCTAAAGCACTATTCCCAGGGAAAAATCCCTTCCCACTAACATATCTGGCATTTGATTGAAGTTATCCAAATCCTCACTCCGATTTCCATGGCTGAATTCCCATGCTCCAAACATGGCACAGCAACTTTCCTAATCCTGGCACACCAGAGGAAGCCAAGGAGCTTCAGCTGCTGTAAGGGGCAGAGATCTTCCATGTTTCTTTCAGGATACAATCAAATGGCTTTCTTGGAGCACAGCAGTTTCACCAGGGAAGGCAGGAGGCAGCAGAACAAGCACCAGTGTCAGGTAAAGTTTGTGCCTTTTCACCCAACTGTGGGCAGGCCATTCCCCCAGAAAACAGCTGAACAAGGACAGAGCAAGCACTGAAGAAAAATTAGGGTTCTCTTCAGGGCACAAGTGCTCAGCCCTCATCTGCAGGAGGGCACAACATCTGGCTCTCAGATCACCTAGCCCAGGACAGGCAGTCTAGGCTCAGGCCAAGGAGGGAGAAAAAATAATTATTTTAGAGCATTAGGGTTGGAAATAGACCAGTGTTGGAAATTTAAGCACAGAAGGTTCTTGGGCAGCATGTTAAACCAACCCCTTCAGGTCAAGACCAGATATGGAGTAAGCAGGGCAGCAGATGAGGAGTTCTTAGTCAATAATGGGGTTAGTGCAACTTTCATGTGCCAAAGATCAGTCAGACAGATGTGTGCACTGGCAAATGCCCTTGTGGCACTGCTATTCTTGCACTTAGCAGAAAGAGGAAGACAATAACAACCCATGTGTGGGCACAAGAGGTGGGGGACAAGGCACAAACAAGTGTGAATGAATCAATATTGTCTAGGTGAGGCAGAGAGCTTACACTAAGCCAGGCAAAGCAGGCTCCTGCCACCCAGGAGTGCCAGGGGAAGGCCTCTGCCTTGGTCCTGGTTGTAGGGAACAGGGAAGGAATTGAAAAATACCAGGGATCAACACCTTCGCTCCAAAAAGCAACAGAGGAGCAAGAGGGCAGAGGAAACAAAGGGAGCAGGCTCTGGAGAAGACCCAACAAATTAATTTAATAGCAGTGCCCCACTCAGAGGCTTGGGGATCACTCTTCGTAGCTTTGGATTGGGACACCGTTTAAATCTGTGGAGCAGCAGTAGAAGTAACTGCACCAAGTTAGTTTAAACATCAAATCCTCATTTAAGCAGTATCAGCTTGATTACAGGAGTTAGCAGTATCCAAAATACTGGGGCAGGTATTCACTTCTGGGTTGTCAGAAGTGCCAAGAGACAGCCTGGCCTTGGAGGGGGATTCTGACAGATACAGGTTACAAAGCAGAGTGCCCTCTTCCAAGGTTCCCCCCATGAGCTTCAGCCTGCACAAAAGCAGTTGAAAAACAGGGCAGGAGCTCCAGCTAAATATGGGCTTCCTGGAGAAGCGGGAGCCAAGGTGAGGCCTTAGCCACCAGACGGCTGTGACCTGCCAATGCATTGACTTAAGCTTAACTTGGATCTCCTGGCTGGGACTGGGAGATGCCCTGTGTAAAGAGGACTTGCCTGGCCAATCCCAGCAGTTGAGAAGGTGCTCTGAGAAGGAATGGGGGACAGAGCGAGTGGAGCTGAGCTCCAATATACTGCCCTGGCACAGTCCCAGCACTTGGTACCACCGCAGCTCCACTGGGACACTGGCTTCCGGGGAAGGTCTTGCCACAACTTTGGCTCTGCCATGGCACCATGCTGGGCTCAGTCCATTTGCTCTGTAGGTGTACATATTTCTTGGCATTTCACCTATAGGGATGATGGCTGCAGATCCCCAAAACTACCTCTGTCTTCTGGGTCCTCTGAGACCTAGGCTGATATGATCTGTCAAGATTCCACTTCTCTAATGCTAGCGACAGCCAGTTGCTCATGCCAGGATGCTTTACTCTGCACATACCCTGGCAACACTGTCTGTCTCAAGCTGTCCCATGTGCCATCTGCCTCCTCCCTTCCATGGGGTACAGTATCTGCTTGCTACTGCTTCACCAGAGCATTCATTGTTCTCCCCAGAAACAGCCCTTTTTT
>NW_008235774.1:2005055-2005768 GCF_000691975.1 Corvus brachyrhynchos | reverse complement strand
GTTCCCCCCCGCCCCGCCCCCCCATCTTTCCTGCTAGGAGCCACTCTCCTTCTCAGGATGGGCTTCTTGATATCCACTGGGCCTGAACACCCCTCGCCCTCTTGGTGCTCTAGGGTAGGAACCACGCTCCTGAACTCTGGACCTCTCCCACCTTCCACAATCCCAGGGCCTGTGGTGGCCCTGCCAGTTGGGGGCAGCTTTGTGGTCACTGCGGTTGAACATCAGGTTCTCCTTTTTCCT
The DNA here is from genome assembly GCF_000691975.1 of Corvus brachyrhynchos. Lineage (NCBI taxonomy): Eukaryota > Metazoa > Chordata > Aves > Passeriformes > Corvidae > Corvus > Corvus brachyrhynchos. Next base: position 2,005,528 of record NW_008235774.1, on the reverse strand, counting down.
GCCCTGGGCCTCAGTCCCCTCCTCTGTGCTCCATTTCTCCACGTCATGGTGCTCCTCTTTCAAGTCCACAGCCTCTCTTGCTGGTGAGGGCTCTTCAGGGCAGATCCCCTTTCTGTCAGCCAAGGGAGCAGCCCTGCTTCTACTGTGAGGCTTTGAAAACTCCTGGCTGTGCCGTCCAGCAGGTCTCCGCTCCGGTCTCCGGCTGAAGACCCTGGGCCCCCTGGAGCCATGGAGCGGATGACAGGCTTCCTCTCCTGGTTCCTGCGAGCCACTGCACAGCTGCCTGCCTTGGCCTCTGGAGCCTGGCTTCTCCCCTCTGTGCCTCTCCCTCTTGCTCAGTTGCTCTCTGGGCACAGCAGGCCTCTCAGGCCGCGTGGGTTCCGCCCTGGCCTCCGACGCCCCAGTTGGCTCGGGAGCTGAGGCTTGGCTTGGCGGCTGGGGCACGTCCGCAGCACGGGCACTCACCGACAGCT
>NW_008235774.1:2000961-2004926 GCF_000691975.1 Corvus brachyrhynchos | reverse complement strand
GATAAGGGGCAGCGGCTGCGTGGCCTGGATCCACAGCAGCTGGAGGCTGAAAGAAAGAAGCCACCAGTGAAGGAAAGGACAGGGGTGTCCCCACAGCAGATGCCAGTGCTTAGTCCTGCAGCCCAGAGCCCTCTCAGCAGCTCTCTGCCCCCAGTGCCATACCGCCTGGAGGCTGATGAAATATCGGTTCCTCTCTGCCTCGGGGTCGATGATTCCCCCTTTCTCTTGCTGTCTCTTGAAAATCAGGCGCAGTTCTTCCTGGTGCTGCAGCACCTTGGCATCTGGCCTATACGGCTCCTGAGTGGAAGAAAGCAATGCAGGGTAAGGGCTCTCTCAACACCTAGCATGGATAGGCAGTGGCAAGGCTGGGAGCTACTCCCCAAACCCTTCTTTGCACAGTGCCAGGCAACTTGCTTCCTTCTACCACATTGACCAGGCCTACAGATGCATGAGAAATCCCTGGACAAAGGCACAGCATCCCAGTGCAGACCCACTGTTTCTGCAGTGACTGCTGTGGGGCAGAATGCAGAGCAGCTACCATCAGGTCACTCTCCTGACCTGATTGTATCCCAGTGAGGGCAGGGATGTGCCCCATGGCAGAATCAGCTCTCACTCAGCACATCTGCTCAACTCAGGGCTATACAACTGAACCTGCTCTGTGAGCTGCCCTTTGGATGGGACATCTACGAGGACCTGAGAGAGAGTGCATGCATTCATCCTTTACAGTGTCCCGGTTGAAGCCACAGCTGGGCAGGTGAACCCCCATCTCTTACCAGAGGGTGCTGTGGGGGTGGTGCTGCCTTCAGAGCAGAGAGGTCGTAGACCAGGGTTTCCCGGCAGACAGGGCACTGCACACCAACTTCCTGTGGGGAGGCAAGAGGTGACAGCAAACCCTGTCTGCAATCCAGCTCACATGCTGCCCCATAACCCCACCCTAAGAGTGGTCTTCTTCACTCTTCTGCCAAGGTAAGGAAGCCCAGAGGGATTCCAGCAGCATGAAAGCAGCCTGGGTTCTCAACAACTGCTAGGGAAGGTTTCTCCACATGAGGCATGCTGGGATTTGTGCTCCAGCAGCTGACTGCTTTACAAAGCATCCCTGTCAACACGTATGGCTTCAGTCCTCAGCCTAGGATCTATTACTTTCTGCTCCAAAGGAGTGTGTCATCTAGGCAGCACCTCTTTGAAAGGGTTTGTAGGAAGGAACCTTTGACTTGTTCCATGCTCAGCTGTGCTGTTTGCTCCACAGCTGACAACTGTTCCAACATGTGCTAGGCAGGTTTTATCACCCCAAAACACAGGTGATTGTGTTTACCCTGCTGCAACCCCCCACAGTTCAAGGACTAGGACTAGGGAAGGAACTCTCTAAATCCTGTGGTTCCAGAAGTCTAAAAATGCAACTCCCTTGCCCCCTCACACAGCAGGCACTGACTCAGAGATCCAATAAACCAATTTGTTTGGTTCCAATCTCCCTGGAAAGGGCCCTTGGAGATAACTTAGTCTAGTCCCTGCTCTGATTCTCAGCACAGGCTCCATGTCCCAAAGAGCATGATACAGATGTTAGAAGGGTCTGTGCAGGGGGCCAAGGAAGTGGGCCCAGTACCTGTTTGGGGGATGGTGCAAGGTGCTGCTCTCTCTCCTCCTGCTGCATGAGGATCTCCTCCTCCATGTGCTGGGCATAGCGGGCCAGACAGTGGGAGTGGAAGTAGTGGTAGCACTGGGTTTTTGTGAAGGCTTCCTTCTCCTGTCAAGAGAAAAGAGTGCCTTTGAAGGATTTCTAAGCAAAGGGTTGTGTAACCACCCAGCTGAGTTGGGTTTTCACTTCCATGTCAGTGGTGGCCATGGGGAACTAGGGCTAGTGGTGGCAGAGGCACCTAACACCTTCTGTTGGGCTGCATCTCCACTCCCTCAGCAATTACTGAGATGCTGCTTCTTGTTTCAAATGTTAGAAATAGTCCTAATGTCAAGATGCAAAGATTTTATGACTGATTTCTCCGCATGTGTTCCTGTGTAAGCAGCAATCTTCCCACCTGATGTGCTCTCCTTCCTAGGCAGGTGCTGACTTTCCTTGCAACCCTAATAAGGCCAGCTTCCCTGTCCCCACAGACCTCAGCACCTGCATGGATATGTTCTAGTCCCTCCTGACCACCTGTGTGCTGATCTCCAGGTGAGGTGTAACCAACACAGGGAAGCTGAAATGCACCATCAACTAGTCCCAAAGTCTATGCTTCTTTGGAGATGCTCCAGTATCTCTCACTGCCCCATGCCCATTTTCTGTAGAAGATTATCTAAAGGCTGATGGGAAGAGCAGCATTTATTGCACTAGGAAGGGCCCTGTGCAGCCAGATCACCCACAGAATGGGGGGCAGGGGACTGCTGCGGCACATCTTGGTCCCAGACTGATATCCCAGTGTCAGACTTCCTGTTCTCTTGCCTCACTTCCCAGTCAGTCTGTGGGGTCAGGAGACACATGCCTACCTGGAATCCATAGAGGCAGATCACACACTGTCCTTGAGGAATATTATTGTCAGTGAGGATCTCCTTCCCCTTCTGTGAAAGCATTAAAGCAAACATTTTACTCACTGGCCTGCCCATGGGCTCAGAGATGTCCCACCCATTGGGCAGTCAGGGATCAGTGTCTGTGGCTGGTCATCCCCAGCCTCCTCCAACTCTCACCTCGATCAGTTCATAGAGCACCTCTGTCCCCAGTCTGGCTTCAGCAACACTTCTGAGGGTCTGGGAAATCCTACAGCAAAGCAGCAGAAATCCTTAATACAAATTTAGCTACCTTTTCACTGTCCCACATACCTGCCATCTTGCCACGATGACAAGAAAAAAGAGAGGACTGGCCTTCAGACTTTGCTTGGAGCACAGGACAGGCACACACATATTCACATGCAGTCCTGGCTCCCCACAAGCCAGTGCACAGGAAGCCTTTGTCATGACAGGACTTGCAGGAGCAGATTTGCTGATGGCGTCAGCTTGAGCTCACCCAGCACCCTTTGGTTTTGGTGAATCCCAGGCTTTGGTGAATCAGCAGCCCCTGAGCAGGGGGAGCCTGCCTGATTGTTGGGAGCTGCATCCTCACGTGCTGCTGGCAGGCACCAAGGTCTCTGCACACATTCCACTGTGCCAAGGACCGAAGCACAAAGGCAAGAACTGACTGCCCAAGGACTTGGATCAGTCCCACCTCTGCCAGAGCAGGACCAGCAGCTTTCAAGGCCCTGGGGATTCAAATTACATTCCAGGGGGACCACAGGGCAACAACCACAAGGTGGACCCCTCTGTGTCAAATTCAGCACCAGTGGCTCCTGAGAAATTTAGGACAAAGTAATTTAGGGACCTGTATCCATCTCATCCCTGTATCCCAGACATGGGAAGTCACATGAATTACAGAAGGCTTGTCCAACAGTTCTGCCTCTCGGATCTCTGGAGGAAAGGATCGCCACTCCCCGCCCTCCTGGCACTCACTTTTGAATTTGCTCATCTGACAGCCCCCGCGGATTCCTGATGGAGATCTCCGGAGCTTTATCAGGATACTAAGATAAAAGAGAAACACCCAAAGCACAAGGAAGGTGGAGTGGCCCGCGGCCGGGAGGTGCAGGGGCGCGGGGGGAGCGGGAAGCCTACCTGAGGGGGCACGGAGAGGACCAGGGTGAAGCGGACGTACTGGGAGTCCTGGTCCTGGGCCGTGGCAGGGTGCAGGGTGATGCTGATCTCCCAGGGCTCCCACCTGGAGAAGGGGCAGTTCGGGGTGAGGAGGGCGGCGCAGGGCCGGGCCGGGGATGGGGAACGCGGGACGTACCTGCCCAGGCCCCGCGCCACCCGCAGCTCCTCCAGGTAGATGGACTCCAGCACCTCCACTTCCGGCGGCAGCGCCCTGCGGGAACCGACCGGGCGGGGGTCAGACGGCCCCGGCGGGCTGGGGGTGCGGGACAGCAGGGGTGCGGGCACGGGGGAGGGTGCAG
>NW_008235774.1:1988527-2000804 GCF_000691975.1 Corvus brachyrhynchos | reverse complement strand
ACACTCGCCCAAGGGAACGGGCGCTGGGTGCAGCCCCGCGGGAGGGGAGACGTTGCTCCTCACTGGCCTCTTTGCCTCGGCAGCGCAGCGGCCCCGTCCCGAACGATGGAGAACTACCACATCCTCGAAATGGTCGGCGAAGGCTCCTTTGGGCGCGTGTACAAGGGGCGCCGGAAGCACAGCGCCCAGGTGAGGGGAGAGGGTTGGGGCTCTGTTGTATGTGGCTGGGGCTGATTTCTGGGGGCTCTTGGGGTTTATTTTTTTTTTTTCATTCGGCTTTCTGCTGACATTCCTGACCAGCTCCTGCTGGCACTGAGTCATTTGGATTCAAGGGACATCAGGAGCGACCTCAAGACCTCACAGCAGGGCCAGCGCTAAATTTAGATCCTCTGAAACCCTCAAGACAAACACCCTACAGCTGGTGCCTGACTATTACTGGGATGAATGTGTTTTCCTCTTATCAAATTGAACCTCCCTCTGTTTCAATTTGTAATCCCTGTGTCGTCCTTCCACGTGTTTCAGTCCCCTCACCATCATGGGTCTCTCTGCTATACCCACTCCAGCCTACTGATGTCTTTCTGGGCCAAAAACCTGGCCACAATATTCCCAACATGGTCCACAAGGTTCAAAATAAAGGCCAATAATCACTTCCCTGCAGTTCCTGCCTGTTGATCCAGCCCAGGGTGCTGCTAGTGTTCCTCATTTCCAGGGCACACTGCTGGCTCATGTTAGACCTGCTGTTCACCAGCATCTTGAGGTCCTGTCCCATGTTTCTGAAGTCCTGGTTTTATCTGTGTTCACTGATTACATTTCTTTGCTTTAAATGCCAGTGTGAAAAGAAGTGTGAGCACCAGTGCTGATGTGCAAGGGCCTGGGGAGAACCCTAGGTCCAACGGGCCCAGTGAACAAATATCTCATTGTTCTATTGTCTGTGTTCAGCTGGAAAGTACTGAGTCCTGTTTGGGTTAAAAGCAGCCTTTGCCAGGGTGGGTCTGACCAGGAGCCTGGTCTGATCCCAGCTTTTCCTGCTTTGAAAGGTGGTGGCCTTGAAGTTCATCCCGAAGGTGGGGCGGTCTGAGAAGGAGCTGAAGAACCTGCAGCGGGAAATTGAGATTGTGAGAGATCTCCATCACCCCAACATCATCCAGATGCTTGACAGCTTTGAGACTGCTAAGGAGGTGAAGGGGACTACTCCAGACAAACGCTTTTTCTTGACTGGGGCAGGGGAAGAAGGGCTGTCCCCTGCTGTTGTAGGGACATCTTTCTCGGTAGATGGTAGTGACTTCATCCCAGGGTCTGGTTAGTGTTTTTCAGAGCCCTTAAGTATGTGCTATGTGGGGAGCCAACACCTGTGTGGGCTGCATGGGCTGTACTAGGTCATATGCAGAGGTGAAGGAGCTGACCAGGGGGTGTGTGATGCAGGAAAAGTGGTTTGAGATCACAGTATGAGTGTGACTCTTCACTCATCAGTCTCTCCAGAGACTGGCTTTTCACTGATTTAAACTCTCACGGGTAGAATATGATAATAGAGGATTGAAGACCTCTATGGGACATGGGAACATGAAATGAAGTCATTAGACAGCAGATTCAAAACAAGCTCAAGGGAGTGATTCTACCCACTGGGCTTGGAAGTACCATTCTGGGCTTGTCCTGTCCTTCCCTCTTCCCTTGTTTCTGCTGGCTGTCTTAGATATGGACAGCTACAAGACCTCTGCCAAGTGCCAGGTCCTTGCTGCAGTGCAGCCATGGGAGGTCTATTCCATTCCAAGTCCCAGCCCAAGCTGATGGACTTTGCACGATGACACTCCAACACCTCCCTCAGATTTCTTACCCTGCTCTGTCCTGGTCCCCAGGGCCTGATCTCACCATGCTGCTCTTCCCTCCAGGTGGTGGTAGTGACTGACTACGCAGAGGGAGAGCTCTTCCAGATCCTGGAGGACGATGGGAGTTTCCCTGAGGACCAGGTGTCTATCATGGTAGTGGCCATGCAGTGTTTGCTGCAGGCTGGAGAAAACAGGACTTGTCTGCCTGCAGGCAGAGGGTCTCTGCTGTGAGCCAGGAGATGTCAGGAGGGTGAGGGTGCCTCTGGGGCTTTACCTGGCAGAGCTTCTGGAAAGGATGGAGAGGAGGCCAGGTTGGCACTGTGGGACAGTGGGGTCCTGCAGAGACCTCAGTTTCTCTGTTCCCTTTCCAAGGGCCACAGCACCAGACTGCTGCCTTGGCTATTGGCCTACTCCAAGAAACTGCTGGCCCACAGCTGGGGTTGGTCCCTGCCCCAAGCAGGACAGAAGTAGAAGTAGTGTGGGAGCCAGGCTGTAAGGGACCTGGCCCCCATGGTTGTGCCAGTGGGTGGCACCATGGGACACAGGGTGAGGCTTCTGTGTCTCTGGCAGGTCCAGACCATAGCTGCCCAACTCATCTCCGCTCTCTATTACCTGCACTCCCACCGCATCCTGCACCGTGACATAAAACCCCAGAACATCCTGCTGGCCAAAGATGGTGTTGTCAAGCTCTGTGACTTCGGGTGAGTGCTGAGGGAGATGCTTGGCCTTGGAGCAGCCAAGGGGTGTCCTGGATGCTGTAGAGGAGGAGTGGGCGAGTGTGGAAGGGGGCCTGGATTCTGTGCATATTTAGAGGTTAAGCAGAGAGGAGAGATTTTGTCCTCCAGAGGGAAGAAGTATTGGTAAATTCATAGGGAACTCCCTGGGAGCTGCAACAGATGTTTCAGCCTGAACTTGCGATCTGTGCTTTGCTCTGAGCAGCTTTGCCCGTACCATGAGCATCCACACCATGGTGCTGACCTCCATCAAGGGCACCCCGCTGTACATGTCCCCTGAGCTGGTGGAAGAACGGCCGTATGACCACACAGCAGACCTGTGGTCTGTGGGCTGCATCCTGTACGAGCTGTTTGTGGGTACTCCTCCCTTCTACACCAACAGCATCTTCCAGCTTGTCAGCCTCATCATCAAGGACCCTGTCAAATGGCCCATGACCATGAGCCCAGTGTTCAAGGTAAGGGCCGAGGCCCTGTCTGCAGGGTGAGATCTGTTAATGCAGTTTTGGCCTTGCCTGCTGCTGTAGTGGGTCACTCTTAGCTTTTATGTCCCCTAACAGGGACTTCAGAACATAGAAAAGCAATGAGAGCTGGACCTCCTGGAAAGGGAACCCCTATCACTGTTACCAAATGTCTGCTGTCCATAAGCTGGGAAACTGGGTCCAACAGCAGAGGAGTGATTTATTGTGTTGGGAAGTGAAATGTCTTCCCATCTGCCCTAGGCACTAGAGCTACTCCTTTCCCAGAGCTAGGAAGGAAAGGCAGGCCTCCTGGGTGCCCTCACTGGGGGAGACTGGTGGGTACATTATGCTCACTGGTGGGTGCTGAACATGTGTCAGTGATCCTGCTGCTCTGCTGCTCTGCAGAGCTTCCTTCAGGGTTTACTAATGAAGGACCCCCACCAGCGCCTGTCATGGCCAGAGCTGCTTTCTCACCCCTTCATTGCTGGACGGGTTACTGGTGAGTACTTACTCTTTTTTCCAAAACTGTCCAGGTCTGTTTCCTTCTACTACTGGCTGGAGACTGGGAGGACCTCCCTGCCCTGCTGTTTTTACTATCCTGGTCAATGCCTCCCTCCTCTCAGCTTTTTCCAAGCAATGACTCCTAGCTCCTGCACCTGGTCTTGCTCTGGGTCCCTTGGGATTCCCCTGGGATCTCAAGAGAGATCACTCTCTCTGTGTCACAAGGTAGAGCTGCTGCTGAAGTTCTCCTCTTGCCTCCCCAGTGATTGATGACACAGAAGAGCATGTGATCTCAAACCCCTTCACCACCAAGCTGTCCCCAGAGCTGCAGGCCCTGAAGGAGCAGCAAGTCCATTCCATGGCCCCCAGGAGCAGCCAGTCCAGGATCCTGAGAAAGGCCCAGCAGAAGATGGCTGAAGAGAGACAGAAAAAGGTGGAGAAAAGCGTGGGGTTCCCCTGGTTTTGTCTGACAGTCATGGCAAAGGAGGGGCACTGGAATGGTTCCTGGGGGGAAACACATAAGTACATGGGTCAGGCTGGGGTGTCAGTGACACACAAGGCAGGATGTGGGGTGCTCATGGTGGTGGAGTCTAGGGGGCTCATCTGGCTGAGTAACCCTGCCCTGACCCAACTTCTCTGCCATCACCAGGGGCAACTGAAGGCAGGTGATGCATCTATGAAGGATTCTGACAATGGACCTCCCACGCATAGACCCAGGGCAGCATCACGGAAGGCAGCCCGTGAGGAGAGGGAGCCATTGGCTGCCTCCAGTGAGAAGAATCCATGTCTCCTGCAAGGGAAAAGCAGCATAGCAGAGTGGGAGTTTGAGGAGTGTCCTCCCAACCCAGGGTGAGGAAGGCTGAGGCTGGGGCAGGAGGAAGAGGGAAAGAAAAGGTCTTTCACTGACTGTACTGTTTCCTTGGCCAGGCAACACAGCCTCTCTCGAGACTATGAGTGGGAGTTTCCTGAAGCAGGTTCCCATCCACAGCCTGGTGCTGGCAGGACAGAGCCCTGGGGCAGGCACAGCACTGAGGCTGTAGACTTGGAGAGTGAGGTAAGATGGTGTCTTAAGTGAGGACAGCAGGGCCCAGTTGCCAGGGGCTGGTACAGAGACCCTGGGACTGGCAGGGTCTGTGGCACCAGTCCTCTCTCCTCTGTGGCTAGGAGCTGGAGAGCAATGAGGAGTGGCAGCATCTGATTGAGGGCACTGAGCCCTCAGCCATGCAGCTGAGCATGCCTCTGAGCCTCCTGAGGGACCCGGCCTTCCAGCACTATGTCCGGGACCACCTGGCAGACTCTGCTCAGCAGGTAAGTGATGGCTGGCCCAGGCAACTAAGACTGGAGACTTGGATGCTGCCTTCTTCCCCAGGGTTGGGTTGGAAACATTTGGAGAGTCCTCAGTCCAGCCAGCAAAAAGATCTTCTGCTTTTCCAGGAGTTGTAGCTGTCCCATGCACTTGGCTTGCCATCTGCTCTTCTGCTGTCCTCTGCCTGAATGGGTTGAAGGGCTGCTCCGTGGCTGGTGGAGAGACCAAAACTGCTGCTCATTATAAGCTCTTCTGGCTCCTCTGTGTCCAGGTGCTGGAAGGGATGCTGGAGGGAGCCTCCCATCTTCGTTCTGTGCTTCGTGTTATGGGCAACCTCCTGTCTACCCAGTGTGATGCTGAGCTGCTGGACCACTTCTGCCAAGAACTGAATGTGCCTCTGTCCCTGCTGTGTCTAGCCAAGCAGATCCTGGAGACTGGTTGCACCAAGCAGGTGAGTGTAGAACCCCAGAGAAATTTGGGCTCCTTCCAGCCCTGCAGAGTGCTGGTGCTGAGGAGGCCCTGGTGTCCTGCTGGATTTGGCTCACAGATTCCTCTTCTAGGCACCCTTGAGAAGGGGGAGGTTCTGGCAGGGAAGGATCCTGTCACAGTGGTGTGGGGATGGCCAGCAGACAATCCCCATTTGTGGTTTCTTTCTGGATTCTGCAGCAGCCCTGGTGTATCGCTGTGCTGACAGACATCCTCATGGTGACCAAAGTTTATTTCAGCAGTGAATGCAGCCTGGAGGAGAGTGGGCAAAAGGACAGGTAGGAACAACTTTTTGTTCTCTGAGGTCTCGTGTGGCCACTTTGGGGACCTGGCAGTAGGTAGAAGGGTGGTGTTCATAGTCTGCAGCTGGAGTTGCCTCTGTGGGGAAGCATCATGGTCTAAGCGTTTCATGCCATATTGCTGAGCTTACAGAGGAGCACTTTCCTTGAATGGGACTAATTAAAGGAAAGGCACAGTTGACAAGTCCAGTTGTGCTGCCTGCTGACAGCAGCTCACAGTGTGAGTGTGTGCTGCCTGCTCCATTAGCCAGCACCATGTGGGCGTGTTCAGATCCTGTCCTCACAGCAAGGGGCTGTGTTTCTCTGCACTCATTTGCCCCTGGGCCCCCCCCCCAGCCTGCAGGCCTTTCAGGAGAGTGCTGACTGCTTCTTGTCCCTGCTGCCGGAGCTGCTGGCTGCACCAGTTGACACTGAGATGAGACTCTGCCAGCAAAGCCTCCTGGTAAGGGTACCCCCATCTCCCTCTGCCACACCCTCTGCCCCAGGGACAGAAGCTATGGGGTTGTCTGTGTATGTTGGGGGAACACAGGCTGAGGACTGTGCTCCTAACTATGGGGTCTAATGTATTCTTGTCAGGGCAGGCTGTCTGACCCCTTGGGGTTTTTGTGGGGAATTGCATACATAAAGAAGGTCTCTGAGGGGGCACCTTTGCTGGCTTTACCATTCTGGTGTGGCTTTACCAGCTGAGCTGATGGCAGGCACAGTCTCTTGTACACACCCTGGCACCAAAACTGTCACTTTGCCAGACATGCTTCTGGTTCTGCTGCCAAAAGTTCTGCTGCTGGGATTGTGCTGGGTGGGCACAGCAGGTTCTCAGCGTTGGAGTATGATTCACATGTGGCTCAGGCAGGAAATGCATACAGGCTCACATTTTATATCATCTTGCTTTTAGCCTTTGTTTTTGAGCTGCATGTTTTAGAGCCAGAAGAATTAAGAGCAAAAATAGCTGTTGGACATGCTCTGACAGGCTGTGATAGAGGTGAGAAGGGACATGTGCCTCCATATGTACCCCTCACTTCGGCAGCGTGCAGCCATATGTGGGTCCCGTACAGTAACCTGGCTGGAGTGGACATTTGGAGGTCCCTGAAGTTCCAGCATGAGTCCTTCTCCCCATCTCTGCTGTCCTCCCACAGCTTCCTCCTGTGCTGTCCTTCTCTCCCCTCCCACACTCAGTCTGCAGTGATGGCAACCCCTGTGTTTTTCCCAGTGCTTCACCCAGCTCTGTGAGAGCCTGGACACGACAGACCCCTCTATCTCTGCACACTTCTACACCAGGCTGCGAGAGGAGTATCAGCCCCTGCTGAACAGACTCCTTCAGGGATCCATCTCAGAGCAGCCTGCTCTTCGAGGTAGCAGTAGTAGCAGCTCGCCACATCTTCCTGGGGTTTCTTCTCCCTCCTGCCCTTGGGCTCCATCAGAGCACTGACGGCCATTGTAGAGCTGTTGGCCAGAAGAGGTGGCTGAAGCTTATCTGTCCAGACCCCTGCTAACTTGGGCTCTCCTCCCTCAATCCCAGATCTCACCCTCCTCATATCACAAGACTGACTTTTCCTCTCTTGCCATCCAACCCCATCCTGCTGCCCCTCAGCACCTTCAGCATGACTCCCAAGCTCTGTCCCTGTGCAGGTGCAGCGGCGGAGGGCAAGTCAGCCCATGACCAGAGTCCATGTGTGGCAGACGTCTTCCTGGCTGCGTTGGCTGCTGCCTGCAGCATCCCCCTGGAGAGAAACAGCTGTTGGGAAGCCAAGCAGCAGGTCAGACCAGCTCTGTGTACAGGGCGAAGAGGTGTGGTCTCCACAGGGGCAGCAGCCCTTTCCAGGAGGATCTCTTTCTCAGCAGTAGAGTGGAGGGCTGGGATCCTCTGGCTTTCTTGGCTGCAGGGCTCATATTTGTGGGCTGCACCTCCCCAGCCAGCAGCTGACCCTAGGAATGTACAGATTCTTGAATCAATTAAGAGACTCAAACTTAGGATCTGAACTGTGAGATGGGCTAAGTAAAGAACTAGGCAATGCATGGAAAACATGAAGAATTCTTTTATTACAGTGATATGAACTGTAGGAAATCTGAAATTGAAGGGGCAGTAAGAGGGAAAACAATTACAGGTTTACATTTGATTCTTTAACTCTGAGTCAACAAGGAGGGAAGCAGAGGAGGAATCTTACCTTGCTCATCTCAGCTCTGGGACTGTGCATCAAAGCCATGCTAGGTCATGGCAGATAGGCATTCCTCAGTAGACACAGGCAAAACGTAGGAAGCAGATGCTTTCTTTCATTAAATTGTTGCTAGCATTAAACTTCTCTAGTCTGTGCAGTCCTTCAGGTACCCAGAGTGCAAAACAGGCTGATTTCTGCAGGTTGCTCATGCACTAGCTGAAAAGCTTATGGAAGGAGAGAGCCAGCAACTTGCAAGACTGCTGGGGAGATTGGAGCACCCAGGCTGCTCCTTGAACATCCTGAAGGTAATGGCCCCATCCTTTTATCTGTCTCTGCCCAGAGGTGCCTGGGCCTTTGCTCTGGAATTAGGAGCATGGGGAAGAGGGAACCGTGGGTTTAGCCCTCAGTGCCTCCCATCTGCCTGGTGTCAGTTATTGAATAAATGAGCTTATGGTAGCCATGGGGTGGAACCTGTCCTGGTAGGCATCTCTTCCCTCTGCTTTGCAGATCCTCTACGCTGGCTGCCATGCCTGTCCAAACCTGTGCCAGCACCTGGGAAGGAGCCAACCACTGTGGGATTCCCTCATGCAGCTCTTGAAGGGTGAGGTAGGACTGACCACAGCCCCGGTGGTGGAGTGGGAGCATGGGCAAGCAGGATGCATTCCTCTGAGCACTGGTCAGCCCAATCCGTGTGGGAAGAAGAGTTTAGGGGAGTTTAATCTGAAGAGTGCAGTTCTCCTCTGGGGCCCAGAAACACCTTCTTCTCCCCTGCTATGACTCCTGTTCCCTTGGTAGGTCCCTGTGGTGGAGGTGGCCCAGGAGGCAGCCTGTGAAGCCTCTCTGTACCTGCTGGCCCTGCTCACCCTGCAGCTTCAGGCCTCCCCTCCCAGGTAAGCCCCCACTTGCACTCATGGGTGGGAGAGGAAGATGCCTTGCCTTGAACAGCCCTCTGTCCTGCACCCTGCCCAGAGCGGGGAACCTGTCCCACTGATCCCTCTGATCCAGACATACCAGTGGAATTCTGGGCAGTGTGGCTGGGTGCTGAGGATGTGGTGAGGATGACCCAGTGCGGACAAGGAGGTGCTGTGAACCAGGGCTCCTCCTGAAACATGGCTGCTTGCCAGCCTTGTGGGTATTTGGATGCTGCCATTCTGCATGATGTGAAGCTGTGGGAACATAGTGATTGTCTCCTGGTCCTTGCATTTCAGGCTTGAGGAGGTGGTTACCCTGGCTGTGGACCTCATCACCCAGTCTCCTGTCGTGTCTCTCGTGGTAAGCCGCCCCCACTGCCAGAGCCACCACTGAGAGCCTTGCAGACCCCTGCATCCCATTTGGGCCTTACTGTTCCTCACTCAGGGTGGGATGAAGGGTCAATAGTGACCAAGCAGATGGGAAAGTCCCAAAGGTGCCGAGCTCTCCTTGTCCTGCAGGGTGCTGCAGCATTCCTCCTGGCACAGCTCAGTCAGCATGGGGTGGCTTTGGAGCTCAAGGGAGAAAAGATCCTACCAGGAGTGACAAATGCACTGACAGCGCCTGCAGAGGTATGGGATGGGGACAGAGAAGCTGGGGAGCCATGCATACCCCTCTGTGGAGGTGTGCAGAGATGGGCCCAGAAGGGTGCAAGTGTGATGCTGCTGCCCTCAAACCCAGCACCCAGCTCCAGACTGTCTCCCACTCTCTTACAGCTGTGGCTCCCCCTGCCAATGGGTGCTGGTCTCTATGATGGGCTCTTTTTCCTCCTGCTGGAACTCCTTGAACAGGTACCAGTCTGGCCATCTCCTTTGCCTTGTCCCTGCCAAAAGGTGTGGTGGCAAAAAGGCCTGAATGCAGATTGGTAATGAGGCTGAGGGAAACCAGCGAACTGTGCAGCTTTGGCTGAGCTGTGCAACCCCATGAGAGTCAGCTTATCTCCCTGATGGGAGATGGGTGGGGAGGGAGGGGTGATGGGAGAGTGGTGGGCAGGGAGGGGTGATCCATGAGCACACTGGAGTGAAGGAGGGCAGAGATGCCCTGGGCTTGACACTATTGAAAGGTGCAGCAGGACCCGTGGGCCATGTCCTGAAGGAGGGCAGAGATGCCCTGGGCTTGACACTTGAAAGGTGCAGCAGGACCCGTGGGCCATGTCTGTCTAGCCCTGACCTTCACAGGACCATGGGGCTGGCAGAGCCATTTATCAGAACCCTGGGGAGCCACGGAGGACCATGAAGGCCTCTGACATCTGCCTCTCTGCCTCTAGGAGGATGTGGCCTTGGAGCAGGGCTTTGCTTCCTCAGAGCTGTGGAGCCTGGTCTGGCATTGTGTTGCTGTGGTGCTTCATGTGGGCACCAACAGGGCAGTGCTGGAGGGAGACCCGCCCCCAGGTGCTGGTCACCACATGGCAGAGCCAGACTGGAACCTCCTCTCCCCTCAAGGTAGGAGCTGCAGGACAGCAGGGCATCTGCCCTGGACCCTGCTTCACATCCTGCTCTCAGACTTGCCCATGTTTGTCCCTGTTCACATCTGTTCCCTGAGGCCAGAGGACTCAGGTGGTTTTTCTTGAAGATTGCAGTGTCTTCTGGGGAGAGAGGGCTGGGCTGGCCCATGCTGTGTCCAGTTGGCAGTAGCTCAGCTGAGCTGGCTGTGGAGGAATGAAAAAGGGTGTCTATGCTGCAGGGAATGTCCACTCTGGCAGGTGTGACCACCTGGGTGGAGGTTTTCTGGTTTTGGGCAGGGAATCACAGAATCCACCTTGGAGCAGCCTTGAGGTAGCACAGACAGAAGTGAAGGGACTTTACGGCCTTCTCTAGCTTTGCCCTTCTGCCTGCTGTTTCCCCTGCAGGAACGCTGTTCTTCCTCAGCCTGGCCCTCAGAGTCTTCACTCGTGAGTCCTACCAGTGCCTGCTTCAGCTCACCCAGTCCCATGGTGTCCTCATGGTGACACTGAAGAGACTGCTGTCCCCTGGCTTCTTGGCATGCCTGGCACAGATGTGAGTTGTGGCAAGGGCTGGAGTGGGCAGAGCTCAGCTGCTGAATGGGGCATGGACATGAGCACACCAAGGGCTCAGAAGTTCCTGACCTGGCTCTTGCAGAGCCTCTTAGTGTCCGGTGCAGGGAATGCCCTTTGCCCCTTGCCCTGAGGTTTTTCTGATCACCTCTGTATTAAGCCCTCTCTCTTTCACATATTCAGGCAAGCAGGAAAGGATGGGGACCCTGAGGTTGTCCCAGATGTGGTCATCCAGGTCTGCCAGCTCCTCTGTTTCCCTTTTGCCCTGGATGTGGATAAAGACACCTTAGCACTGATCATGGAGGCTGTGAGAGATACCCAGATCCCTGCCCAGCTGCTGCAGGTACTCTCTTGGCCCTGTGTTCCTCCTTCCCCCCATACTGTGGTCACACCTCCCTACATTGCAGTCCCCAATGCATGGCACCACTTCACATCATGTTGGCAGTTCCTGCCCACACAGGGATGTCAGTTGGGTGCTATGTAGCCCTTGGAGAAACTTGACTGGCTGCTAAGCTTGTGCTGACCTGCTGGCTGCATTCAGCTGCTGCTTGGCTTGGCTCGGCTCGCACGTGAGTGCAGTGCACTCAGCAGTGCTGTCTGTCCTTTTTCCTTAGGTCTGCGCTCGCCATCTGCCCTTCTCGTTCACCGAGCTCCCCATGGGCCTCTTGTGCCATCTTGTTGTGTCTGACACACAGGTCATAGACCAAGTAGTGAGGGAAGCTGCTGCCTCGGAGCACATTGTTGCCTTCTTGAAGTCTGTCTTGTTCTCAGACAATGTCACACTCACAACTGACCTCCTGTCTCTCTTGGCCCACGTGGCCCGGACCTGTTCAGAGCACCTGCTCTTTCTCCAGAGGATCCTAAGGGACTCAGATGTGGCTGACCAGCCACTGACCTACCTGCTCAGCCACCAGCAACACCTGATACGGGCCAGAACCTGCAACTTGCTGGGCAACCTGCTCCGCCACAGCTTTCCCCCAGCGCTGCAGAGCCAGCCCGGTTGGCTGGAGAGGCTGCTGGAGTGCCTGTCGGACCCGGAGGGCTGCGTGCGCAGGGCAGCCACCTTTGCAGTGGGCAACGCCGCCTTCCACGCGTCTTGCCCGGCGGGGACCCTGCGCAGGGCCGTGCCCACGCTGACCCGGCTGCTGAGCGACACGCAGGCCAAGACGTGCTGCAACGCGGCCCTGGCCCTGAGCAACCTTGGCCAGTGCGGGGCGGAGCTGCGGGATCTGCTAATCCAGAACAGGGCCCCCGACCTCCTGCTGCAGGTGACCTGCCAGGACCCGCGCAAAACCGTGAGGGAGGGAGCCCTCGAAGCACTGCGAGCCCTCAGCCAGTACCCCGGGATCCAGCAGGTACTGCACGGGGACCTCGGCTCCTTTGGGGGACCTATGGAGTTGTGGGGACAAGGGTCAAACTGGTGGGTGACTCCTGTCCCTCTCTTGGCTGTGCAGGTCCTGCTGGCCCTCAACGCCACCGAGAGACTGGCCGCGCTGGCCGGTGGCAGTCCCCGGTCGCATTGTGCCCGGCACTG
>NW_008235774.1:1987618-1988107 GCF_000691975.1 Corvus brachyrhynchos | reverse complement strand
CCTGTGTGTCCCCCCGGGTGCCACCTTCAGAGTTCCCCCACTGGGGCGTAGGGCCCTTGGCCCCCTCGCTGCCTCCCCGGCCCCTCCGCCCCATAGCCGTGCCCGAGCCCCGAGGAGGCACCTCGCTCCATCCCGGGCCTTCTCGCGGGGCTCGCCATGGCCTTGCCCTGTGGCCCCGTGGGGCTGCGGGAGTGGGTCGGGAGCGCTCTGTAGCGAGACGTGCTGGGGTTGGTGGCCTGGGCGGCGCTCCGGGGCCAGGATAGAGCATCCTGGTAGCACCTCTGGCCTCAAAGGCTTTCAGTGGGAGAAATGAGACACAGCATGTTCCCCGGGCGAGCGGCAGGGAGGCAGAGCTGGCTCCCCAGCCAGCCACGGCCCCAGAGAGCCTCTCCAAAGGTACTTGGAGTATCAGGATGGAGCTGGGATTGACCAGGCCCACGTGGGGGGCTGGGACATCTTGGCTGTTCATCCTTTCCTTGATGTATTGGC
>NW_008235774.1:1971099-1987583 GCF_000691975.1 Corvus brachyrhynchos | reverse complement strand
GAGCCGATGAGTCTGAAAGGTGGAAGGCAGAGCTGAGTTGAGACAAGCCTGGACTATTTCCTGAATGGCTCCAGGTTTGGGCAGGGAATGAGGAGTGAAGGCATGGGGAAGCCCTGTGGCACTGTACCAGCCTCCTGTCTCCCTTCACAGCTGGGCTGTGGATGTCTCATGGGAGTCAGTTCAGCCCCTCAGCTCCACATCAAAACCCTGCCTACATGACTCCCTGAGATGAGGCTTGTCTTTCTCATTGTGGTGTGCTCCTCACAGAATGGGCAGATGATGTCTTGTGACTCTTGGATAGTTTGGGGGAATTTACAGTGGATTTTTGGCCGTATTATAGTTTTATAGAATAGTATTTCCATGATTCTTACTGTTTGTACCCAGCAGATAGTAGCATTTGTCCTTTTGTTGCTCTCTTGCTGCAGTTGTTTCGTGTTAGGCAAAGTTCATTGATCACAATTGCCCCCTTCCACACCTCAGTTGTCGGGTCCTCAGCACAGCAGGGATCACATTTCGAAGAGGAGCTGAGGGGACAAATGTCACCATCCCCAGATAACAGTGCCTGCGTGGAGATGTCAGATCACTGACACAGGCTGGGGGCTTTGGCTGCTGTGTCAGCCTGGCTGGGTGCCACTCCTTGACATTTCCCAGGTTCCTGCCATACATCAAGTCTGGGAGTATTTGGCAGCTTCTCACCTTGAATCTCTGTTTCTTCTCCACTCCTGAGCTCTGAGAGATTGCTGTATGGAGTGAGGGTTTTGCAGTGCCTTCAGAAGAATTTTTCCCAGCCCTGTCAAGACATGGAAGAGTCATCAGCACATACTGAAGGACAAACCTGGGAACCTTTTCTTCCAATTGCAGATATATTTCAGTAAAATGTATTAAGAACAGAGGATGGACTAAGAATTTATGTGTTTTGAACTAATTGGGTAATTCTTGTCTCCTTGCTATGTGTTGATGTCTTATAGTTGTTTCACTCACTCCAAATCTTCCACTTTTTAATTTTTCTACTAAAGGCCAGCCTGCTAAGACCAGATGGAGCTGTGCTGACTGCCCTCAGTTCCTACACTGGTGGCCAAACTCTTCCCCGGTCTTGCCATGTAATTCTCCGGTACCTTTTCTTCCATCATGAAGCTCAATTGAAAATGCTGTCCCTTCAGTTTGGATCTCCAGGAATGGGCTGTAGACCTCCTTGATGAAAGGCTGTTAAACACCTCATGGTTTAGCTTGTTGCTTTTTACCCAGACTTGTTTCTCTACTCTCGTTTATGCTGCAGTAGGACTGCTTCTGTAGCCCATGTGATGAAAAAGTATAAATCAGGTGTGGGAGGAAGGGCAGGCACTTGCCAGCTTCACTGCTGAGGAAACAGAGCTGCATGGTCTGCTGTCACTATGCAGCATGTCTGCTTCAGGGCCTGGGGAATCTGCCAGGGAGAAAAGTTTATATCCTTTGATAGCAATAGGGACTCCATGCTCTTTGCCCTTTGCTGTGGCCCCTGCACTGTCTGGTCACAGCTCTCCTGGGGTGAGCACTGAGCCAGCCCTTTATTGTAGGTGTCCCTGGTGCACTCAAGCTGCAGTCCTGGATTTTCTGCCTAACTATGCCAGAGTTCCTCGCCTAGTCTGGCAACGGTGCTTCAATGCCCTTAGAGTGGTGGGGAAGTCCCTTGTGAAGTCAAACACATGACCCTTCAGTCCCCAGCCCACCCTGTGTGTGTGCATGGAGGGAGGCATTTGCTGCAGCACAGGGTGAGGTGGTGGCTCGATTCCAGCTCTCCCATGGCTTGGTCCAGCATCCTGTTGTCCCTGAGGTCTGCCTCCGCCTTGGGAAGGGGAGCACACAAGGAGCTACTCTCTTTCTCTTGCAGGGCAGTGCTCTGCTTACATAAAGGGTCTCTTTGGGCAGCCGTACACTTCTCATACTTTCTCTGTTCAGTGTGGAGTGGAGTTCAGCACACAGCTATTGAATGGAAATGAGCAACCCTGGCACAAATGTAATCCTGGGATGAAGTGGAATTTGCTGATGCATCCTCACAGAGGTTGATTTCTCACTGGTATTTTTTTTTTTTTTTTTGACCTAAGTGGCCAAGAAAAACTTGGTGTCTTGATTAGGACAGAAATTGATTATCATCCTCTGGATTTGCACACAGAATGTGGTTCTGCAAGGATGACACTGGAGGTGAGAGGGAGCAGTGATGCTTAACTGTGGCAAAGCGGCACACCAGGCTGTTGCACCAACAGCATTTCTGTGGTAGCTAAGCTGTCTCTGAGCTGTCTTGTCCTCATGAACAACTTGTGGCCAGCAACACCCTCTGCTCTTCAGCTTGTACTTGCTGGTAGCCTCAGGCACTGCTTTGGCATGGTGTGTGACTGCGGCTGAGGCCACTTGTTTCTTGGAGCTGCTGTAGGGGAGGAAGGGGGGTGGAAACACAAGTTGAATATGCTGTTGAAACACAAGTTTGTACCTAGCTACCAGCTGTTGGAGCAGCTTTAGGCACTCGGTTTCAGATCAATGTTGTTAATCTTGTTCAAAGTTTTAAATTTTTTGAAGGGATACAAACGCTTATTTTGAAATGTATATTGTTTTAAAACCTGTGTTTTGCGTTGTTGTTAACTTGCTTGTTCAAGCTTTAATCAAAAGTCCCAGAGCTGCAACTGAGGAACTTGGTGTGAACTCAGGTCTCATTTAGAAAAAAATGTTATCCTTTTTAATTGTCAAAACAGAATATGCACCTTGCAATGGCATAGAAAACAATAGCAATTGCAGTTGTCTAACCTCTCCTCCTTTGGGCTGCGTGTGACTCACAGCACATTATCAGGTCAGCTTGGGGTGCATGCATTTACAAGCTCTTGTTATTTTAAGTGTGTCACCAAGCTTCGTTTAAAATAACCTCCCCAGCCAAACTCCTTTAACAGTGGGATGATGTGCATATCTGGGCTCTTAAGGTCTTGTCCTTTCCTGTTTGGGAGAGGACTGTGAGGAGCTGCCACGCTGCCATTGGAGGAGCACATGCTGCAGCAGGGCTCGGGCTGGAAGAAAGGATTTTGACTGATGCTCCTGGGGTGCACAGAGGCTGGGGCATGTGTTGGTCCTATGCACTTGTGACGTGACATTTGTACAGGCTGTGGCAGCGCTCCAGCTGATGTCCCAACATTTGTGAGCAACCTGTGTGGCAATAGAAGGTGCTGGCAGAATCATTGTAAGCAAGTGCAGCTGTACAGTCACTCCAACAGTGGCAGCTTTGGCCTCTGTATTGTGTGTCAGTAAGTCCAAGCCAAGATCCATTAATTACTGGGTTGGGTTTGAATTCCAGCCTGGCCAGTTCACCCAGGGCTTTTCCTAGCTCACATTTCTACAATAAAATTTCAAGAGTGTAGTTTTATTTCCATTGTGAGATGCAGAACAGACTCCAGCTCCTTTGTCGTAGGGTTGGATTGGCAGAACTAGGGATTGCATCAAGCTGTGACCTTTATCCATCCCAAAACTCCAACTGAATTAAAGATAAAGGGAAGACTTCCCTGACTGGTAACCAGCAGGGATTTACTGTGGGGCAGGTGATGTTGTTCCTGCCCAGAGCCACAGAGATGTGGCAGCTGCTGTCCTATTGTGACCGCAGCCTGGCATGTGAAGGTGCCTCCCTCCATCTCCTGGATGCTCAGCAGCTGCTTTGTCAAGCTGTCCTTGCAGTAAGGATGGGAGACACTTTTCAGGTGGACATTAGAGTTGGCTGTGCTGGCATGCAGGAGGTGGGACAGAAGGGTGAATGGTGGGAAGGACAGGCAGTATGGGCTGGTGCTGCCAGTCTGGATGCATCCTGACCTGCCCCTTGTGGGGGCATCTTCCTTTCATCCTTCCTGCCCCTTCTGCCCCTATCTCTGAGCTCCTGTGTCTCCACAGGGAAACAGGGGTGATGACTAGCTGTTGGCCAGCCTAGTCCTTAACTGAAAGCTGTACTAAAGGCCCTACCACTTTCTTATGCAGCTGCTGCTTCCAGCACACCCCTCCCCTGTGCTGGCCCAGACGCTTCTGCAACTCCATGACAAAACTGCTCCAGAGAGAGGCAAGCTCAGCACATTCTTGTCTGCTACTGCGGGGCTGGTTTTCAGGCAGTGTTAGCTAAGGCCGTGCCATGGCCAGACCTCCACCCTGGCAGCCACAGTTGTCAGCAGTACCCCCGTGTCTGTGTCAGTCACATCTGTGCTACCGTTGTTACTTACTCCTGATCGGGGTCACACAGGGCTTCTGCTGGCATTTTCACGCCTGTGTATAAGCTGACTGTAAGATTCACAGCCCTTGTTACAGCTTCATTAGGCCACATCGCTTTTATTTTTACAGCAGGATGATCCACTGATAGCTGTAAAGCCGGGTGGAGATGAGGTACAGATGGCTTTCACTGCAGGCCAGTTTTGCAAGGTCATTCACTGCTGGGTGACAGTGCAGGCGATGGCCAAGCTGGCAGCACATGTGATGCCACAGTGACAGACTCTCTAGGCAGGAACACTTTCATTCTCCTTGAATTTTAATTTGCTCTTTAACACCTCCGTTCACTGGTGTGCTAGGGTCACTTTGTGGTCTGAGTGCGCTTGGGAGCTGGGTGCATCTGAGGGGCAGTGTGTGGAAGCCAAGCTTTGCTCCCTTGTTTACTGGTGGAAATTTGAGCTGGGCAGGTGGTGGCATCTGAGCCACAGTTCTTCACTCTGTGCTAATCACTGTGAATGTCACAACACAGCCAGGTTTGCTGCTGGGGGCAGACTGGGTAGCAGTGGAATAGTGTTGTACATCTCAGTTGTGAGATTCTCTTCCCTGGAGATTGGAGCCCCTCTGGGCTGCAGCTCCCACTTGGATGCAGGTGTCCTGTCCTCATCAGGAGTTCTCAGCTTGACTGTACAAGCACTAACAAGCAATGCAGCCCTATGGGCATGGAGTGGACTTGGCACCTTCCATATTTCCTTGCAGAGCTTGGCAGGGTAGCAGCTCTCCTTGAGAATGTGTAGCTCCTATGGGATCCTGCATGGGATGTTCCATCTCCTACATCCTCTGGCTGGGATGCTGCTGACCTGGTATGTGCTGTTCTGGGGCACATGAGACTGGAGCTGATTCACAGATTGAGAAGATCTGGCAGGTGTAGGTCTGTCTGACCCAGCCCTGTGGTGGTGTGAGCTGCTGTCATGGTGCTACAGAGCAACCTCAGGGTCTCCAAGCTACACTTTAACTACTGCATCTGAGGCTTGTCTTTCAGGTGAGAAAGGAGTGCGTATGTGTATTGCAAGAAAAGCGAGAGTGTGATGGTTGATGCACTCCTTATCCTTCTTTTTATACCTTTTTTTTTTTTTTTAAACATGCAAGAATGTGAGAGCTAGAAGGTGGAAGAACCAGCCAGCCTGCTTGGAATACAAATTCCTATCGCAGCTGTATCCAGGGGCCCTCTAGGCATGTGTTAAAGCAATAACTGGCTTGTGGTTTGTTTTCTCTTTTCCCTTCTCCTCAGGCAAGAGGATGTTGCAGGTATGGTGCAATAGTTCATTCTAGGAGGATTCAGGACACTTATATCTGCAGCTCTGTGGTCTGCCAGTTTGCTCCTTGCAGGAGGCTTTTCTGTAGGACTGCAGTGGGGAGAAATGTATGTGCACAGTAGTGCCAGTCTCTGCTGGAAACCGAGGTGTTGATGTTAGAACAGCGCTGCATTTGCTGCTTGCTGCCTTTTCAGTCCTGGGCTTTACAGGATGCCCTTAGCCCTCACTGAGCTTTTCTACAAAAAAATGCTCCTTTTAAAAGCAGGGGCTGAGGTTCTTGCCTAGTTGTGTAATGTTATGAGCTGAAGCTTTAAGGAGCAGGGACAAAAAATAAGCAGATGTTTTGGGGCTTGTGGTGAGTCGGGAGGCTGATGTCAGAGACACAGACCTGTAGGAGTGGGTCCCAGGCAGGCAGCCTCTTGTTGCAGACAGGGCTACTGTGCTGGGGCTGCTACCCCATGGCCCTGGCTGGTAGTCAGGCAGCCCCATGTGTTTACAGGGTACAAGCTTTCCTGCAGATGGCCCTCTCTACATTTTTCTTTGCATCCTCTGGTTTCATGTGAGATGCCAGCTGTTCTTTTACTTGGTCTTAGGAGGCTCTTGGTGAGCTCAGTAGATGGGAGATGTGTTTTTCATCCTGCAGGAAAAGCAGCTCACCCTGCTTTCCTCATGTGGCATTGGGCTGGGTGCTGTGCCCTGATAGGGCAACAGTGTCTTTCATGCTGTCCTCTTGTTTCAGACCAGCAGAGATGCTTCTGTAGATGACTGATGTGCTTGTACCTCACGTGCTATGGCTCTACATGGCGTCTGCAGGACCAGACCATGCTAATCTGGGCCCCAAACAGCAGAAGAGCATTGGGCTGGCATCAGGCACCCTTCTGGCAGAAAGACCTCAACTGTGCTGGACCTGGCGGCTCGCTCAGCAGCAGGCAAAACCCGTCTGGAATTCAGAGAAGAGATATGTGAGTGCTTTCCAGGATCGCATGCTGCTGCCCTCGGGGATCCCTCTGCAGCAATCCTGCTTCTTGCGTTCACCATCGCTATGCCATGTGCAGCCCACTGAAGACATCCTCTGCAGCCCTCCAGACACTGGCTCTGTCACGGGAAGGGTGATGTCTTCCATGCTGATGGAGCCCTGCCTGCTGGCAGAGGAGCGTCCTGGGGCTGGGGTCAAAGGCTCTGCCCTCAGCTCAGGTCAGCAGGCTGCCAGCTCCTGTAGACCAGTGCTCAGTAACAGCTCCTTCCTACGGCCAAGCAGTGCTAAAGTGCCTTTTCTGCAGTCACTGAAGATTAAAAAGGTGGAAAACACGCGGAGTTTTCCTGCTGCTTCACAGTCCCACTCTGGGGACACTGGGGACACTAGAGACAACTTCCCTAGCAGCCTGATCAACAGAGCAGTGATGAACGGCAACCTTGTGTCAGAACAAAACACAATCCCCTCCCTTACCCCTGTTCCAAGCAGTGTGATCCTCAGGAAGGATCAGTGCTCGTGGGAGGACGCTAAGGGGAGACTTCACAGCTCAAAAGAGAAAGAACCGGAGAAGAGCCTCTTGAAGGCTGTGCAGCAGCTACCTAGTCAGGCTGCCACAGGCAAAGGCTTTGGGTGCCAAGTCGAAAGTTCTGGCCTTATGAATGTGGGCAGCCTGTCCAACTGGAACAGCAGGAGGAGGCAGCATGTCGGAGCGCAGATCACCCGGAAAGAAAGCATCACTCCCCTGAACTTGGAGCTGGGGAGCCATCGCCTTAACAGTAACTCGAGCCTTACAGGCACCTGTGGGGCCATTGCCCACACTAAGCAGATCAGCCCCCATTCCTTGGCCTCGGGTGCTGGCGCTCCCGACTGCAGCACTGGCTGCCGTCCCGTGGGCGTGCTGAGCCCTCAGTGTGCTGGGGACCGGGTGGTGAAAACAGAGCCTTTGCACTCGTCTGCCATCTCTGAAGTGGCAGCACAGGTGTCCACCATCCAACTGGAGAAAGAGGAGAAGCAGGCCCAGGCTGTGGTCCCAGGAAAGCTTAAGTAAGTAGAGGCAGGAGGAGGAGGGAGGTTATGGCAGGATGTGCTGGGCTGGTGGTTGTGTTTGCATGTGTTGGGAGAGGAAGCACTGTGGGCAATACGGGGTGGCCATAAGGATAACCATGGGCTGTGTCCATGAGCAAAACCCAGCTGCTGCATCCTGGTAGGTGGGTTGCCTTCCTGCAATCCCCAGCTTGACGCAGGCACTCAGGATGGCTCTAAGGCATTCCACCTTTGCCTTCAACCACAGCATGGAATTGCTGTGTGGGATTTCTAGTTTGTTCTCCTCAGTCAGGGGGCCCTGCCTGCAGTGGTAAGCTTTGCACATGTGTTGAATGAAGCCTGCTGTTGAGCCAGGCCTTCCTAGTCAGAGACATGGGTTCATAAAAGACCACAGCTAATAGAGGATAGGGAGGGTGTGAGGATGTGGAACTCCTGCTCTCCTGCTGGGAGAAGGGTGCCCTTGTTCCTCTTCTTTCTAGCTGCTCTGGAACACGTTCCTTGTCAGCATGGTCTGGGGCCTCTCCATCTTGCTAGCTTGGGGTGAGTGCTCTCAGCACTGGAGAGGACAGTGCCCTCATTCCCCTGCCCACATTATCTCATGCTGCCTCATGGGCTACTGGGTTTTTGGCCCCAGAAACCATGTGGCATTCCCTTTGATGTGATGTCCTTTGTCCCAGTGCTACTGCTGAGAAGTCACTGCTGGAGCCGAGCCATCCCCATGATGAAGCAGAGGAAGAACTTCCTGATGGCCTGGATGAGAGCTGCAGTCAAGAGGAGTATGAGGACAGTGAGTGCTGGTTCCCCAGGGAAGGCTGTGCTCCATGCCTCAATGTGGGGAGTGCAGGAGCTGTCTGGGAGCTGGGGGTGAGCACAGCTGCCCTCCTGTCTTACATTCATGCTGTCATTTCAGAATGTGCTGAACCCAAAAGTGCTGTAACAGCAAGGAGGAGCTGAATCGGTTCCTTTGGGGAGCAAGCTAGGGCTCACCACTGTCCTTCTCCAGAACTTACCCATCTCCTCTCAGTGCAGGGCTGTCAGCTCTGCTCCCTTCCCTGTTTTTTATGACACCAGTTGGTGGGCAAAAGCCAGGATCCAAGGATTTGGGGCATTTGGAACGTTCTTTCCCCTGGAGCATTTGTTTTCTCTCTTCCCTCCCTAACTCTGTGTGCATTCACTCCTCATGGAGACAAAACTTGAATTTGTTCACTCCTGCAGGTGACTCGGATGCTTCCTCTGATGCTGATGAGTCATCCAGTGGCTCTGTGACTCCTGTATCCAGGTTAGTAGCTGTAAACAGTGCATTGAGCTTGGCATATTTGTGCAGACTTGTCCCAGGACCTGAGGGAATGGCCTGAAGTTGTGTCAAGGGAGGTTTAGACTGGCTGTTAGAAAAAGATTCTTCACCCAAAGGGTGGCTGGGCACTGGAACAGGCTTCTTTGGAAGTGGTCACAGCACCAAGCCTGACAGTTCAGAAAACATTTGGACAATGCTCTCAGGCACATGGTGTGATTCTTGGGCATGACCCTGTGCAGGGCAGGGAGTTGGACTCGATGATGCTTGTGGGTCCCTTCCAAATCAGCATATTCTGTGATTCCGTCATCTTTGCCCTCCATGGTGACAGAGGAGACGGTAGCATGTGGGGTAAAGGACTGAAGGTAGGAACAGATGTCCCAGCCAAAGTGAGTTTTCTTACTACCCTGCAGACTAGAACTACCTCTCTTGCTACAGGCAGCAGCCTGTAAAGTGCTAAGGGTGCATCTACTTCAGCAAAACAGGGGTCTTAATTTCACTGGCACTTCCAGTTGCTCAGTTAGGTTTACTGGATTAAATTGTACTCTTGCAAAGTCATTGCCTGGCAGATGAAGCAGAGTGGAGGTGTCCTGGGCCAGAGATTGCAAAAGCTCCTTGGAGTTTTGTGTCTCAGCATAGCATCCTAGAAACAAGTACTGAAGCCTGGGTTTTTCTGTAGCTTTTGGGAGAATCTTTTGGGAGGATTGGTCAGCCTGCGGTCATCTGAGCCCTTCCTTCCTGACTCTTGGCTGGCCTTTGTTGGACCTCTTTTTGCCCATCTAGCAGTGGGAGCTGGTCTTGCACCAGGGCTGCCTCAGGCTTTGTTGTCTGTCTGACAACTTGCTGCTTCCCATCGTGTCATCGCTAATCTGGGAGGCAAGCAAGGCTTTCTGTGAGCAAATGTTGAGCCTTAGGGTGCTACAGGGCTCTGGGTGTGCACATGTGGTTGTGAAAGTCCTGCTGAGATGATGCAAACTGGCCCAGCAGCTGTTTCTGGCAGGATGTGTCTGGTTGGCCTCTGGGGGAAGCAGTGCTTGGGCCAAATGCCTCTTGCAGCAAGGACAGAGGGATGTTGACCACTTCTTTGTGCAGGCTGTGTGTGGGCCTGGGCTTGAAACCTTTGCAGCTGTCTCCTGCCTTCAGTTTGTTGTGGACAAAACCAGTTTTGTGCCAGAGAATGTTAACAAATACAATCCTTTGCCAATTAACAAAGTTTTACTTACTGATTTCAGTACTGGAAAGGGAAAAAAACAACCAAGGACTTCAAGAAAACACCTCTTCTTCCCCTATCATGGTCTGCAACCCTTTTGCCACAGGCTACACTCAGTCCCTTCAGTGAGGCAAGGGGTGGCCTGTGAGATTGGGGATAATGTGTTGTAGTTCCTTTTCTTTCGCTGCTCTTTGTTCCTTAGTGGATTGCTCTGGTGTGGCTCCTTCCACTGGCTGCAGTGGCATTTATTTCAGTATACGTTCATTGCAAACTCTACTTTTCACATTATCACAACTTTAATAGAAACATTACAAATTCTACCCCTCCTTCCAGGTATTGGGGCTTGCTGTGGTAAGGTGTACGTACAATTGGTAAAACTCCATCCCTCTTCCCTGCAACACAGCAAAATCATGAGGATTGCAATTAAATCATATGTATTATGATCTCCACCCCCTGTTCCCTTGGACAAGGTTACAGGGTTTGTCACATAAAAAACTCCACTCCTTGCCCCAGAAAATCACAAACCCCAGAGTGGTTACTTGGCATGTGCATTCATTGCAGGCTCACCCCCTCATTGCTGCAGACCGAGTTACTGACCTTAGTGCCCATTGCTTGCACCACATTGCAACAATGGTGCAAATTCCTGATACCCAGATTAAGGCTCCTTCCAGCTTCCCCCTTCCTTTGTTACTTTTCACTTTTAGCCTGCTGCTACTGCTTCATCTTTCCTAGGAATTGCATCGAATGCCTGGCTGAGCCTGCTGAGGCTCAAGACAAAGTGCTCAAACCAGCTCTTGTCTGCAGTTTATTCCCTAATGTGCCTCCAACTATCTACTTCAGTACTCGGGATGAGACAGGTGAGCCAGGGTCTGTTGTCGCATAGGGTGAGAGTGGCAAGCCCGTTATTAGGGAGTAAGTGGTGCCAGCACACAGCCTGGAGCAGGCTGGCAGTGGCTGCCCTTAACCCTTCCCGTGAGGAGATCCAGCACTACTGTGAGATCCAAATGACTGGAGTAAACTGTGCTGCTTCCATTGTCTGGAGCATGACTCAGGCTGCCACTAAATGTTCCAGTGTCCTGGATCTTCCCCATCTGTGCAGTCTTCTGCTCCATGATGGTTCTGGAATGGGGGCTACACACCCTTGTCTACAGGCCTGGTCCGTGTGTGGCAAACTATAAGAATTTTGCAGCTGTAGGAAATCCAAGTATTGTGTTTGTTTTCCTTCAGTCTTTAACTTTTTGCCTTCCTAGTGGAAAAGCTACCTTGGGAGCAGAGGAAGCTGCTGCGATGGAAAATGTGCAGAGTCACGCCTAACATAGTGAAGCAAACCATTGGCAGGTCCCACTTCAGAGTTAGCAAAAGTAAGTTGGGGGAGGCAACATTGCATCCTTCCTTGTCTCCAGCCCATGGGCACAAGAAGGCAGAGTGCTTGTGAAGAACAAAGCAGAAGCAATACAGGCTGGGCACTGCAGGATGTTGGGTTCACATTTTTGCCTGTCTGACCTGTAGTATTCAAGGTCAGGGCCTGATCTGCCTCTTGGCTTGTCCCTGGCATAGACCACAAGAACTTGCTCCTGGGCTGTTAGGAGCTGATGCAGGTGTGAAGCAGTTTTGTTCTGGCTTGCCACTCTGAGGAGGCTGGTCCTTATCTACTGCCAGGCCCAGCACTGCTGCTCCTTGTCCCCATGTCCTGAGGAGGAAGTCATCTTCTCCGACCATAGCCAGAGTTCTCAGGGCTGGGACTCTTGTCACTGAAGATATGTGTGGGAGAAGTGCTGAGCATTTGCAGCTGTGATCCATACTCTGGAATGTTATCTCCTGGAAGTATTTATGGGACTCCTGCATGTATCAGTAGACCTCTGCACAGACTATTTTAGGGGTATAATGAGACATGGAGGGCAGAGGAAGTCCTAAGAAGTTTTGACATCCTACATGTCCCTCTGCAGTGCAGCATTCATTAGCCAACTGCTTCATTTGCCAGCTATAAAGCAGAGAAGTCATGATGCTGGGGAATTAAAGGCATTCCTTTGACCTTGTGCCTCTTCAGGTCCTTGCAATGGTATATTTGCAAGGATATCACCCACTTGGTTTACTGGATGCCACTCACAGCCCTTGCTTTGGCAGCTTTGCAGTAGTGAGTATGAGTGCTGTACAGCATCCTTGGCACACTTCTGCTAGCCCAAGGAGATGGAGTGCTGTGGGTTGAGAGGGCATTATGGGTGGCAGGGTACTCGGTCACTGACTTTTCTGTTTTTCCTGCAGAAAGCAATGACTGGCTGGGTTGCTGGGGCCACCACATGAAATCCCCCGGCTTCAAAGCCATCAAGGAACACCAAAAGGTAGGGGATGTTTTGAGCTGACCTCCTTCATGTGCATGGAGAGTGTGTTGGAAGCAATTTGGGTGCCCCTCTCCTCAGGGCCAGGTGTTAGCTGTGCAGGCTGTCCCTGCAGTATCCCTTCCAGAACTGGGAGAGGAGTCCAAGAGACAGGCATAGCTGGATGAGTATCTCTGCTGTGAGGATGGTTCTTGTACAGACTGAGGCTGTGGCCAAATTGTGGGGGTTTTTGTGAGCTTCCTCTAAATTCAGTTGTTGCTGCTTAACACAGCCCTTCTTCTGGCAGAACTGAGGGGTAGGGACAGTGCCCTTCCTGCCAGTGCAGCGAAGGGCATGTACCTTACTCAGATCACAGAACAGTCAGGTGTGGCTCATGGCTTGAGGAACCTGCAAGGGACCAAAGGCTTGGTATCTGTAACAAGTACATGCCTGTTCTGGAGAGCTGTGATGCTCTAAACTATGTGGTTTGTCCCTGCAAACTTCAGGAGTAGGTGGAATCAGTTTGAGTGCAATCTTGAGAGGGGAACAAAGAGTGTCACTCTGCACTGTATTAAAAAAGGATGTATCCTCTGCCCAGGGAGCAGGAAGGGGTGGACAAGGAGTTGGGGAAGCAGAGAGATCTCATAGCATCTGTGTTCCTTTCTAGCTAAACCACTTCCCTGGTTCATTTCAAATTGGAAGGAAGGACCGTCTGTGGCGCAACCTGTTGAAGATGCAGGCTCGCTGTGGGAAAAAGGAGTTTAATTTCTTCCCTCAATCCTTCATCCTGCCCCAGGACATCAAATTACTCAGGAAAGCATGGGAGGAGGGAGCTAGCCGACAGAAATGGATTGTGAAACCAGTAAGTGTAAAGCAGAGCTCAATCCTCTGTCTTCTTGTAGGTGTGGGGAGATAATCTGATCCTTTCTTGTTTGTGTTTTGCAGCCAGCATCAGCAAGAGGCATTGGTATTCAGGTCATCCACAAATGGAGCCAGCTACCCAAAAGGAGACCACTGCTAGTACAGAGGTGAGTGAATATAAAACCAAGGTTGACACACAGCCTGAGACCTCTTAGTGTCTTGTATCTCTGGCCAGTTCTGGGCCCCTGCTGCTCTGTGGCAAAGCAGAAGTACCTGATTTGCATCTGGAGACTTCTCTGTAGACTGTCTGGGTGTCCTGCTGCTGAAAGTTTGGCTCTGTCAGCTGCAGCTGGGCTTACTGGATTGCTGCTGTCTCTGCATATATATATTTGAGGTCTCAGACACAATTGGTTTCATGAGCTTTTTGGAGCTTCTGTCTGGCAGGTGAACAGCTTCAGCTCTGCCGTGATCCAGCTCCCACTGCTCCGTACTCTGGGATTTGGCATGTTTGGAGACAAACCTTATCCAGTTCACACAAGCAGAGTGGGAAGAGAAGCCCCAGGGAAGAGGTGGCAGTTGTCAAAGATTTGTTCTTATGCAAGTTAGAATGGTTCAGTAAGAGCCTCAGTGCGTGTAGATGATAGCCAAAGGATTTTCTTGAAATAACAAGAGTTCTCAATCTCCTTCCCCTTCTGCAGAAAAGTGGAATAGTTCATCTTGGTTTGAGGTTGCTTTCTGGGAAGATTCTTGTGAGGGCAGGAAAACTGCAGTGTTTGGCAGACAGGGAACTGCTGTGTTTGCTTGTTTGTTCTCCCTGTCCACTTTCCGTGCAAAGAGATAAACTTCCCTATGGAAAATCATGAACTTCTGGGATGAATAATCAAATGGTTTGAATTAAAATATCCAACTGTTTCTGCTCACTGTACAAAACCATCTGTGGTGTACTGCATGTTTTAGATGTTCTTGAATGTTGAGATCAGTGTTGTGGGTGTGGAAAAGCTACTGTGCCTTAGAACTGAAAAACATCTCTTCAAAATGGAACCGAGCAGAAGGAAACATTGTTTATGTGCTGCAGGAACTCCTCGTGAATGGGAGAGCTGCTCCTTCCCTCATTTTATCTGTGATGTGATTAACTTGGAAATACTGTCCAAAAAGGCTTCTGCATCAATCCCTCGTTTTGCCAGGCCTTCTGAGTTGGGGGTTAGAGATGTTCCTGCATATGGAAATCATAACCCTTATGTGCTTACTTCCCTCTGCAGATACCTGCACAAACCCTACCTCATTGGCGGGAAGAAGTTTGACCTGAGGCTCTATGTTTACGTCACTTGCTATGATCCCCTTAGGGTCTACCTGTTCAAGGATGGATTGGTTCGCTTTGCCAGCTGCAAGTAGGTTGTGCGGGAGATCGGTGCTGGGGGCTGCCTTGGCCCTGAGGCATCTGTGGCTGTGATACCTGCTTTGGCCAGGGCAGGAGGGAGTCATCCCCTATAAGGGTGATGCTTAAAGCTGTATCTTCCTTGCTTAAGAAGCAGCATGGAAACACACGGGGTCGCTGCAGGTGACTTTTGAAAGGGAATGTGAGATGATGCTGCCTACCTCCAACCTTCCCAATGAAAGATCAGCTCAGTGTGAAGCAGTTCTTGAAATACATTGTGCTTCATTCTGCTTAAAAGCTGGCACACCAGAAACTGAGATGTTTCTTCCAGTTTTTATTGTATTGCCTCAGGCTGCTGCAGTTCCGTCAGGGCTTCCGCTCATTGATGCTCTGGCTTTTATTTCTTGAGGACATACTGTGAGGGTGGGATTGCATTCCGCTGTCCTAAGGCAGCCTGTTCTGTCCCATGATTTGTTCCATTAGCTCTGAGCCTGTGGGGACAGAGAGCTCCAGGCAGCAGGGCTGGTGAGTGGCTGAGAGTGGTCTGAGATGAGGAAAGAGTCTGCCTGCCTCATGGCCCTGGGGACAGCCACTTCAGTCTTGGACTGCTTGTGCTCCTCTTGCCTCCACCAGGTACTCTTCCTCAATGGACAGCCTCAGCAACAAGTTCATGCACTTGACCAACTACAGTGTGAATAAGAAAAACACAGAGTACAAGTCCAACTCGGATGAGACTGCTTGTCAGGGACACAAATGGTAGGTGCTGCTTTTAGGGTACAAGGTAGCTCTTTCTATTTAGTGTTAAGTCAGACTTTCTTCCGTATTCTTACCCAAAACTTGAACTTGCTTTCTGTAACATCAGCTCCCATTTGGGAAACTGAAAGAGCAGAGTGATTTTAGCATGAGTTAGTGTCAATGGAATCCAGATGGTCTCCTTGGCTTGTGACTCATCCTGTCCACTGCTGCTTGAGCTGTAGTTGCTGTTCATCCTGCCTATGTCTGTGCTGTTCCCTGCTTCCAACGCTGCACTCATCTCTGCTCATTCATCCCCTTCCCCTATGGTGGGGGTGATGGGATGTGGTTAAAGCAGAATCTGATTGGTTTTTGTTAGAAATTGAATGGGTGATGCTTAAATTGGCTAGATGGGAGTTTCTGCCCATCTCACTCTTGACTTCTCTGTGGAGGCAGAGAAGGGGACAGCCCTGGTTCAGAACTGTTAATTTATGTGCTACTTGGTGGGAATAGGAGCAGTGGTGCCATTTCTAAGCCCTTGGGAGGAGGGCTGCAATCTTGCAGGAGTTCCCATTCCTTGCTGTCCCATGGGTGAATGGATGCAAGCCCCAGGAACTTGTCTCTGATTCCATGGTGGTGTTTGAACCCTTTTAAAAATAGTGCAGGATAGAGTTCTCAGTTCTCAGCCTGGGCAGGGCTGCTGCACTTCAAGGGGAATTGAAGAAGGTGTTTTGCTGTGGTCAGTTTGCTTAGACCTGGACTTGCTACACAGTGGTCTCTTCCTCCACTGGGACTTTTAGCAGGGTCTGCTGCTTCTCAGCAGTCATAATTGCGTGGGGGTGGGATTGTGTGGGTTTTCCATACTTGCATGCAGTCAAAGCTGGCTGCTCCTATGTTAAAGAAGTGTGGCTGTAATCCACTCCATCTTGTATGCAGGAAGCGTGACCTTTGGATTCCTGGCCATTAGCCACATGGTCTCACTTGAGAAATATCTGAGCATCCTTGGCTCAGTGGCAGGGTAGCTTGCAGCACTCAGTGTGGTGTGGGAAACTCCTGTAAAAGCATAGATGCTCCCCCATACCATCTTGTTACCCTCATTTTTCAGAAATGTTTTTCATCCCTGAAGCCCCAGTGAAGTGGCTTTAGCTAAAACATTTTTGGGGTCTTGTT
>NW_008235774.1:1960390-1970985 GCF_000691975.1 Corvus brachyrhynchos | reverse complement strand
GAGCCGCTTTGCAGTGCTGCGGGGGAAGGCCTGCAGGAAGGGGAGGTTTGCTGAGGACATGGAGGGGGAGGGAAGAGAAGATCTGGGCCTGACTTACCTAGCTCATGTGCTAATTTGGGACTGTTCTGAGAGAAGTCTATGACAGATTCATGTTCCTAGTAGCTTGGGCCTTCAAGACCAGGGGCCAGGCTGGGGAGAGCAGCAACCGGGAACTGAGAGGCTTGAGAATGTCAGGAGGATTGCCATGCTGGGGAACAGTGCTGTCAGGGTTCCCCTCTGTTGCTTTTGCCACCACCAGCAAGGGGCTACAGAGCTACCTCCTTTGCTTTCTTTCTCCCAGGGCACTCAAAGCTCTCTGGAGTTACCTGACCCAGAAGGGAGTTAACAGTGAGGCCATCTGGGAGAAGATTAAGGACATCGTTATTAAAACCATCATTGCGTGAGTCTTGGCACCCCTTGCTCTGTGTCTCTGTGAGGTGCACCCTGTCCCCTTTGACTGTCCTGTCCCTTCTCAGCCTGGTCCTTTTGCTCTTAATTGAAATGGTATCACTGCTGTTGGCTTCAGTATTTCTCTGTGGATCCTCCTTTCATCCTGTTACTTATGCTTCTGCTGCAGTAGCTGCAGTGGGTAAACAGACCTTACATTTCCCTGACCTGCCTGAAGGCCAAGAAGGTGCGGTGTACCCAGAATTGCCCAGCTTGCTGCCCTCTCCCCTGCTTTGCCTGGGAGCCTGAGAGAATGGTCCCTGGTGCAGGATGAATCCTGTATTTAGAGGTGGATGCTACCTGACAGAGCAGGGATGCTCAGGATGCAGTGCTGGATCCATATGTGATGAAGCCGCAGCAACTCACAGGCCCGTGTTGGTCCCTCAGCCCACCCGCTCCCGCAGCACGTGGCTGCATTATGCTTCCAGAACTGTCAGCATGTGCTGTGATCAGCCAGAGCTCTGCTGTCTGACTGTTGGAAACAAGCATTCTTTTCTTGGCTTGCAGTTCTGAGCCCTATGTGAACAGCCTGGTGAAGATGTACGTGCGCCGACCGTATTGTTGCCATGAGCTGTTTGGGTTTGATATCATGCTGGATGAAAACCTCAAGCCCTGGATCT
Source organism: Corvus brachyrhynchos (assembly GCF_000691975.1). Taxonomy (NCBI): domain Eukaryota; kingdom Metazoa; phylum Chordata; class Aves; order Passeriformes; family Corvidae; genus Corvus; species Corvus brachyrhynchos. Next base: position 1,969,879 of record NW_008235774.1, on the reverse strand, counting down.
TAGAAGTCAACATTTCCCCAAGGTAAAGCATATTCTGAGCCACAGCAGAGTGGATAATGGCCTTTCTTTTACTAAAAAGTGAGTTTGGCTTGTGATGTCCCCTGCAGCCTGTGCTGAAAGACCATGGGCTTTGAAGCTTCTCTCTCCAGATTGCAGGAATCAAAGCACTCCCTGTCTGTGAAAGCAACATTCATCTGCAGTTCAGAAAGCTTTGCTGGGCATGCTCCAGCTAGAGCCAGGGAAGAGTATGTTAAAAAAGGAAGGCCAAGGAGGGATGTGTCTTGTACAGAACGGGTGATGGCAGAGATTTCTTTGCGTGGGCAGAAGCAATCAGCAGTTCCACTGCCTCGTGCACCATTCTTTGCTTCCTGACGGCACCCGGCCGTGTGGTGCCGGCTGTGCAGGCAGGGCTGGGAGCTGCAGTGTAACTGAGCATGGCCCCTCCTGTCTGCGAGAGTGGGTGGGCATGAGCTGTACACAGAGCCATGGTCCAACACAGGGCTCTGGGGATGGACTTACCTATTTCTAGCAAACCTGGGAAGAGATGGAAAAATTAACTATTTCTGATTGGAAGCCCCCCCTTCAAAGAACTGTTGTCAGGATTTTTCTCTCAGTGTCTTACGGCTGGTTTGATGAGACAAGGGACAGGCTGGTGTTTGTATCTCAGTCAGTAATAACCCAGAGATTGCACTCGGGGCCATGGGGCTCAACACCTCTATTCTAGCACTCAGGCTGCTGTGATGTTTCTTCTCTGCAGCCTCCACTCCAACTCCCCACTGGATGTGAGCATCAAGGGCCAGATGATTCGGGACCTCCTCAACCTCGCTGGCTTTGTTTTGCCCAGCATGGACAGTGTGGCCTCACGGACACAGATAAGAAGTGGCTCTACCTGCAGGTCAGCCCCCTTCTCTGTCAGAGAAGCAGGCTTTTTTCTTGTGGGATTTCATCTTGGGTGCTGCTTGGAGCCCAGCAAATGCTGGCTTCTAGCTGTTGAGAGCCTGTGCTTGCTGGTGCTTCAGCTATGGGTCCAAAAAACTTGCCTCATTGCCTGAGTATCGGGTTCCTCTGGTCTCTTCAAGGCAGAAGGATTTATGCCCTCTCTGCGGGTCCATAGTTGGAAGTGAGGCCAATGTAATTTGTGCTTGCTCTGCAGTTAAGTCGTTGTCTCTCGTCCTTCCCCTGCCAGAGCTAATACGATGCTAGGTCTCACTGCTTCTCTGTTTGCTTGGAGAACTGGCTGGCTCTGTTGGGGTTGGATCCACTTACCCTCTGACTTAACAGAACTGACATGCTGCTGCCTGGAGCAAGAGGAGCACCTGTTATTTTGCAAATGCTGGAGTTATCAGTTCTTTAGGCAGGACTGCAGGTGGCACATGCTGCCAGCCTATAGGTGGAGGTGTGCACAGTATTACTTTGCAGCTAACATGACTGTTTTGTGCAGAATGCTAATTCCTGGGTATGTGTCCAGCCAGGCCCCTAATCCTTCTGTGTTTCACTACAGCTAGGGCTTATCCTGGTTTCAAACCTAAAGGCTGAAAGGAAACCAGTCTGTTCCCTGCAGCAGAGTGGCTGCTGGCCATATGTCACTGAAGGATCAGCTTGCTGGGTTAAGCACCAGCATGCAGTGATGTGTGGGCATGCCAAAACATGGGACTCTTGCCCTCTGAGTGCCCTGTGCCTTTAGTGGAGAAGCTTGGAACATGGGCCTGTTCCAGATGGGGAGCTCTCACCAGCTTGTCTGCGGTGCTTTGATCACACGCTGGTTTGCCACTTCCAGTGGAAGTGCTGAAGGGCAGGTGTCCTCAGAGGGACCTGCAGGGGATTAAGCGGATCCTTAACATGGTTCAGATGATGCATTACCAGATTTCTTGCATCCAGGGGCAAGCTTGTTTAACTGTATCTCCTGCCCTGGGAAGCATATGAAGGGGTTTTCCACATGTGGGCAGAATTCCAGATCTGTATGTTACCCAAGCACCATGCAGCACACTCAAGGTTTTGCTCTTTCTGTTTGGATCTGCACACAACTAATAAATTTTGCAGCAGCAGAACAAAAAAGCTGTTGATAGATGGGTTAAAAGGTTTTCGACAAGTATCTCCCGGATTCTGGCGTCCGCAAATGGTTCAGTTGGTGCTTAGAATAGATGGTTGCTGGTCAGATAGTACAGAAGGCCAGGACTTCCCATGGCATGTGTCTGAATTTGTGTCCTGAGAGTATTTGGATATTGCCAGAGGAAGTTTTTGATCTAAGAGTTCTGTTCTTCCTTGTACAGTACCAGTACTGAGTACTTGTACCCCCATGCCTGTGCTTGCAGTTAGGAAGCTGTGTTCCAAGTGGGATGTACACACGAGATCCCACCAGGCTTCATGTGCTGTGAATCAGGTCACGGTGTATCTTTGACCCTCTTGCATCCTATGTGAGTGTGAGGTGATGGCTCATCTTTTGGGTGAAGGAACACTGAAATGCCTTAGTGAGGAGCTGGCAGAGCCCTCCCAGTTTCCCAGCCCACATCCTTCCTGGGTTCTGTGCTGATGCACAAGGCCGTGGATGCATCACTGATCTCAGAACTAGTGAAATCCTTGGAGAAAGTGTTCTCTCCTCCATGGCATTTTCATGAGGGTGTCATTACTCTCTCAGAAGTTGCTGGGAGCAGCTCTGCCATGACAGGACTTTGTCTTCTCCACTTAAATGCTCTATTGCCTCTCTTGTGTCCTCAGTCTGGGCAATGCTTTGAAGGAGAAGCCCAAGCCAGTATCTGAGCATTTCAGAGCAGAGAAGATGAAGAAGGCCTATTACTTGATGCAGAAGATACCTGACCAGGTACAAAACAACCTCCCCTGTTACTTGCACCATCATGCCAAGCCCATGTCCCAGCCAGTCCCACAAGTCTGTCCCTTGTCCGTTTTCAGATTGTGCTCTTCTCTGGGGTCAGCCAGATGATGGGGCGCACTTGGGCTCCAGTGGGTTACAAGACAGTTGGTCAGAAATAAATTGAGCTTGCTTAAGCCACTGTCTCACTGACTCATCTGTACATTAAAATAGGTGTGTGCTAAAGGGGCACATTACCCACCAGTCCCCAGAGTCTGAGCACTGCCTGTTCCTCCTTATGTATCTGTGCAGCTCTTAACAGCCTTTGCCAGCTGACCCCATGCAGGTTACTAGAGCCACTGGCCTTGTGTGCCTGCTGGCAGTGTGTTTAAGAGAGGCTGGGCTGCAGAATTGGGGTTCTCTTCAGTTCTGTGCAGTGTTGGTGTCACCACTGAACCTAGATTCCTTCAGTTTCCATGTGGCCTGTATCCTAAAGATCTCAGACACATGGAGACCTCTGCTTGAGAGATGCTTCTCCCTGACCTTGGGTTGCTCTTGTCTGCAGGATTTTTATTCTTCTGTCTTGGACATCCTGACTCCAGATGATGTTCGCATCCTGGTGGAGACAGAGGATGAGTATTCGCGACGTGGGCAGTTCGAGCGGGTGTTCCCCAGCCACATCTCTATGCGGTACCTGCGCTTCTTCGAGCAGCCTCGTTACTTTAACATCCTGGTGACCCAGTGGGAGCTCAAATACTACTTGAATAGACACAAAGGTAACTGGCCTCCTAAAGCCTGGCACAGCCACCTGACTCAGGCAGGCTGCCTGCCAGCAATCGTGGGAGACTTCTGAGCTATGCATGTTGAGGGGGAGCTGCCTGCCTGCATACTAACCCCTAGGAAATGTGTTACCTTCCTAGACTGCTTCAAATATCACAAAAAGCTTATTCTAATTTCATGGGAGCTGATGACTGTTGTGGTACACACAGCAGCAGCACTTCTAGGTGCCCTGGGCATGAAGCAGACTGAGATTTTGTCTTCAGCCTGTAGCTCTGGTTTCTTACTGTGTTCCTCTGCTCTCTTTTGAGGGAGAAACAGCTGGAGTTGCTGGGCTTTGCTCCTGACAGGTGATCTGTGAAGGAAAAATTGGGCCTATTCCCTGGTCTCCTGCAGCTTTCTAATTGAAGAAAAACAGCGTACAGATGGAAATTTTTCCTAAACACTAGAAATCTAGCTAACATTTCCATCCTTTCAGGACACAACTCTGTATTTTAATAAAAAAATATCCCTTTAACAATGCATAGCTGCACTGGACCAATTCCTTCTCACCCAGGTTGTCTCTATCAGGGCAGCAGTGGAAGCTGTTTGGGAGAGAGAGTCAATGAAGTCTAGCATGAAGGGTTAGAGAAAATGAAAAGAGACTGGCTCAGGGTTTTCCATCCAATGTCTGATCTAGATGGAGAGGTTTCTGGAGGAGCTGGCCCTCCACTGCAGTGACTGTATGTGTACTCCTCACCTGGCTATCAAGGAGAGAAAGAAGAAAAATGCTCTTGTCACTTTTCACTGGTGTTAAAGCAAATATCAAAGGGGTCAGTAACAATCTTTCACAGAGAGATGGTAACATCATAGCCTTCTCTGGCTGTGCTGTCAGCATGTGTCATCCTTTGCCTTGCTAGTATCTTTGTTGGATGATCTCCCATCAACTGGAAGAAAGATTCTGTCATCGTTCTCACTGAAGTGCTGCCCTGAACTTTGCCGCTCAGGCAAGGGTCCTGGTTCAGTGCTCCAGCTTCCCCAAAGAAGCCAAGCGAGTAGATTTGCTCTATCCTATCCTTGCTCTTTAGCTCTGATTGGAACCCATCCTCCCCCTGTCCCCTTCCTGTTCCCCTGTGTTCCATGCAGCACTCATCTTTCCAGAAAGAAGAAAAATGCTCTTGTCACTTTTCACTGGTGTTAAAGCAAATATCAAAGGGGTCAGTAACAATCTTTCACAGAGAGATGGTAACATCATAGCCTTCTCTGGCTGTGCTGTCAGCATGTGTCATCCTTTGCCTTGCTAGTATCTTTGTTGGATGATCTCCCATCAACTGGAAGAAAGATTCTGTCATCGTTCTCACTGAAGTGCTGCCCTGAACTTTGCCGCTCAGGCAAGGGTCCTGGTTCAGTGCTCCAGCTTCCCCAAAGAAGCCAAGCGAGTAGATTTGCTCTATCCTATCCTTGCTCTTTAGCTCTGATTGGAACCCATCCTCCCCCTGTCCCCTTCCTGTCCCCCTGTGTTCCATGCAGCACTCATCTTCCCCTAGCCAGCAAGATGCAAAGCCCAGGCTGGTGCACAGACCCAGGACAAGGCATCCAAGCTGCCCTGCTCCCCTCAGCCCCCAGTGTGTAGGGGTTTTTTTTACAAGGTTCTGGGACTTGCAGAAAGACCACCAAGGAACAGGCCTTGGACAGCGAGGATTTCTCCTGGTATCCTATAATCTCAGCTGGACAGCATCAAGTTCCTAGCCATTGCTCTTCTGGTTTTTAATTCTCAAGCCACCTTAGCCTTCTGCTATGATCCTAAGGCTCTTAAATAAGAAAACAGGATGGGAGTAGTCCTGGATTTCTCAGTATTTCTGGGTTGGCCAAGAGCAGGGTGCTTGGCTGTAGTGGGAACAGCTAGCAGGAAGCTAGCTGGAGGATTAAGCTGGAGGAAGTGGAGCCTGTTCAGTGCAGTTGAACACATGGCTCTGCTTCAAGATGACCTTGCCATACTCTGGAGCACCACGTCTTGTGTGTGGTGAGAGGAATGGTCCCTTCCAGTCACACCAGCGATGAGATTGGCCTGTGCTAGTCTTGCACTCCCTCAGGGATGAAGTCTCAGCCCATGTCGAGCTCTGGATGAGGAGGGAGGAGATGATGCACTGGGATGCTGCAGCTGATCAGTGCTGTGCAAGGAGGAGGTTACCTGAGCTGCCCTCCTCTGGGAAAGGGGTTGATGACAGCAAAGCTGCTCTACATTTGCACTGTGGGAACTTTCACCTGTGCAGCCCAAATCAGGTGCTGCTGTTGGCAGGCACCGGGCTCAGGGGGACAGCCAATCTGGTCTAATTTGGCAAATCCTGTGTTGCCCCAGTTTCCCTGTTTCACTTAGCCTGCTGCAAGGAATGTCTTGGCTCCCTGGGAGGAAGGCAAGCACTGCAGCAGCCCACGCACTGATGTTTGCTCGTACAAAGGGTGAACGCCCTTGATTTACCCCGTGTTTGCTGGCGCACAAGCACGTGTTCAAGTAGTTATTGCATAGCATGTTCTGCGTGGTCAGTGCAGCATATTTTCATGCCCTGAACTGGGAAGGCTTAACTCTCTGTAAACCTGACTGTTCGTTCTCACTTCCTGTTTTCTGTCACTTCCCAGGTCTGGAGCTACTGAAGAACTGGTGTGTCAAAGGGTACCACACTGGGGCAGGGACGGATTTGGCCCAGATGGTGCGTATAACTGTGGGTAAGGTAGGCAGAGATGGTTGTTTACCTGCACAGAGCTGGGTAGAGAGCCTGCTTGTTCTCCTTCCTCTGACTCCTGTCTTACCTGTTTGCCTTCTTCCCTCTTTGCCAAGGCCTCCAGGAGTCTGGAAGAACCCATGCTGCCCTATTTCCCACAAACATGAAATCGTGAACAGTATATCAGATCTGCAAGTATTTTGCATCTGAATATCCTTGGGTGCACTGGGCACAGCCCTACATATTTGGCACTTCTCCTGCCCATTGTTCCCCTCTACAAGGGAGTCATCTCTGTCTGTCACTCCCGTGCCTTACAATAGAATGATCCTCTGAAAGAAACCTACTGTTTTGACCTCGAGATGCTCTACTCCCACTTTCAGCAGAGGGATTCATTAGGCAGAGAGCAAAGATTGCTCTGTTTGCTATTCTGGGAACAGTCTGGTGGCAGTGACAATGCACAGCAGTGAGGCAGCTCTAGCTGAAGATCTCTAGGGCAGTCTGTGGCAAAGCACAGCAGGCTTGAGGGATTTTTGCCACGACTTAAATAGTCATTCTGTTGTCTTTCTCTCCTCCCACAGTGGTCATTGCCAAAGTCATTCTTCCTCCAGACGAGTAGCATTCAATCGAACAGCTTCAGCAAACTGGAACTGGGCAGACTGGGGTGAGTTTGCACTGGCTGTGATGTTCATGGTGTTCATAGCGTGGCTTTAGGACTGGTGTCCTGGTAGAGAACTGGTGGCCCAGAAACACAGTTTTATTTAAGGGGAGAGGAGCAGGTTGGTTTGCAGGCTCTGAAGCCTCTGCTCTCTGGAGAGCCAACAGATGGGGCTGGCATGATGTCTGTGCAACTGGGCATGTCTCCTTGGCACTGTACACCCAGCTTGGATGGGAATGAAGCTCCGAACAGCCAGATCAGGTGATGTTTGGAGCTGTCATGATCAGAACATGCTGACAAGATATTCCCCACATAGGAACCTGTATCACTTCTGTGGGCACTGATGTGGTTAACAGTGAGCAGAGGCTCTCAGCTGCAGCACTGACTGGGGAAACAGTGAGGCCTCCGGGTCTATTGAAGCTCCCAGCTTCCCCGAGCAAAGCTGGGCTGCTGACAGCTTCCTGCAGAGGTGGAGGACTGGAGTTTGTTTAGGTGAGCCAAAGTGAAGGGGAGGCACATCCCTGGTCTCTGGTGCTAAGGGGAAAGGACATCTCTGTTCCTGTGCTGAGGCCAGGGTGGAGCTGGGTTTACACACAGACAGGGAGATTAAGCTGTGACCCTGAAGTCACACTGATACTGGGATACCAGTTGGGGTGAGTGGTGCTGCCTGGGATGGGAGATGCAGTAGATGAGCCTGGCAGCCCTATCTCCATGTGTCATGATTCGGCAGATGATTATTGCACCATGGTCCTTTTGGTCCTTTCTCATTGTCCCTAAGAAGCTCAGGGTCTCCTTTTTTCTGTAGCACATGCCTCTCTTCAGCTGGTGAGGATCTCACGAGATGCCTGGAGCCCAGCCCTACTCAGAGCTTACCTCTCAACAAGTGCACTGGTGGAGCCGACCAGAGACCTGCTGGCTGCCTCTCTGACACCACCCTGGTGATGTGACCAAGCAGCCACCGTCCCTCCCTGGGGACGCATCAACCTACCTCAAAGGAAGAGACAGGAGCTAGCTCTGTAGAGCAAGGCTGTGGGAGCTCCTCACACTGCACACTTGCTTGTGGGGCTGGTTGTAGAGAGGGATGTTTTCCTGGGCAAAGAGACCTGTGCGACTTCAGTTTCTAAAACAAGTGGAAAAACAAGAGGAAGTGCGGGTTATCTGGCCTTTTTTCCTAGACTGTTCTTAAAGCCTGACATGGTGGTTTCTTTGCTGCATGGGAGCTGGCTGAGCCTGCCCTTCTTGTCCCCAGTCAGCACGGGCTGAGTCCTTGCTTGCCTGTATATGTGTCCTGAGTTGCTGGCAGCTGAGTCTGCTCTTGCCCTGCTGCAGCCTGGCCCCTGGAGAAAAGTCCCCAGCCACTACCCCACTCCTGGGAGGGAGTAAAACTGCCCAGTTTTATCCTTTCTGAATGTCTGTGCCAACATCTTGCCTTCCCCCAATACCAGGCTCTGTGGGAGACCTCAGGCTTGCACATCGCAGCTCAGGACAGACCATGGGTACCAGTGTGGCTCCAGTTGGTTGTGGGAGCAGTAGAGCTGCTGGGGGGGAGCATCCTTCTCAAGGCCATTGGCTCTCTGGTGTGCCCTGCAGCATGTGTGCACGGACTGCAGGCTGGTGCTCTTCTCCTCGGTCTGCTCTCTACTTTGTTTCTCAAGGATTTCTAGTAAACACTCACCTGCTTTCCTGGTTCTCATCTGCCTTCCTTTCCCTGACCTCTTTGTGTCTGGTGGGAAGTGCACCTCTTTCGTGCTTCACTGGGCTCTGGTACAGGGAGGGTTTGTGCTACCACCCCGCTTTTCCCTGTCCTTCTGGGGGTAATCCTTGCTGCCCTATGGCAGGTAAACATACCCCCATGCATGGAGGAGCAGCTTCCAGTATAATTGCTTTGGTCTGGGGTCTTCCTTATGTCTTGTGGACTATCCCATGCATCATTAACCAAGGGGAACAATGCACCCCAGCCTTACAGGAGGGGTAGGAAGGGTTGGGTGCCCAGAGCTGGCCTTTACCAGTTCAGGGTTCTGCCCCGCAGCCTGGTGGTTGGATGCTGGGTGCTTGGGCAGGTTCTTGGGGCCCAGAGAAGGTGCTGAGCCTCATGTGTGGGCCCTGGGTCTGGTAGAAAGCCCTTCCCTCCCCTCTTCTCACAGCCCACCGTTTCCCAGTGCTGGGCCCTGTTTCTCTGGTCTCCTTGGTGACAATCTCATCTCTCCTCGGCTTCTCTCCAGCACCTGAAAATAGCCTCCGAAAGTGGAGATGCCTGCTCTCTTCCCTGCTGCCAGCACCCACGAGGGCCAGGCTGGAGCCAGGCTGCTCTGCACAGCACAGCTGTAAGGGCCTGGCCCCATGGGCCCTTGCACCACTGCGGGATTTGGGCCATCCTGTCAGCCAGCACCGAGGCCTCGGCCCCATCCCTCCTCTTCCTGCCTGCTGTGAGGCAGCACCAGGGAACTCTTTTACCCCACCATGGGCCAATATCCAGCTGCTCCCTGCAGCTAGATAGAGCCCTGTCCCTTTGGTCCTGTAGCCACCAACCCTGTAGCTCGCCCCCAGCTGAC
>NW_008235774.1:1956375-1959700 GCF_000691975.1 Corvus brachyrhynchos | reverse complement strand
CAGGCTGGGTGGGGGGCCCGACCCGACAGCCCCCCGCCGGGGACAGGTCACCCCTGGGGTGGGGGAATGTGGGCAGCTGATGGGCCCCTTCCCACGGCCATGCAGCCATGGGGACAAGGACGTCCTCGTCCCAGCTGTGCCAAGCCCCTTGGGAACGGTTGGGGGACGGTGTTGCAGGGTCTCTTCTCGGTGTTGGCTCTTAGGCTCCTTAGGCAGTGGTCCCTGTCCCTGTGCCTTCGTTATTTTAGGGTGGCTTGTAAACTTTGGCCCTGTCAGGCAAGTTGTGGCTGGGGTTGCTCTTCCCTCTGCACGTGCTGCTGTACTATAGTAGGGTCTCCTGTGGACTGGGGGAACAGGGTCAGCTGTCTGGCCCTGTGGCCTCCCTTCCTTCTCAGGCTGCCGCTTTGTTAATGTAGGTTTCCTGGGATGAACCTGGTCCCCGGGAGGGGCCAATGGGGCTGGTGAGGCTCTTGGCATGGGAAGAAGCAAGACTGGGATTTACACCTTGGGATTGGGAGAGAATGGGCGCAGAGCTGCTGTGGGACATGCTGGGCTCCAACCTCCAAGAGAGAAGGCAGGAGGTCCTGCCATCCATGCCTTGTCCTGCTCTGGAAACCCCTGCTGTCTCCCCAGAGCAGGAGGACAAGCTGGGTGTCCTGGACCGGAGCCACCATGGAGACTGCAGGCTCTGGGGCTCCTGGGCTGGTGGGGGGTGCCCAGGAGGGCTGGGGACTGAGCCCAGCCCCCATCCCCGCCCTGAAAGGACAGTCCTCTCTGCCCGGCTTGGGTGGACCAGAGCAGCTGGGTGGGTGCAGGCAGAATCCATGGATGCGGGGGAAAGACTGGGTTGACTCCTGCTGACCCCTCCTTGCTGTGTGCCCTCTCAGGTGGCGCTGCTGGATGCTGCTGCCTGCCCTGAGGAGGAAGGTGCGTAGCAGGAAGAGTCTAGGTGTGTAGCAGGGAGGACTGCCTTACTTGTGCGACAAGTGCATCGGTCCTCTGCCCACCCTGCCCATACCCCTCTCCTCAGCTGGAGTGTGCCCCAGGCTGGAGAACTGCAGTGCTATGTGCTGCCCCTGTGGAATGGGGTACAGGGGGGCTCTTTCGGGAGCATTCCCTGCTCCCCCCCACGTGGGAGGGTGCTGAGACCCAGCAGCTCAGCTCACTGGCCAGGGCTGGGGTGGCTTTGCCTGCAGGATTTCCGAAGGCTGTATGCCCCAGGGAGGAGGAAGAGGAGGAGGAAGAATACAGGAGACCTGTCACCTTCACACTGGGAAATGAGATACTGGGGCTGGGCCCAGAGTCTGAGTTTCAGAACCCTGATGCTGACGTCTACATGCACTTCTTGATGAGCCACTGCTGTTATGATGCCATCCCCACCAGCTGCAAGCTTGTCATCTTCGACATCTCCCTGGAGGTGATAACCTGGGAGATGAGTGGGGATGGGCAGTGAAGAAGCAGGCTTGGGGACCCTCTGAACCCTTCCGCACTCTGCCAGCAGATCAAGAAAGCCTTTGTGGCACTGGTGGCCAACGGGGTGCGTGCTGCCCCTCTCTGGGACAGCAAGATGCAGAGCTTTGTGGGTGAGTGCCAGCAGCGATGCGTGGCCCCCTCCCCTGCCTTGCAGAGAGGGTGCAGGCAGCGCTGCCAGTCCCACACATCTCCACAGGGATGCTCACCATCACCGACTTCATCAACATCCTCCACCGCTACTACCGCTCGCCTCTGGTGAGTGCAGTGAGGAGAGCTCGGGGGATCAGGACATGCATGGGGCAGGGAGCAGGTGTCCCCACCACTCCTGGTCCCTTCTTAATCACTAGACAATGACCAGAGGATGATTCTGGGCCAGACCAGCATCCACTGGTTGCTCCCCTGCTTGGCCTCCAGAATGTAATCCCTGTGCTTGGGTGATGGGGTGTGATGCCCAGGGAAGGGGGCAGTGTCCCAGAGTGCCCTCAGTACCCCATGGAACCACCATGACCAGGGAATTTCCTTGCCTTCAGGTTCAGATCTACGAGTTGGAGGAGCACAAGATTGAGACCTGGAGAGGTAAAAATCATGGGGTGATGTGGGTGGCTGGGCTGATGTTGTCACACAGGGCATAGAGGTGGGCTGTGGTGGTGTGGGGCTGCAACACAGGACTGCAGGACCCCCTCTCATAGCTTTCTCCCTTAGCAGAGGTGTACCTGCAGGGCTCCTTCAAGCCACTAGTCTACATCTCTCCGAGTGATAGGTGAGAGCCTGCCCACTGGGGGGGAGAGCACACACCTTGGAGTGGGGGTGTGTGTGTGCCTGGAATGCAGCCCTATCCCCCCACGATGTCCCCATCACCCACAGCCTCTTCGACGCTGTCTACTCCCTGATCAAGCACAAAATCCACCGCCTGCCTGTCATTGAGCCTGTCTCAGGCAATGTCCTGCACATCCTGACGCACAAGCGCATCCTCAAGTTTCTCCACATCTTTGTGAGTGTTGGGGCTGTGTGTGCACACACGTGGCTGGTGTGTAGGGGCACAGACAAGGGTGTCAAGCTGTGCATAGGTGCCAGCCCAGCCCTGCCCTGTCCCATCAAAGGGTTCTACCATTCCCAAGCCACACTTCCTGAAGAAAACAGTGCAGGAACTGTGCATTGGCACCTTCCGTGATCTGGCCGTTGTGCCCGAGACTGCCCCGATCTACACTGCCTTGGAGATTTTTGTGGATCGCCGTGTCTCCGCCTTGCCTGTCATCAATGATGCTGGTACCTGGGGAGGGAAAAAGTGACATCCTTATCTCCCTCTGCTAGCAGCTCCAGTACCCTCCCTACCCAAACCCCCTCTCCTGGCCCTTGGGCTGCCCCTTGGGGTGTGGGAGGAACATGGCAGGTGGTCCCAAGGACCCTTTCCACAGCCCCTGCATTGTTTCTCTTTGCAGGGCAAGTGGTTGGCCTGTATTCCCGGTTTGATGTCATTGTGAGTACCCTGGGTGTTTGCATGCCCGGGTTCCAGTTTGGCCCCTTGCATGCACTGGTGGGAGCTCATACCTCTCTGTGCCCGTGCAAACCCACCCCACATGCAGTGTCATGCATGCATTGTTGGCACAATGGGGTGCAAGGACACCTTGGGGCGCTGAATGGGGGTTGCATCTACCACAGCACCTGGCAGCCCAGAAGACCTACAACAACCTGGACATCAGTGTGAGGGAGGCACTGCAGCAACGCAGTATCTGCCTGGAGGGGGTCCTCACCTGCTACCCCCATGAACCTATGGAGGACATAATTGACCGCATTGCCAAGGAGCAGGTGAGTGGCTGGGGGGGGGTGGGCGTGGCCCACGCCCCCACCACAC
>NW_008235774.1:1951267-1956222 GCF_000691975.1 Corvus brachyrhynchos | reverse complement strand
CGCTCCATCTTACTCCACTTGCACCTTTAATTTCTCTTCACTTCAGGTAGGCACGACCCCACCATTATTGTGTGCCTGTCCCTGCCCTGCTGCTGGGTTACCTGCACCTTGTTACCTCCCTGCTCAGGCAACCTGCCTCTGCCCCATCCAGAGTGGTCCTGGGGGATGGAGAAGGCTGGGGCTGGGGTCTGGCAGTGCTGGGTGCCCAAGCAGGGACAGCAGGACCCAGATGTTGCTTGACCCAGGAGTACACAAGGATCACAGGGCACCTCTGGTGACTCTGAGGAAGGATGGGGGCACCTTCAATGGAGGCACTTTGCCAGAGCCCCATTCAGGCAGCGTGTGGAATGCAGGTTTTGCAGGTCCCTGGGCTTTGGACTGGATGAGGGTTTTGGGGTGTGATGCACCCCAAGACAAAAGCCTAGTTTTGATCTCGCCTCAATTCCCCCCCTGAGACCTAAGCACCTCCAGTGCCATTCCCAAGGGACACAGAGGGGACAGATCCCCACTTGCACCCCCAGGCATGCTGCCCACCACTAGCCATATGCAAAATGTGGCCAACCCCCAGCTGGCAGAGCCCCCCACCCCCTCCACTTGCAGCAGCCCCAAAACTGCCTGCTCCAGAGACAGGGCTCACTCCCAGGTGGCACTGGAAACCATGCTGCCTGGCCATGTGCAGCTGGCTCTGCTCACCCCACTGCCTGGTGAATCCTCACTGGCTATGGGTGGGCATGGTCCTGGCACCTACTGTGGCACCTCTTTAGGGGTGAAATGAGGAGGGGGAGCAAGCTCCAGTTCCCAACTGCTTCCCAAAGGTAATGATGCTTTTTGGGGTGGTGGTAGGGAATGGGTTGGGACAGGTCTGTGCCCACCAGTTCCCCCAGCAGTGCCCAGCTGCTCTGCACAGAAGAGGACTGGGAATGGTGTGTGTTAGCCACACATGGGATATCCCCCTTGCCCCCATCCCTCCATTTCCCTATCAGGTATCTTCGCTCACCCCATCCCTGGTGCCCACAGGGGTGGCTATGTCAGGAGCTGCAGGGAGCCACTGAAATGTCCCTCTCCAGCCAAGCTGCCCTCCCTCCTACCCCAGGGCTTGCATACAAGCAAGGAATGGAGGAAAGACCCCAGTGTCCATTGGGATGAGTTGGGGGGACCATGTCACAGGTGCCCAGTCCAACACTGATTTGGGGTTATGGTCTTGCACCCTCTTGCCCCACAGGCATCGACCGATCCTCACTCTGAAGACACCAAATGCTGCTCTTGGGGATCTCTTGCGTGACCTGTGAGAAGGAGGCTTGGGCCTGAAGGCTCTCTGTGGGGAGGACATGTCTGTTCACCCCAGTCCTAGGGCTCGTCTTGAGTCCAGGGCTAGATCCTGCCTGTCTTGGAGAGGCAGAAACACTGGAAATGGGACCCAGGGGTGCCTCCTTCCAGTGAGCACACAGTGATGCTCAGTGGGCACTGTGCTGGAGGAGATGCAACATGCCTGCAGCTGGGCACAGAGACCCGTGTAGCCCCAGAGGACCTGGCCACCCCACTGCCATCCTGCTGCTGGATTCGAGCGTTTCTATTGTGGCTCCCTCCTAGTGAACACAGTCCTGCTGTCTGTGCCCGGTGCCTGGTAGCGCAGGCTCAGCTGCACACACAGGCTTTTTTATTGTAGGGTCACATGGGGCTGGAGCTCTCTGGCAGAGGCACAGTCTGTGCCAGAGCTGGCACCAGGATGGGCACTTGCATGGAAACCCTGTGCACGTTTTGGGGTGGGCAGGGGCTATTTATTTATTTGTTAGTCTATTCAGCCTTGCTGTAACAAAGCAGCCTGATCCAAGAACTGCCTCTTGCCTTTCTGGGGTAAAGCTGGACATGACTCCTCTGGAGAGACCCAGGCTGGGGAAGGGGTACTGGCTGCTTGCCAGCAAGTGTGGCACTGGCAGAGTAGCACCTCTGCCCATGTGGGCAGAACCAAGGGGATGGGGACACAGGGCATGCAGTCTTAATCATCTTCCTGGTGTGCAGGTCCCTTCAGGGACACCCTGAGGACAGCAGGCTTGGTAACAGCAAGGTTTCTGCCTGCTGCTTCCCTCAGTCCAAGAAGAGGGAAAGTGTGAGGGGTTCACTGTTAAAAATGTCCCGTGCCCCAGCCCTCGAGGACCGTGGGCAAATGGCAGTGCGTCCCCGGCTTGTGACTGCTACCAGCTCTGAGCCTTGAAATGGTCCTGGCTTGGGGGTAGGGGATGCTTGAGCTCATCTTTCTCCTCCTGCTTTGCCTGCAGCAAGCCCTGCCATTCTCGTGACTCCGTATCAGCATCTCAGTGCAATAACGGCTGACAGTGGAAAGTCCCAGGAACTAAACCCCCCTCCTGTGCTGGCTGGCTCTGCCAGGGGACACAATACCAGTGCTGGGTGGTGACAGGCCTCCTCCCATCATGGGGAATGTGCTGTGTTACTGCTGTGCTTTCCCAGGACCAGGGCTGGCTCCATCCCTTGGGAAAGGCGCAAACCCCAAACCCTGCCAGCACTCAACCCTCCCCTGGGGGCAAGGGGAAAACTGAGGCACAGAGAAGCTTCTGAGGCCAATGTCAGCTGTTCAGAGAGGACCCAGATGTCCTGGCTCCAGGCACAGATCCACGCGCAGCTACACAAGGACGGGACGAAGGAGACACCGAATGGCTGCAAGCCCCCTCCCTGCTTTCCCCCAGCCCCAAAACACCTCCCAGGTTCTTGAGACAGCCCAGCTGGGCACAGGATGGGGGGGGGGCGGACGGGGACACAACCCCCCTGCAGTGTGTCAAAGGCACAGCAGTTCCTCAAACCTCCTGCTGATTTTGGGCAGGGGGATATGCCCCAGGGGTGATTTGGGGGCAGTCCCCCCCACCTTTCCCACTGTGGGGCTGTGAGCCCCCTAGTCCAAGCTGGCCAGGGAAGGGGTTTGCCTTCCTGTCCCTCCTTGTGGGGCAGTAAGGGGGATCTCCATTTGGCACCCAGGGTGGGGGTGGACGTGCAGTCAGGGGGCTCCTGGGCGAGCGATGAATTCCAGGTTGATGGGCTTGTCGGCCACCAGGACAATGCGGGACACAGATGTCACTTCCACGCCACGGGGGTCCGGCCGCACCTCAAATGCCTGGATCATCTGTGGGGAGAAGGGGGGTTGGCACTGCCTTGGGGACTCCCTGGGACCCCCATCCCAGCTCATGCCAAGATACCCAAAGTGGGGGGATCCCTACTTACCCTGGCAAGGGCCAGGTGCATCTCCAGCTCAGCGATGCGGCGTCCGACACAGGCACGAACCCCGTAGCCAAAGGGGATGGAGCTGAAGGGGTGGTGAGGGGAGCCATGTCCCCGGAGCCAGCGCTGGGGCAGGAACCGCTCGGGCTCGGGGAAGTAGGTCTCATCGTGGGACATCGCGTAGTGCGCCAGGACAAAGAGGGTCTGCAGGGCAAGAAGTGGGGTTTAATGACCCCACCTGGCCCCACTGAGCACAGTGGGGGTTCCCACAGCACAGCCTCCACTCACATTCTTGGGGAAGAGGTAGTCTCCAATGACAATGTCCTTCTCATAGAAGACCCTGGCGTTGGTGGGCACCACAGGGTAGACTCTGGGATATGGGGAGAGTTAGTGGGGGAGCAGGACTCACCTGGAGATCCCAGAGGGAGAGAGCCACAGGCAGGACAGGGCACCAGCAGCTCCCCGGAGGGGGAGGTGGATATTTGCAGTCCAGAGGGACTGAAATTCAGCCTTGCATCCTGCCTGGTTGGTGCATCCCCTCTGGGGAAGGGGCTGGTGACCAGGACCTCAGGGCAGGGACAAGGCTGGAATGTACCTCAGAGTCTCCTTGATAATGGCCCGAAGCATCGGCAACTTGGGAATATCCTCAGCAGCAGGAAACCGGTCGGCAGGCACAACAGCTTTCAGCTCCTGGTACAGGGTCTCCTGGATGTCTGGGTCCCGGGAGAGGTGGTACAAGGCCCAGGACAGCGTGTTGGAGGTCTGGGGGAGTGGAGCACCGGGGGGAGTGAAGGAATTGGGGCTGGTACCTGAGCAGCCTTGTGCCAAGCACAGCATCAGTACAGCACCAGAGAGCCCCTGCTCTGGTACACAGAAAAGTCAGGCGTGAGGGGCAGCAAGCACAGGGCAGAGAGAGGCAGGGAGCAGGGCACGAAGCAGAGCAGAGGATAGGGTCAGTACTGACTGATCCCTGAGGGTTTGCCCCTGTGGGGCATGAGCCCCACAGCAACCAGGCTAGAGCTTGCAAGGGCTGGGCATAGAGCTCACCAGGGATCCCCTAGCAACAGCTTCCTGGCTCTCACCGTGTCCACACCGGCCAGCAGCAGCTCGGCCACGCTGCCATAGACCTCATCCAGGCTGAGTCTGCCACTGGCCAGCAGGTAGCTCAGGTAGCCAGACACCTCCTTGCCACGCTCCACCTGCCCCTCCAGCTCCTCCATCTTTCGGTCAATCAGTTTCTTGCCTGTAGGGACAGAGAGTGGGAACCAGAGCTGACAGAGCGAGGGCTGCCAAAAGGACATGTGGGCAGGGACTGTCCCACTTTTGAGGGTCCTTAAGGAGTCCAGTGCCACCACACCGGGCCCCCGTTGTCACCGCTCACCGAAGGCGAAGATGGTGTCCCAGCTGTCCAGGTAACGGTCCCAGAAGGGCAGCACCTTGCGGCTCCATCGGGGCAGGACGGTGGCAAAGATGGAGTTCTTGAACATGAGGTTGATGGAGTCAATGAAGTGCTGGGTCTCAGCAGGGACCTGCTGCTTGAGGCACCCGATGCGGGTCTCGAAGAGGATATAAGAGATCCCTGCAGGGGACAAAGAGTATCCAGACCTCCGGGGCAATGGGAAGAGTGGGACAGGGCAGGGGTGAGGGCGAGGATCCCCCTACCTTCCAGGGCAAAGCGGTAGAGCAGGTTGGCCACGTCTCCCACCAGCACCCCTGCGGGGCTGCGG
>NW_008235774.1:1948843-1951178 GCF_000691975.1 Corvus brachyrhynchos | reverse complement strand
TTTCAGCAGCCGCTTGTTGAGGACCTGGCGCAGGCGGTACCAGCGCTCCCCTTCCCTGGATGGGCACAAAGCTCAGCGCTGGGGGCACGGACGGGCAGGGGGCAGTGGCTGGCAGCAGTTCCCCAATCCCTGTGTGCATACTCCCTACCCCAGGCTGGAACCATCCCAGGGGTCATTCCACCCGCCACAGCCATGCCCTTCTACTTGGTGGGGGCACGCAGCTTGCAGGAGTGGGAGCAATGCAAACTGCCACCTGGGCTCTACACCTAAGGAAGGGACAGGACATGTGTGCTGCCCACAGAGCACAGCCACGGCAGGACTCACTCGGTGAAGGGTCCATAGGGCAAGCGCCGGGTGTCTCGGTGTTCCTTCCACAGGGCCATGTCGCTCCGCATGGGGTACTTGCCCTCCTGCCGTAGCAGCTGCTCCAGCACCACTGGGCTCCCAATGTTGATGTTCCTATAATGCCCGAAGGTCGACTTCCAGATAGGTCCATAAAGACGTCGGGATATCACCTGCGATGAACAAAGCATGGCAGGGTCAATGGGACAAGCTGGGTCAGATCCCCCCTGCCCCCATGCTGCCCTGAATGTGCCTGTCTGCACCCATCCCATGGACCCCTCAGCATCAGCTGGGCCCAAGCACCTGCCTCTGATCCCCCAAGCTGGCAGCATCCTTGAAGTGCTCTGCAGATGGCCTGGGCCGGTGTCTCCAGGCTCATTTCCTCTGCCAGCACTAAGCACACCAGGCACTGACCCCCCAGCACAGACTGGCACTCTCCTCACCCACCCCAGAGATGCAGAGAGAGCCTGGTGGGTCTTTTGGGGAAGGATGACCAAGAAAGGACAGCAGGGACAGAGACAACTGCCAAGCACAGGACTGTGCTGAGATGCAGGACCATTGCAGCAGCCACCAGCAGGGCTAAGTCCTGCTGCTTTCAGCATGGCCCCAGTTCTTCATAACCTGAGGACAACAGTTGCTGACTGGGTCCTTGAACTCACCACCCAGTAAGGGTGGCTAATGATCAGTGGGAGGGCAGCACCAGGCTAGGGCATGACTGGGCTGCTCCCAGAACAGGCAGAGCCTGGGGCCCCTGGGGCCCTGGGACCACAGGCTCACAAGCTAGCTAGGGGGCGTTCACCATCATCTGCCCTGCTCTGGGCTCCGGTGGCTGCAGCTCCCCTCTCCTTGTCTGCAGCCACAGGTGCCATGCCTGCCTCCCTGGCAGGGCACGCCGTGACCTCCAAGCGCATCCCTTGGGGGCAGCTGGGCATCCCTTTGCAAGTGGATCTGCACAGGGCCATGTCCAAAGGTCACTTTCCATCCCACCCAGGCACTGACAGAGCCCCTGCAGAGCATGGCCAAGCCTGGGGGAGATGCAGGGGACCTAGCAGGGAAACCCTGGTCCCCATTCCCCGTGGCTGCGGGGATGCACGTGGTACAATCTCCCTTGGTGACTGTCTGCATCGCAGCCTGCGCCTGGATTCAGCTGGATTCGTCACCACGGGGAGACGTTCTTCGTGCATGGTGGCAGGAGGAGGGGGAAGGACGGCCGCCCTGGTACTGCAGGCAGCTCGTGGGCATGGGGCAGCTGTGCCCCGGGTTGAAGCCTGCCCACCAGCATCTGCTGGCAGCCAGGACCTGGCACAGTGCAGGCCTTGGAGAGCTGGGATGTGAGAAGCCAGAGCTGCCTGGATCTGGGGAAAGGCACCTCCAGGGCATGTGGGCATCTTTCCGCAAAGCCAGGCTGTGCTCGGTGTCCCAAGGGCAGGAGGGAGCAGGAGGCAGCTCCGGTGCCTACACCCTGAAATCCCACTGTCCTGTGACAACCCCTTCTCCAACCAGCAGTGTCTGGTGCTCTGAGATGCCAGGAAGGCCTGATCCTGCACACTTCTCAGGCTGGTCAGAGCTCCAGGGCACTGGAAGATGCTGCCTGGCTTGCAGCCAGCCAAGCCCATTGCTTGCTTCATCCGACGTATGAGGAAATGTTGACTGAAGAAAACAAATACCTCTGCCTATCCCTCCCCTGCCTGCCTGGGTATCATCTGCCCAAAAACCTGTCTGGTCACCTGCACCCAAAACCGCTGCCCCTCCCCGGGAGCCCAGGGATGCCAGGACCCTGTGAGATGCCCCCGAACCTTTGCCCTCAGCTGCCTGGCCGGCTCGGGGATGCTGGAGCACCCCTAGGCTGGCTGGACCCTCCTGAGGTCACCCGGTTCTGCTGGCCCCTCTCTACCTGCTGGCCCCAGCATTCCCCCACTGTGCCGGGTGCTCTACCGCCCAGTCGCTCTGCTCCCCTGCTCTGCCGCCCCCGCTCAACTCCTTCCGTCACTTG
>NW_008235774.1:1946963-1948126 GCF_000691975.1 Corvus brachyrhynchos | reverse complement strand
AGCGGGGCGTGGAGACCGGCTGCGGCGTGCTGGGTACGCGTTACAGCACGCCGGGTACCGTGCGCCGTACACCAAATGCTGGACATCGGCCACTGCTCAGCAGCCTCACAGACCATGCACAGGGTGCTAGGTACTGGGATTGGCATCAGCAGTACCCAGTGCCATGTACTGGTACTGGGTGCCATGTGTTTTGCATGATGGCACTATGCATAAGGGAGCTGGCAGCCAGCACTGGCATGGCACGGCAGGTACAGCACCCTGGCACAACAGAGCCTGTGGCACCAGTACTGGTACCAGCGCCAGGTGCTGCATCCTGGCCATTGCACATAGGCACTGGGTGCTAGGCACTGCACACCAGGCACAGGCACGAGCACTGGGCGCTGCACCAGGCAGGGCACAATATGTGCCAGCACTGGCATTGCACTCTGGCACTGGGTACCACATCCCAGACCTTGCACACCTTGCGTCAGCACCAGGCTCACCACTGGGCCTGCTCTTCAGGCCTGCTTGCCCTCCTGGACTGAGGCCTCCTGTCCCCTGCCTGTCATCCCCTGGTGTTTGCCTTGTCCCCCAGCAGTGCAGGATGGTGCCATGGGAGCTGGGTCCAAA
The DNA here is from genome assembly GCF_000691975.1 of Corvus brachyrhynchos. Lineage (NCBI taxonomy): Eukaryota > Metazoa > Chordata > Aves > Passeriformes > Corvidae > Corvus > Corvus brachyrhynchos. Next base: position 1,947,517 of record NW_008235774.1, on the reverse strand, counting down.
CTGTCCCAGGCTAAACACTTCCTCCAGGCACTGCCAGCCAGGACCACGAATGGGGAGACCTTGATAAGCCCACTGTGGCTGCTGGCAACAAACTGGAGGCGGATTTGGTATGTTTTCATGCCAGGGAGAGAACAGCACCAGTTCCTGCCTCAGGCTGGTGCAGGTGAAGCTGTCCAGCCCATGAGTAGGACCCTGTTGGGGTGTCTGGCACCATGGATGCAGGACATGTCTGCTCTGGCCAGCCTGAGACAGTGGGGCAGGGCAGTACTCTGATCATGTGTCACACCGGGGGCGTCCGGCACCATGTTTCTGGGACACCAGTGTTGATCATTAACCGTCCTTATCGGGCATTGGGTTCAAGGCCCTGGATAGGGAGGTTGCGTCCTCGGGCCGGGCAGGTGTCTGAGAGCCCCGTGAGTGGCTGTTCTTGCCCTCTGTCCTGTCTCACCGGGCGACCGGGAGTGTCCCGCTCTGGGCTCTAGGCTGATGATTTGTGTGCTCCCTGCCAGCGGGGCCGGGACTGGTGATGTAGGACACGGGCACACACGCGCCTG
>NW_008235774.1:1946116-1946781 GCF_000691975.1 Corvus brachyrhynchos | reverse complement strand
CTGGCAGAGGATGCCGTGGCCTCTCCCAGCCTGCTGTAACTGTGTTTCCCCTTGCTGGGGAGCGGGATCCTGCCACCTCTTTCAGTTTAAAAGAATTGCCTCTTGCAAAAAGAGTAAAAACTGCAGTTCCTGGTAAAAGGTCTCTCTCCATCTTTCTTATAAACCCGTTTATGTATTGAAAAGCTGCAATAAAATGTTACTGAGCCTTCTGTAGGTTGAACAATAAAAATCTCTCAGTCTGTCTTCACAGGAGAGGTGCTCCAGCACCCCGATCATTTTGTAGCCTCGTCTGAACCTGCTCTAACAGGTTCATGCCTCTTGCACTGCAGCCCCCAGAGCTCAGCATTGTACTCCTGACGGGTTCTCACGAGTGTGGAGAGGAGCAGGAACAATCAGCTCCTTTGCCCTGCTGGGCATGCTTCTTATTTTCCAGTCTCAGATGTGATCTGCTTTCTGGGCTGCAAGTGCACATTGTCAGCTCATATGCTATTTTTGATCCACCAGTGCCCCTGACTCCTCCACAGGGCAGCTCTCCATCCGTCCATCCATCCATCCATCCATCCATCCCTCAGACAGAACTGGTACTGGGATCGCCCCGACCTGGGTTCAGGCCCTCGCACTCGGCCTTGTGGAAGGGCAGGCTGTTCCACCGCAGCGCCTCCCCC
>NW_008235774.1:1944480-1945299 GCF_000691975.1 Corvus brachyrhynchos | reverse complement strand
CACAGCCAGCTCTGTCGCTTGCCCTGCCCCGGCCAGGCTCAGAGCCGGGGCAGCAGCAGAGCCCCGGCCCGAGGACTTCTGTGAGCTTCCCAGCCTGGGAAACTGAGACTCTGTAGCTCTCACTCCCCCTGGCAGAGGATGCCTTGGCCTCTCCCAACCTGCTGTAACTGTGTTTCCCCTTGCTGGGGAGCGGGATCCTGCCACCTCTTTCAGTTTAAAAGAATTGCCTCTTGCAAAAAGAGTAAAAACTGCAGTTCCTGGTAAAAGGTCTCTCTCCATCTTTCTTATAAACCCGTTTATGTATTGAAAAGCTGCAATAAAATGTTACTGAGCCTTCTGTAGGTTGAACAATAAAAATCTCTCAGTCTGTCTTCACAGGAGAGGTGCTCCAGCACCCCGATCATTTTGTAGCCTCGTCTGAACCTGCTCTAACAGGTTCATGCCTCTTGCACTGCAGCCCCCAGAGCTCAGCATTGTACTCCTGACGGGTTCTCACGAGTGTGGAGAGGAGCAGGAACAATCAGCTCCTTTGCCCTGCTGGGCATGCTTCTTATTTTCCAGTCTCAGATGTGATCTGCTTTCTGGGCTGCAAGTGCACATTGTCAGCTCATATGCTATTTTTGATCCACCAGTGCCCCTGACTCCTCCACAGGGCAGCTCTCCATCCGTCCATCCATCCATCCATCCATCCATCCCTCAGACAGAACTGGTACTGGGATCGCCCCGACCTGGGTTCAGGCCCTCGCACTCGGCCTTGTGGAAGGGCAGGCTGTTCCACCGCAGCGACTCCCCAGGCCGGTCCCCGGTGCCCCGCAACCT
>NW_008235774.1:1938335-1944362 GCF_000691975.1 Corvus brachyrhynchos | reverse complement strand
CAGGCGCCGCCGGGCGGGGACTTCCAAAGGGACCAGGCTGGGCCATGACACATCCACGGCCGGAGGATGCCGCGTGGAGCCGGGGACACCGCCAGCTCCCGGGAGGTCCTCCAGTGCGGGGCCAGCCCAGCTTGGCGACAAGCGTAGCAGAGGCGGGAGAGCAAATACTGCCTTTAGCCATGGGAATGTGAAGCTGGGGGTGGCAGGTCCCGTCCTGTGGGTCACTTTGCCCCAGAGATGCTGTGACTCTACTCATCCCACAGACCCGTGGTCAAGTCCGACCTCATCTCACCGGTAGGACCTGTGGGTGCAGATACAGGCTCTGTGGGACCCCTGACTCTCTGCCCCTCAACCATCCAGCACACTCTGCTTATGCAGGCTGCTGGCTGCTGCTCCTCCTCAGAGGGAGGGTCAGCTTCTTTATGTGACTTGTGCAGTGTCACCCAGGAGCTGGAAATCTTTCCCAGAGCTGCATCCACTGACCCCGATTTGCTCTCCCACAGACAGGAGGGAGGAAATGGGATGTCCCAGGGGAGGGCATCCCTTGACTCATCCCCAGGAAAGCCCAGGCTGTGAGAAGGCTGATCCTGGGTCTTGAGGACTGTAAACAGCCCAAAGCATTGAACTGGAGATAGCCTGTCACATCAACTGTGTGTCACAACACTGTCACTGCCTGAGTCATGAGCCATGCTGGGGCCAGTGGGGCTGCATGGGGGGACATCAAGACGGATGTGGACAGATCCCAGGTCTGGAGACAGCTGCTCTTCTCCCACACAGAGAGTTCAAGTGGGATCCTCTTGGCCCTCTCCCAAAGGTCCCCTTCCTCTCGTTTCTCTCTGACCTCTCAGACCTGGGCAAGGGCTTGGGGACAGCGCAAAGCTTTTGGAACAAGAGGCAAATCAACCAGCATGATGGTGTGTCCCCCACGACCACCATGCAGGGCTCAGCATCTGGCAGAAGGCTCTGATCCAGGCTCCCCCTGATTTGTGCCCCGTGGGACCCTGGTGGGCCAGGACCTTTCCCCGAGGACGTGAGAACGGGATGCCGGAGAGAACCGGGGGCTGGCATCCTCTTATCACAGGAGACGGGAGGCAGCCCCAGGCTGCTCTCAAGTGGTCCTGGCTGATTAGTGACTTCAAGTGCCTATGGAGTTATTCTAAGTCAAGTAGGAGCAAAGGGAACCGACCTGGGACCAGCAAGACCGGTGCCAGGCTTTCCTGGAGTGTCCCACATCACCTCTGCTCCCTGCCAAATTCTCCAAGACAGGGAGGTGTCTCCTCTCTTCATCTGCTCTCCCTGTCCCTTACTCCTCCGGCAAAAGGCTGTTTGCTCCAGCCTAAAGCAAACCTGATTTTATCTCCTGACTCCAGTTCCCTTGGCTGTGGGCCATGGTTGATGCCTCCCACGCAGAACTTGTGAAGCCCATTTGGGGACCCGCGCACAGAGCGGGCTGTGTGTGCTGCCACATGACATCATGTTTACAGCCCGCGGGGGCCCAAGGACAGCGGCATCGCTCGCAGCCCAGATATGTGTGTCCTTCCCATGGATGGACAGATGGACTTGTGGGGAGCTGGAAGCAGTGGGACTGGCCACAGAGCCATGCCTCCCTGAATAGGGGTGGTTTCAGCTTTGTTGCTCTGCAAGCCAGTCTCCTTGGCCTCAGTTTCCCTTCTGGGCAGTGGAGAGTAGATTTCGTGCTAGCAGTGAGGTGCACTGCTGCAGCAGCACAAGGTCAGGCCCTCAAACTGTAGTGTAGAGAGAAAGGCAAATTTTCTCCCCTTGGGACATGGATGTTCCCTTCTCTCCCAGGACAGATGCTGTGTGAAACTTAGGTTGTTTGGAAAGAGCAATAACGTCCAGAGCTACATGGGCCCACTAAAGAGTGCTAGGGCCATCCTTTCTCCTGTCCATCCATCCATCCATCCATCCATCCACACTTGCAAGTAGCTTTCTCACAGCCGTCTTTCCATCCATCTACTGAGCTGTCTGGACACTCATCCATCCATCCATCGACAAATGCATGCATTTCTCTTCCCACCCATCCCCTGCCTGTTGACCCGGACAGCTACACACCCATCTGTCAGTCCATCCTCCCATTCACCCCTCCATCCCTCCATCCATCTCCTGGCTGTCAGTCCAGCCCTCCCTGAGAGTATGGGGTGTGTGGACAGGTGTGTGCAAGAGTGTGTGGGTCATGCTGGCCACGCAACGTGCTGTGGGCAGCGATATCCCAGGCTGTGTCCAGCCATGGGGCAGGGCCAGGAGTGCTGGCCAGGGGGAGGGGGACTTGTCTAATTTAAGAATGGGCCCCACAGTCGCTGTCAGCACCGGGCGGCTCTGATCTGGGGACAGGTCCTCGTCAGCTCTGCTTGCTGCCCGCCAGTCTGACATGAAAGGGCTCTGCACCCCGATAAGGCCCCAGACGCTTGGTCCCAGAGGTGGGCAGCACTGTGGCCAGGCCTGGAGGACTCTGAGGAGCAAGTTCTAGCATGGCTGTCCCCAAATTCACTGTCACTTCAGCACCATGTGGCTTGTGTATTTGCATCAGCTGGGAGTTCAGCCCTGGGGGCCACCCTCCACTTTGAGCACTGGATCATGCCCTGTGTCATCACCATCTCCCACTGGTGACATAGCCCTGGGGAGGGCACCATCCTCATCATCCCCCCGGCTGCCACAAGCCTGTCTGCTGGCTGCTACCCTGCACTGGAGTCCCCCAGCTGTGAGCAGCCATGGATGGGGACCATGTTGTTTTAATAAGATCATTCTCCTCCTGCCGTGAGGTCGCAACCCAGGCTTATGACATCACAGCGCGCTGCCATGGAAATGCCGGGATGTCACAAACACAGCTCGATGACCTCACTGCAGGGGCAGGAGATGAGGCCAACGTGGGTTTGATTGCCAATGTCCTCAGGAATAAAGGAGGGGAGGGACGCTGGGAAAGTATGCAGCCGCTGAGCGCCGGGGTGTTTGGGTTGGAAATCACCACACTTTCCCCACAGCGGGAAAGGCCCATTACTTCCTCCCCTGTCCGCTCCCTCCTGGCAGCCAAAGCCCCCCCCCCCCCCCCCCGTCTTGTTTTGCCTGCTTCAGCCCTGGCTGGGCCAGCTTTGGAGCAGGGCAGCCCTGGCCATGCCCTTGGGGCTGTGTGGTCGGGAGTGAGAGACAGAGCTCAGGACAGTATCAGGGCACCAGCCTAGAGGCAGAGGGAGTTCAGTGGGGGGTGCAGGACGGGCCACTCAGGGGATGCTTTGTCTTACAAGCAGGCTGGGGATCACTGGGGATGCTGCCACAAGGGGAAGATTGGGCTAGAGTCCTGGGGAGGTCTCCTCTTCCTCAAGAGGAATTCAAAGTCATGCTGCTGTATAGGGACATGATTCTCCGACACAACACCCTCAAAGCTGGACCTCAAAGCACTTCTTGGCCCTGCCCAGCCACCCAATAACTGTCCCCTCCCCAGCCTGTAACCAACAGTCCCTCCTGGGGACCAGCCCCTCTGTCCCATCACCCCTACCACAGCTGAGTCCTCTGTCCTCTGCAGACCTTGCCACTGGGGAAAGCGTGGCTGGCTGGGGGGGGGCACCCGTCCCCCCATCTCTCTGTTTCAGGGATGCAGGGGTGTCTGCTCTCCCCCTGCATCCTCCATCATTAATTTCCATCAGTGGCCAAGCGGGGCTGGGGCAGCCTGGGGGTGGCCGAGGAACACGGCGCTTTCCCCTGATAGCAAAAATAAATACATTAAAATTCTTGCAGGAGGCAGAAGAATGCGGGACGGCAGGAAAAAATTGTTTTATAATTTGTAATAACACAAAAGCCGAGGGGGGGGGAGTGAGCTGCAAGAGGCGAGGAAGGGCAGAGACAAAGGATCAGCTGCGATGGTGGAGGCTGCTTCAGGGTGGCAGTGGCAACCCTGTCACCCGGAATTAGTATTACCACTGTCACCTTGTCCCCTGAAGTATGTGTGCCTTTGGGTCTCGTTGCAGAAGGGGAGGCAGCAAGAAAATTGCCGGGGTTGAGTGAACAGGCCACCACTCCCCACCTGCTTAAGCAGGTCGCAGCATCTCTGTGCCTCAGTTTCCCCTTGCTAAAGGGGAATTTTTATGCACTGTGAGAGCAGCAGTGAAATAGGGGCAAACTCCTGGCACCTGATCCAGACACAAGGCAAGGAGCCCACCTTTGTCCACTCTGCCCCACCGGCCCCTCTAAGGGGGCTTTGCCATAGGACCCAGGCGATGGGGCCAGTTCCCATAAGTGTGCTGGGGGCATCACAGCCCCCCCGGCCCCCTCCAGCCTCACGCGGAGCTGACATGATAAGGCGAGTTGCTGAGCACCAGCCGCACCTGCTCGCCGAGACGTCACCCCCCCTCCCGCTCCCTTCTTCGGGGCAAAATCAAAGGGATTTTTCTGCCCTTAGGAAATCAGATAAAGGCTTCTCACCTGCCCCGCGCTGTCTTTGCGAGGAGGCCAGGCGCTAGGGGCGGGGGGACAACAGGCACTTTCAACACGCCGGCAGATGAGCCGCGCGTTGCAGTGAGCTCTGCCGGCAGGGGCTGGGCCCCTGGGTGCAGTGTCAGCCTCGCCCAGCCCTAGCAGGGATGTCCCCCCTCCACGAGCTACTCGTTGTGAACTATCCCCCTAGATTAGAGGTGATGGGGTTCCTGTAGGACAGCTAGGGTGGAGGCTGGTGGGTGAAGGCAAAAGGCAGCAAGGACAGGGCATGGTGTGGCAGCCCAGGGAAGGACCCCGTGTCCCTGTGTCCCCATGCTGTGGCCAGGACAGCTCAATCCTAGTCACCACGCCAGGAGTGCAGACCAGGAACCCAGTTCCTGTGTGGGAGGGCAGAGAAAGAGCAGGTGTGAAACCTCCAGAGGTGGTGGGAGTCTCTCTAACGTCCTGTGCCCAGGAGGGAGAGAATTGTGCCAAGCTGCAGATAAAGCCTGAGTCATTCACCACCAAATGCTGTTAGCAGGGAGCAAACATGCCCAGGTGAAGGGGTGAAACCGCTGGTGATCAAGGCAAGGGGAACAGTGATGGGCAAGCCAGGGGCTTGAGATGGGCGGGGTATGGGGGGCCATGAAGGGAGACAGAGCACAAATAGCTGCTGGAGGGAGGGGTGATCCCACCAGCAGCAAGGTTGCTCTGCTTTGCCCATCACTGGTGGAAGAAACCCCCTTTTCCCTTGGGGCAACCCAATGGGCTGGCTGGTTGCTCAGTGGAGGTGGGTACAGAGATCAGTTGGGACTCCCCCAGGGTAGCTCTCCCAGGATCCATGGCTCAGATGCTGCAGGGCTGGGAGCTGCATCCCAACCTCTGCTGGGAGCCATGAATGGTACAAGAGGAATCAGAGACGCAGAGCACTGGACTGAGCACTGGAAAACCATTCCTGAGGCTCCTCTGTGGGGAGAATTGGGGTGGCAGGCTATGGGCTCCTCCTGTAGCCAGCTGCCCAGCCCTTGTGTGGCCCCCTGCTACCTTCTGGGCATGTCAGCTTCCTCCTGCCCCAGGCAGCTCCTGCTGCTCCTCCTGTTGTGCTCTGGTGCTGGGGGCTGTCTCCGTTCTGGGTCCTGGCTGCACCTGAGATGAAATCACCGTAAACAAGATGTCCCTCACCGTACTCTTCTCCTGGTCTCTTTGCTCCTGTGGCTGACTCGGTCATTCCCCTGCGTGTCCCTCTGCCCCAGGCGTGTCTCTCCAGAGTGTTGGAGCTAAGTGTTGGGAGATGCTTGTGAGGGGTCACTCCTCCAGCCTTCCCAGGCGAGACAGACTGGTCTGAGGACAGGCAGGGTCATGGAGCCAGGGTTGTGCCAGCCGAGCCCAGTCCAGGGACAGGGGCCGGGCCGGGCTCTGCTGGGGGCAACACAGGGACGCCAGGTTTGGCCAAGGCCATGCCAGAGGTGTCAGGGTCGGGCAGGAGTGTGACAGGAAGGTATCGGGGACGCCTCGAGGCCAGGCCGAGTTTGGCAGGGCTGCGGCAGGACCCCGAGCGGAGCCGGGCAGGGCCGTGCCAGGCAGCGCTGTGCCAGGCAGGTC
>NW_008235774.1:1925352-1937809 GCF_000691975.1 Corvus brachyrhynchos | reverse complement strand
GGGGGGTGGGAGGGGGACGGGGGGGAAGCAGGAGGGTGCGCAGGGTCTCTCGATCCCCAGGGGTGGTCCTCCCCGACTTGGGGACGACAGAGTCCCCTACACCCACTTGGGTGGGAATTGCTGCTCACTGGCTGTTCGGATCCAGACTGGGGCACCCGCATGCTGTCAGGGTTTGGGCACACGAGTGTGTTGGGGGCAGCAGGCTGGGGCACCCCCAGGATTATAGGGCGTACAGGTCCTGTGGTGAGAGTTGAATTCTGCCTCCCTGCACCCCAAGCCCACAGCCTGGGAGGCTTATATGCCTGAGAGGTGGGCAAGGGGGCTTAGTGGCTTCCAGACCCCTCCAGTAAGTCAAATTTAATTAAAAGCCTTAGGGTCCCTACAGTGTCCCCCCTGAATGGTGGCCTGGACACAGCAGGGACAAAACCCCTATTTGTAATGGTGCCCTCATCAAAGGCAGAGACGGTGCCTTGCAGGATACCAGAGGGGGTGGGGGATTCATTACAGGCACAGAACTGGGACCCAGCCTCGGAAAGCCCAGGTATCTGTCGAAACATGAACTATTTAAATCTATTAAGAATTTCACCCAGCCTGTCTTTATCCGGTTTTAAGTGCTTAGATTCCAGCTCCCCGGCGTGCTGTCCGGGCTATCATTCATTATCTGAGGCTACTCGTCTCCACATTTTCACACTCTTTTGACCCCTAAAATAAAGCTCTCCATAAGCCTTTCCCCTCACGGTCCCCTGCCTGCCCACCAGTGATTTATTCCACGTCTCCATTCCCTTTGCTAGCCCTGGCTCCAGGGGTGCAGTGGGGGCCTTTGTGAGTATAAATGCTGCTGTTATAGTCAGTTGTACATCAGCTGAGAGTTTGTCCCTGGAGCCCAAGCACTGTGTTTATTGCCAGGCAAGGGTTTAACATGGGTTTGAGAGGGACTTGCCTTGGTTTTTTTGCTAGAGGAGGGGAGAGAGAGGTAGGGCAAGCTCTGGCCAAAGCAGGGTGCTTGTGGAGGGTCTCCATGCTCCCTGCCACCCATCTCAGGGTAGATGTGCCATTGCAGGGCATATGCCCTCCTGCTGCCTGAGACCTGCTGTTTTTCCCTGGCTCTCAGACACACACACAGCTGTCCCTTCAGCTGTCTGTGCTTTCTCTGCCCCATCCTCATCAATATTTCCAAGCTCATGCCCTGTGCTCCAGCTTCGAGGATATCTGCCCATGGCTGGAGCAGATAGAGATGAAGCAGAAGCTCATTTTACCTTCATTTCAGGGGCAGGCAGACAGCACCAACAAGGGCAGGGTCTTAGGGTACCGGTGCCCCTTGCCCCAGCTGCTCAGAGCTGCATCTCACCATGGGGTCTGGGTCCTGCTGGTGCCATGTGTGCACTGGTAGCACCAGCTTGGGGAGATTAGCAGGGTTTGGCAGAGGAGGGCAAGGGGTCAAACTTGTTTTTTCTTCTTTTAAAAAAGAAGAAGAAAGAGAACCTTTATTTTAAGAATAATAACTCAGCTGCCTGAAGCACGGTGAATTCACTGGGCAGTGCAGTGGCTTCAGGGAGATCACCAGCTCACACTCTGCTTCACTCTGGAGCCAGTGGCGGGCGGACGAGGCCACCAGCACCACCAAACGGACATGCCAGGCTTCCCGGGACAGGGCACAGGAGCAGCTGGATGGTTCATGAACTGCTTCCCTCAGAGTCTGGGGATTTGGCCCCTGGCTGAGATCATCTCAGGGAGCCCTTCCCGTGTTGGGGGAGAGGAGTCTGGGTGCTGCCTAGTCCCCTGAGCCAGCTCATGACAGGCACCTTCCCATGTGTCTGCTCCTGGTACTGGTCCCCTCTCCCAGGCCTGGGTAGCACTGGTGTCTGTGGGCTTTGCTGTTGGTGGGGAGGGGTTCAGAGGTGCAGCTGTGTGTTGTGCCAGAGTTCCTGGAAGCCCCAGGACTGGTGGCATTGATGGAGTTGTTCCTTGCTGTCACTGTCACTGATGCATAGGGACTTCGGTGGCACACCTTTGTGTGTGCATCACTGGGCACTTGTGGGTGCTTGGCCAAGGGAGCATTTTTCCCTGGCCAAGAAAGAAATGTCTTTACAATTTCCCCATCCCACCCCTGAGTGCATTATCTGGGTGGTGGTGGTGATACAGGGGTTACCTGAACCAATTTTTTCCACCACTGACGACCTAATTTGTGAGAGTGGCATGGTGGGCTGTAGCTGGGCTGGATGTCAAGAGGCCTGGCCACTCAGGGGTGGTAACTGTGCCCACTGGGATTCTGGCAGATGGCTGCATCTGCAGAAAAAGATTCAGGTATGAGGTACAAGCACTGACATCCTGCTAGTGACCTTGTAGCTTGAGAAAGAGCATCCTCATGGTGTTAGAATGTCCCCAGAGAGTTCACTGAAGACACAGACCTTTCCATGGCAAAAGGGAGCAGGCTGTGGTCAGTGCCAATGGAAGATACATCACTCACATGCTGTTGGCACCTTGGTTAGTGCCAAGCTGCAGGGAGTAGGCTCTCCTTGCTCCCACCAGCTCTGTAAATTCTCTTTCTTGCTCTTCCCCTATTCTTTACACATTTCTTGCTCAGCTCCTTGTGCAACAGTGTTTTCTCTCTGAGCAGGACAGGTAGGGACTGCCTGAGGCTCCTGGGCTGGCCCAGAGGGTGCAGAGATACAGAGCAGGCAAACTTAGTGTCTGAGGAGCCCCAGGCAGGTTCAGAGCAGGATTTCAGCCAAGCCGGTTTGCAGTTGGGCTGTGCTTGCAGGAACAGAGGCACTGTGGGGATGGGGGCAAGCAAAGCCAGCTTCCCCGGTGCCTGTTGGCTCTCCACAGGCATGGCTGAGAGAAGCTGGGAGATGGAAGAGAAAGCAGGGCAGAAAATCATCCCAGCTGAAATGTGCTCTGCTCCAGCTGTGGGTCTGAGGGGCTCAGAAGGATGGACATCTGCCCTCCATCCCCTTCCCATCCATGCACAAGGGCAGTGCACCTCCAGATTTTCATGGGACTTCTTCAGAGGTGCCCAGGGGACCCATCCACCAGCCCCTGTGGCTGCACCCTTGCTTTAGGGGGTCCCAGTCCCACGTCTCTCGAGCCACACACCCTGGGTGGTTTCATGCAACAGTGGTCTCTCCTCTCTCACTGCCCTGCCCAGCAGCCACACTGCAAGGCCAGAGCCTGTAAGGGCAGGCTGAGGGGCTGGAGGGCCCTGCCTGTGTGCCTTGGGGTGAGCATTGTGAGTCACCCCCTGGGCTTGCTGACCCACAGTTGCTACCCCACGGCGCCCAACAGACCGGGCTGTCCAGCCATCCCAGGCATGCCTTCTGCCCTGGAGCAGCACCATATGGGCAGAAATGCAGCTCCCAGCAGGGGAGCCCCTGCCTGGTGCCATCTCCCTGTGCCCTTGCTGGGGCAGCTGCTGTCTTGCTGGGTTTTTCAAAGGGACAGTGTTCCTCTTGCACTCTTTGAGATGACTACTGGCTCCCATTGGGCTACTTGTTTTCTCCCACAAAGGCTGCTGGGCTTTCCCCAGTGCCATCCCTTGTCCCTGCTCCTGATCACGTCCACTCTCCCATGGTGACACCCAGGCTCCCCAGCCATGCCCTACACAAACTGGAGAGTTTGTCTGGGCTTTGCATCAGAGGCTTGACCCATTCAAACACCCCTTGTGTGGGAGGGTACTGGGCAGAGCTGGGCACACCCTGACACCTGCTCAAGCTTTGCAGGGTCCTGCCACAAAATGTGGCACCCACATTTGGGCATGAACTAGCCAAGCCCTCATGCTACCCCAGCTCCAGCCTCTGTCAGCACCTGGAGGAAGGACACAGTGACCACAAGTGGGTGGACTTCTTTCTTCTTATCCCAGCCCTTCCAGGGTTTGGACATGGCTTTAGGACCACCACCTCTGCAGGTGCATTCTCCCTCCATCCCCCCAGTACCTGTAGCACAAGTTTGGGCAGCTCCTGCTCACGAGAGCCTGGCCTCAGCATGACCCTGCAGCTAGCAGGTCCATGGGTTGACGCAATGCCATGCCAAAGCCTCTTTTCTTTAGGCAGCTTCCCAGCTGTTTGCATGCCATCCTTGCCAAGGAGGCGTAAGGAGGAGGGCAGGGAATGGGGTCCCCCTTCTCCTCCCAAACCACGGCATTTCCTGCTCCCTCAGTGCCCTGGGTGCTGCTCGGCAGCCAAGCCCTGGCTGTGCCCCCCAGGGCAGTGACTTGCTGCTTACTCACCACACCCTCATGGGCCTCCTGCTCTGTTTCCACACCTGGCTGCCCCGGTTAGTGGCAGCACCCACGCATCGCCCCAGGTGAGGGGCCGAGTGCCCGCCACATGCCTGCATGGGCTGCAGGGAAAGCTGGATGGGTGAAAATTCATCCATGTGTCCCCCTTGCCCTGTTAGCACAGCTTGGAAAGAGATGGGCTCCCTGTGGGTTTGACTTCCTCGTAGGCTGTCACTCAGTGTGACATCATTGTGCCTGGTGTGAGGTGACCTATGTCCTTAGGGATGGAGGTCAGTTCTCCAGGGCTGTCATCCTGCAGTTCTTACCTCTCCAGGTGGGTGCAGAATTACCTGTGGGCTCAGAGTGATGACCCGGGTACCCCAGGTAACCATGCATCACCCTCCTGGGGGCTTCCACAGGCTGGGATAGAGACCTGCATGCGAGGCAAGACACAGCCTTACTACTCCAGAGCAGAGTCCCCTTGGCACATGGGAGTGCCTAGGCAGCAGTACCAATGGGTGCAGACCTGTCAGGTCCCACATGGATTTGGCATGGCCCAGCCACTGCTCTCCCTTGGGGCTTCAGGGCCATCAGGACCAAAGCAGGTATTTTTCACCCAAGATGCAGGTGCCACTTTTAAAAGCTGACTATCCTCTTGCTCACTGCATGGTTCTGCCAGCCTCACTCCCTTGGCTTCCTGCAAACCGGGACCCCACTGGCTCCCCTCCATAACAGTCTGCTGGCAGGGATCAGAGGTCCTGCTCCACATCATCCCCACGCCCAAGGAGAACATGGCGACTTGGCCCAGTCTCCTTTGTCCATGATTTTCGCTGGGAATGAGACTGGGACATACTGGAAGCTCCATGACTATGAGCTGAGCTGGAAAAAGATGGTGATTATGGCTCTTAGGAACCCTCGGCTCTGTTGCAGCAGGCACAGCATCCAAGGGTTGCATCAGAAGCCCCAGTGACTCCTGTTTGACGTGTGTCACTGGGACTGGGCTCAGGCTGCAGCTGTGGCAGCCTTAGGGGTACCAGCAGCAGGTGGGCAGTGGTTTGCAGACTCTTTTCTGTGCCTCAGTTTCCCCTTTCAGCAATGGGGGTTGTTTCCCTTACATAGGAGTGCTGGAAGGTTGGAAAGTGGGACTCATCATCCCATTGGCTTTCGGGGTAAGACAGCAGCCCCCCAGCAGCAGTTCTGGCAGCCAGAAAAGGGCACCAGGGGCAGGCAGGAGGGATGCTGCTGTGCTGCTGAGCCTGGCGGGGGGCTCCCAGGCAGGAGGCGGTGGGGGGGGCCGGGGTGCCCCAGGCAAGTTGCGGGGAGCCGGGCTGGCGACCCTGTTCCTTCACCAGGGCAGGGGGAGGAGTGCCCGGCGGCAGAGGTGGGGCACCTTAATTGTAGATGGGGGAGGCCTTGGAGCGGGACAAGCTCAGGCAGATCTGGGCCCTGTGCCGGAGCCCTTGCCAAAGTGGTAGCAGTTTGGCAGCATTTTTCTTGCCCTTGTCTCCCCCCATTCTCCCCCGCCTCTGAACCCTCCAAAGCAAAACAGCTCTTGGGCTCCCGGCAGCCTCCCTGTGCCAGAAAGTGGAGCCCAGCGGAAATTAATATCGCGCTGGACTTAGGCAGCCCACCCCACGCCTCGCCGGCATGGACAGAAAGCTCCCGTGCTCTCCCGCCAGCCTTGCTGCCGCCTGGACCATGGGTGGGGACCCCCGCGGTGCCGGTGAGCCGCCCACCGCCCCCCAGACCCGCGGGGCTGAGATCTTCTTCCCGGCCTGATCCAGCGGGCCGGGGTGAGCCACAGTTCAGTATTTGATCTGACGGCCCCGGGGGGCTGGCGCATCGTTTTTATACAAGTACAAAGAGTCATCTCTTAATGAAAGTCCCATCTCTGCTCCCCCTCTTCCCCACCCCGCCGGCAGAGGCAGCCAAACCTCCGCCATCCTGCTGTAGATGTTGGGAGCCCATGGTCACAAAGGACAGCAAACTTGGAGACCGACATGGAGGCTTGGATCCCTGTGTGGTCATTGTGGAATGGGACCGGACAGATTTTCCGGTCACTTTCCATGTGGGCCTCAGTTTCCCCATCTATGGGGGACCTGTGCCAGGCAAGCTCCGCAATGCTTCCCTAGCTGCCCCATCCCTTTGCAGAGGTGCATATGAATTGTGCAGCAAAGGGAAACTGAGCTGCCAGGAGCAAAGGGAGATGGGTTCTTCCCAGCAGGAGTGTGGGCTTGCCTCAGTTTCCCTGCTGGAAATTCCCTTTCCAGACTAGGCCTCTCTGTTGAGCTCTTTAACCTTTAAACCTCCAGCCAAAGCATAAGGGCTCCTTTTCCAGGCTGTGTGAGAGGGCGCGTCCTCTCCAAGCCCAGCTGGGGTCTGGTGGGCAGGAGATCCAGGCAGCTGGGGAGCCTTACATGAGGCAGGGTGATCCTGGCAGGGCCTTGAGCTTCAAACAAGGAGCTTGGAGGGGGTTTGCACTGGGGACAGGATTGCAAGCAGAGTACTGCAGCCTGGTGTCCCAAACACAGCCCCCCAGCTGCACAAGAGTGAAAAGGAAACCCAGAACACAGTTAAACACTGAGATTCAGCTTGTGATTTTTGAGCCCCTGGGGCTTGGCCAGACTATAAAGCTCTGGGTTTGGAAGCAGAGTGCAGCTGATGCTCTCCAGTGAGTGGGGCTGAAGGCAGCACGAGCAGCCCAAGCACTGCTCCCCAGGGAATCCCAGGGAATGTAGCCTCCCAATCATCGGGCATCTCTTGGTCCTGGGGTATGCTGAGTCCAGCCCTAAGGTTCTGTGGGCATCCATGGCCACGGAAATCATGTTGTTGAGCAGGATGAGCTCTGAGCCCACAGGAGCAGTGCTGGAGGTAAGGGTGGGCTGAGTGGGGCTGTGTTTAGGGTGTGCTAAATTCGTGTGGCCCATGGCTCCGGAGTTGCCCATGGCAGAACTGGAGCAGTGCCTGCGTCAGCACGAGGCAGGGTGCTGGCAGGCTGCGCAGCTGCATGAGCTGTGCTGGGGAGGGCACTCCGGGCAAAATGTGTGGGGAAAGTACAGGAGTTTCTGTAGCCAGTGGCACACCAGGGAGCGCAGCGTTGTGTTCAGACTTTGCCTCCAGGCTACCAGGGAGCCAGGCACCTCTCTCCAGCTGTGCTGGCAAGGAGGAGCTGCCTCTGACATGGGCCTAGCCAAGACTTGCCCTTCCTCACTGGCATTGGCAGAGCTGGCGATGCCACCTGCATCCCTCCCTTGCACTCCCGCGCCTGCCTGCAGCTCCATTCCCTGGACTCAGTGCCTGGATTTGGGGAGGTGAGTACAGGATCCTGGCCAGCAGCCGAGGGGCTTTATCACATGCAAGGTCACTCATCTAGTCTCCCACGGGGTAAAGCAGCAAGCCTCCGTGGAGAGGGGGAGACACACCAAGAATGCTGGCTGGGCTCCTTGCTGTGTCCACAGCTCTGGGGGACGCAGCTGCATGGGGCATCAGTCACATGGCAATGCCAGGGCTCAGTTGGGTCAGTGCCAGCCCCAAAGAGCAGGTGCTGAGTAGCACGATATTTCTGCCATCTCCCATCGGGGGCACACCATCACCCCCATGGATGTCCCCAAGGATGTAGAGTAGTATGTGCTAACATCATCCTACAGCCAGTCCTGTGGCTGGAGATCCCCTCCATTCCCTGACTGGATGGAGAGGGCAAGGTATTGCCTGGGTGATCCACCCATACCTATTGTCCTGCCCCTGCTACATACCACTCTCCGTCCCCTTGTCACCCGGGCTCAGCATGGAGCTGGCACTGCCCTGCAGCCCTGCTCTGTCCCTGAGGCTAGATCTGGTCATGTCACATCCACACCCCGGTGTCTCCTGGGCTTGAGTGCTGGTTTTGCTCTGCTCGCTGTCCCCTCCTGCAGGGCAGTGGGGAGCCCCCTGGTCATGGACCCCAACAGCATCTGCCGCAAGACGAAGCGGCTGGCAGGGAAGCAGGCAGAGCTGTGCCAGCTGGAGCCAGAGATTGTGCAGGAGGTGGCCAAGGGCACCAAGCTGGGCGTCCGGGAGTGCCAGTACCAATTCCGCTTCCGCCGCTGGAACTGCACCAGCCACAGCAAGTACTTCGGCAAGATCCTGCAGCAGGGTAAGGCCAGTGCTTCCTCAGCTTCCCATTTCCCAAAAAGGCTCCAGCCTGGTCATGCTCCTCCCTGGGACTCCTGGAGCAGAGTCTTGGTGTGCAAACCTCTGTGTGTGTGTGTGTGTGTGTGTGTGTGTGTGTGTGTGTGTGTGTGTATGTAGGGGGTTGCTCAGTGCTCCCCAGTTCAGTCACGCTGAGGTTTTACTGCCGGGACATGTTACTGCCGTGTTGTAATGAAGCAATTACCGATGCTCCCAGACAGTGCGGGGCTTCGTGAAGCCCAAGAATGCACCCTCGTCTGGCAGTGATTTACTGCTCCCCTGGGACCCCAGGGTGTGCTGGGGGAAGGGGCCCGGGTGGGAGGCAGTGTGCAGCTGTTGGGAGCTGCCCCTCACCCCGTGGGTGCCCTTCACATCCCTCCTCCTGTCCCTGTTTGTCTCCTGTCCCTGTCCCTGGATGGGCACCCTGATGTCACCCTGAGGAACAGGGCCGGGTGGCAGGAAGGTATGTGCAGGTCTCAGCCACCTGGATACAGTGGTCCAAGCCCAGCCCAGCGGCACCAAAATCAGAGCAGGGGCAGAGGACACCCAAGAGAGTGTAAGGGATGGGAAAGCCCTGCCATGCTCCTCAGGGAGAGAGGCTGGGAGTGGATGATGCTCCAAGCAACAGGGGAAGCTTGAAGCACCTTTGGCTGGTAGGATCGCTTAGTGGGAGATGAGTTTAGTCCTTCCCCTCTTCCCATGTTGGTCCCTGTGCTATGGCAGATGAAGATGCTGGAGTAAGCCCCAGACTCCTCAGCCGTCACATCTGTTGGTACATGGCCAGCCCGAGGCAAAGTGAGTATGTCCTTGGGCCATGCAGGGTGGTCAAGGTGGCCTCCCTGGGAGGATTGGAAAGAGCGGGGTGCCCTGGGCACCCAACTGACTGCAGGTACTAGTGGGGGTCAGAGCTGAAGCCCCGAGGGAGACACTGGCCCATGGGAGGGAGATAGGCTCATTAAAAAAGCTGATTTGCAGATGTGGGTTCCTCCCAGCACAGGGAGGTGTATTCAGTCAAGAGGCAGAGAGTCACAGCACATGGGGGACTCTTCTGCCTCTGGAGTCACCTATTTTCACCACAACCTGGCAGTGAGGCAGGTGGGATCTGTGCCAGGCAGGGATCCAGGCTGGAAGTGGGGTGGTGCCAGAATACAGGGCCAGACCAGGTGGTGAGTGAAAGGTACTGGCAGATGAGCTGCTGGGTACCCAGGAACAGCTTGTGTTGGAGGAGGCACAGACACATCAAGCATGGGGATGCTGAAGAAGCCACCATATTGGTCCAGCCTCACTGCTGGGGTGATAGAGATAACCAGTGTTGTAGGGACAGCAGTGAGTTTGTGAGTCCCTGGCACTCCGAGGACATGGGGCATCCCAACTAGAGGTGTGGAGTTCCCCAGAGCAACAGGATGGGTGTCAGAAGCCCTCAGAGGTGCCAGTAGGCACCAGCCTCCCTGTAAGCCTGCAGGGATGGCATAAGGTATCCCAGTGTTTTTGGGGTTCCCAGCTCCATCAGATGAGTACCTCCCGTCCAATGTCCTTTTCTATCCAAGGATGTTGCAAACCTCCTGCTCCTGGCCATGGCCTCTCTGGCACAGTCATGGCTGTCCCCTCTTCCCTCCCAGCAGCCTGTGCCAGGTACGGCATGCCAGGGCAGGCTGGCTTGGGGGAAGCCACGTGTCTGGTGGAGCTGTCAGAGGAGCGGCATCCCCCCAGGGCCCGGCTGGCAGGGGGGCATGGGGACCTCTGCCAGCTTCGGGCTGCCTGCTGAGGGCTCTGCCAGCCCCAGGTGGGAGCAGGCGGGTGGTCAGGTGGCTTGTGGGGGCAGGAGGGCCTGGGGAGGGGGTGCCACCCCCTGGGTGGCACTGCCAGAAAGGCACCAGTGTGCCCAGTTCCTGCTAGCACCAGAGGGATTCAGGTGCTGCGTGGGCTTTTGGAGGAGATCCTCATGGAACTGGTGCCCTGGTATCCCTCTCCCTGCAGCCCCCTCAAGTCAGAATACTGAAGATGGAGGGATGGGACACCCCCCGGAACTCACCTTCCCCTCCCTCCCCAGGAATCCCCTGCATGCCATCACCCTGGGCCAGCCCTGCCCTGGCATTTGGGTGGGCAGGGGTTCGGCTGGCACGGAGCAGGGGGCGTGCAGGAGCCCCCCGAGCAGGGCGCCGCACCCCCGCTGCCAGAATCCCCCGCTGGCTGCGGCTGTGAGCGGCAGGTCCGGGCAGGGGAAAGATGCTTGGAATTCGTGTCCCGGAGCAGAGAGAGACAGGAGCAAATACTAATAATAAATAATCCTGCAGGGTGGAGGCTGTGCTGGTGGAGAGAGGGGGGCAGGCAGCTCCCCATGGCAAAGAGGGGAGTGGGGGCAGAGCAGGCAGCACAGCTTCATCACTGCCAACATGCAGAGGGGTGAGTGGCACCTTCTGTATTCCTCGCAGTATTTCTTTCCAGGTGCCAGTTTGGAGCTGGGGATGGGATTTTTACTGCTTGGAGGGATGTCGCAGGGTAGTGTGAGGAAGCTGTGGGTACCACCTGGTCACCTGGGACCACTCTCTGCCTTCTGAGCTTCCCTCTTTCCTATGGGGCAGCACCCAGACTTGCAAGGGGAGGCAGGAGATTTGTTGCCTCTCCGCAGCTGAGTGGAGGAGCATTGGCAGGGCCTGACCATCCCCCAGAGTCCTCAAATCTGCTTGCAAGAGGCCGTTCCTGTCCCAGGCAGCCTATTCCAAGGTGGGTGCATCACCCAGGGAACAGCACTGAGCACATATGAAGAGGGAGAAGGGGGCGTCTGAGCCCCCTGGGATGTCAGCCAGGGTGGATGGTGCTTTGCATGCTGGAGCTGACCCCACATCCCGGCCCTGTCTGTTCTCCTGCAGATATCCGTGAAACAGCCTTCGTGTATGCCATCACGGCGGCGGGGGTGAGCCACGCCATCACGCAGGCCTGCAGCATGGGCGAGCTGCTGCAGTGCGGCTGCGAGCTGACACGGAGCCGGGCCCCCCCCTCGCCCACAGCAGGGCCAGGCACAGAGGGCACCGCCTGGGAGTGGGGGGGCTGTGGGGATGATGTGCAGTTCGGCTACGAGAAATCCCAGCAGTTCATGGATGCCAAGAACAAGAAAGGCAAAAATGACATCCGAGCCCTTATCGACCTGCACAACAACGAAGCCGGGCGCTTGGTAATGCCCCTGCACTCCCTGTCCCCTGCGCCCCCTGTGCCCCACCCCCAGCCCTCCACCTTCAGTGTGCCCAAGCCGTGTACCTGCACCAGCTTTGGCTGAAATATGACCCAATGTCTTTTGGGTATCCTTTGCAGGTGCTTTGGAACCCCTCCCCGTGCCACTCTCCACCCCCAGCCTCTCCCCCGGGCCAGGGCAGCACCAAGAGGCAGGGTTTTGGCTGGGGGTGCTGGGCAGCGAGAGAGGGAACCGAGGGCTGAGCATCGCTGTCTCTTCCCCAGGCGGTGCGCAGCTACATGAGGACAGAGTGCAAATGCCACGGGCTGTCGGGCTCCTGCACCCTGCGGACCTGCTGGAGGAAGATGCCCCATTTCCGTGAGGTGGGGGATCGCCTGCTCGAGCGCTTCAATGGGGCTTTCAAGGTGATGGGAGGCAACGACGGGAAAACCCTCATCCCTGTGGGTGACAACATCAAGCCTCCCGATAAACAGGACCTCATCTACTCGGCTGACTCACCTGATTTCTGCTCGGCTAATCGTAAGACAGGCTCACTGGGCACCAGGGGCCGTGTCTGCAACAGCACAGCCATGGACACGAGTGGGTGCGACCTGCTGTGCTGCGGGAGAGGGCACCGGGACGAGACGGTGGTGTTGGAGGAGAACTGCCTTTGCCGCTTCCACTGGTGCTGTGTGGTGCAGTGCCGCAAGTGCTCCGTCCGTCAGGAGCTCAGCCTCTGCATCTGACAGCCTGAGGTCAGGCAAGGACAGTTTGGGAGACCACCTCCAAGCTCACAAGGCCCTCCTGGGACAGAGACAGGAGGAGCCGGTGGCAGGGTCAGCATGGGTGAGCCCAGCTCTGCGCTCCGGGGAGTCCTGCCTTCCCCAGAGGGCAGCATGGGGCTG
>NW_008235774.1:1922302-1924970 GCF_000691975.1 Corvus brachyrhynchos | reverse complement strand
GCTTCCAGAAATAAAGCTATTTAAAGCTGGTATGCCACAGCGCTTCCTGGGGAGGGCTGGGAAGCGCTGACTACCGTACTGGGATGGGACTAGCCAGAGAGCTGTCTTGCCCCAGCTGTGAGTCCCAATCAGTAACTCTCCTGCCAGCCTCTGTCCCTGCTGGGACCTGTGGCAAAGTCCAGCTCATTTTTTATCTACTCTCTGATTTTCTCTGTGGTTGTTGAGCCTGGAGATGTGTGTGGATGAGGGCGAGTACTCTCCTGCCCTGCTCTACTGCGTGAGCGTTCTCCTCCCATCACCCACAGCTGTCATTCCTTGGGGTGCCAGTTTGTGTCCCTCCACCATCTCACCTGGGATGTTTGCAGTCCACGGTGCCTCCACTCATGCCTCATGCCAGGGGCACATCTATCTGCCCTAACACTATGGCGATGTGCTCTGAGTTTCTTGAAGGGATCCTGTATTCTTTTCACTCCAGTCACCGTCACTGCAGTTCCCGCTGCAGAGCCTGGCACACGGCAGCCCTGGACAGCGCTGACACTGTTGGCTTGGTGGCATGCAAGGCATTCACTTGGCATGCCGTGGGCCACGTGCAACCCCACCTGGATGGCAGGGTGCCAGGCATGTATGTCTTGATAACCTGATCAGCCTGTGCCCCTCATGGACAAACACAGGGTGAGGAGCAGCCTGCCTGGCTGCCCAGCAAGGCAGGCTGCCAAGCCTCTGTTCCAGGGGCTCCAGGGATCTCTGAGGGGGTCCATCCCATGCTGCAAGGAGCCCACAGGAACTGGTTTCTCCAGCATTACCCAGCAGAAGGGTTCAGGTAACTGCAGAGGGGAATGTGTGTGTGCAGTGCCTGCTCAGCTGGCAATGCCCCACTAGGCTGAGGAGCCCCAGAGGGATGTCAGCAGAGAGAGGGCCTGGGTAGACAGGTCCATGCTCCTGTGCCTGCCCTCCACTTTGCAGTAGTGCTGGACACTGGGGGCTTTCCTGTCCACCCCTCTGCAAGAGAGCTCTAACCTGAGGTAGCTGAGGTGGACAATGCCCCTTGTGCTGGGTACTGCAGGGCAGGGTAAAAACAGAGCTCACGGTACTGGACAGACTGCAAGGCAAGGAAGGCTGCATGGGGTGCTGGAGATGCCCACCAGTGGGTGCTTCCTTGCCCGCCCCAGGCAGCTAGCAGGGAAGGGCAGGAGAAGCAGGGTGCTGGTGAACCATTAACTTGGCCCAGAAACCACTGGGGAGGGAGTCTCTAAATCTGTCAGCTGCAGCTTTGCAGCTGGAAATTCCCTTCTGACTTGGCCACAGTGGTGCTGGGAGAAGGGAGGGACACAGGGCTCCCGGGAATTGCCATCCCCACGCCCGCCCATGGGAACACATGGGTGGGTGTGAGCAGGGCTGGGTGGGTGCAGGTACCTGTGCATGCAGGCAGCTTGGTGTGTTTGCATGCACAGGAGGCATGTTTATGCTTGTCCATGACCATATGTGTGCATGTGAGTTTGTATATACACCCCTCACTGTGTGTGTGACCCCTCGCGGGTGTGTAAATGTTGGCCCGTGTGTCTTCCTGCATCTCTATGAACACACAGCAGATTGCCAATGTGTGTGTGTGTGTGTCAGTGACACTGTCCCCACGTGTGCCTGTGTGACAGTATGTTTGCATGTTGTATTGTGTTTCCTCAGGTGTGTCTGGGACAGGCAGAATGTGTGTGGGTGCAAAAGAATCCTCCAGGAAGGGAGCTGGAGAGTTGCAGGAGCTGTGTGCTGGAAGATGTGGGAAGCTGTTCCGTAGGCTCTGCAGGTCCCTCTGAATTGGATGCACTTGAGCACACCTCAAGCCCTGGACTGCTAGGAGAGGTCAATTCAGGCAGGTCCTGTGAAACTTTATGTCACTCCTGCTGTCCTCTGGAACCATGGCTGCGAACAACTATAGAGGGATTCTGAAACCCTCTGTGAGATGTTCAGAGTCTGAGCTCTAACCTTCGGCAAGTTCCTTCTTTGGATTCTGTCTCAGCTCCCCCACAATGGGCTGCTTTCACGCTGTGGGCTGGTTGGACATGGCTCTGGAGATCTGGCAATGGATAAACCCATGGGAAGACATTTAGTACTTTTGAGTAAGGTATCTGACCTGTGCTCTCTCTGCCATCGTCCCAAATCACAGCTCCTGAAGGATGGAGATCACAGAAGCCAAAAATGTGGGGAAGCACATGGTCCGTGATTGTGGGGTAACTCCTCTGCACATCCATGAGTTACCTCTGCACTGTGTCTGTGAGCCTCTCACGGGTGTGCAAACCACTTGGGCTGTGTGTCTTGTTCTCTGTCCAGCTGGGGGAAAGGGACAGCTCTTGTGGGGGCTGACAGCTCCTTACCACAGCTCCCTGCTGCTCCTGGTCTGGCAAAGTCAAATCCATTCCCTTGATAGCCAGGAGAAGTCCTCACAAAGCCTGTCAGGGTATGGACTGGCCCAGTGGTCTGGAGAGGGCCGAACAGCCAGCAGAGTCCCCTAGAAACCTCCCAGTTCTCCAGACCACCACAGCTCCCTAAGAGCTCCCCATCCAACAGGACGTCACCCCAGATTCCTAACACACCCCAGCAGTCCCTAAGGGCAGGTACTCCCCGGGTCCCCAGAAGTGCTCCAGGAGTCCCTCAGATTTCTGGAAGTCCTGCAGCC
>NW_008235774.1:1914698-1922117 GCF_000691975.1 Corvus brachyrhynchos | reverse complement strand
GGATGGGATGGGATGGGATGGGATGGAGGGATGCATGGGGAACGTGGGAGTGGGCATGGGATGGGATGGAGGAGTGCATGGGGAACATGGGAGTGGGCATGGGGTGGGATGGAGGAGTGCATGGGGAACATGGGAGTGGGCACATGGTTTAATGGTGAACATGGCAGTGTGATGTTCACAGTTGGACTCAATGATCCTAGAGGTCTTTTTCAACCTAAATGTTTCTATGGCTCTATGAATGTGGCTGTGCACGGGGGCTCGTGGAGGTTCACTGGGGTGTGCCAGTGGCTGCATTTGAGGAGCTGTTGATGTGGACGTGTGTGCATGGCAGGGTGTGTGTGGGAGTGCATGGGACTGTGCTTGGGAGAATGGCATGGGAGTGTGTGTGTGAGTGTGTACAACCCTCTGATTCCCATCCCCGTGCTCCTGGGGGCAGTGCTCAGGCAGGACCCAGTTCTGGGGGGGCCTGATGAAAGCCAGGGGTGCACGAGGGTGGCTGTGTGGGTGCAATGTGTAGCTGGAGAGTCTGGGGGGGTGTAGTTGTACATGTGCGTGTGTAGCCCGGATCCCTGCTACTGGACAGTTTACATTGCAAAGTCTTCAGGATCTTCCCAAGGGAAAAAGAGGAAGTTTATAATAATTGGGTAAAAAAAAAAAAAAAGAGAGAGAGAGAGAATCCCAGACCCCTGTAATGGTAATGACTTTTTTTTTTTTTTTTTTTTTTTAATTTTCTTTCCAAATGGGAAGAATGCAATTTTCCCTTCAGTTTCCCAAGTTGAAAACAGCTGGACAGATTAATTCAATCAAACTTGAAAAAGAAAATCTCTCTGGACTGAGACCAAAAATAGAATATTTTTGTCCCCAAAAAAGAAGCACTTTAGGAAAGTTTGGAGTAATGCAGATAGTCCTAAGAGGGCGAGGCAAATAAACCTGGATACCAGCTCAGCCTAGCTGAGTGGACAGGCTTGGACAGTGGCACCCAAAAACTGTCAACCCCCTTTCCTGTGGTTGCAGTTCCTTTGCCTGCTCACTGCTTGTTGCTGAGCAGGGGCTGCCCAGCCAGCGGCAGAGATGGGTCCTGGCCAGGGCTCCTGCCTGCCCAGCCCTGCTCTCCCGGGAGGCCTCTAACTCTCCTTCTCCAGGCTCTGCTGCTCCCTCCAGGGAGCTGCCTGTAACTGTCCTCCTCTGTCCTCACTCCATTTCTCAGTGACAGATGTCACCCAGGCAGCCATGAGGACACATCAGTCCTGACTTGCCCAGAAGGGTCTGGCTCATCCCTGCCCATCACTGGGGTTCCTCCTGGCTCTGCCCTGTTTCTGGTACTCCAGTGTGTGCAGTGGCTACCTCTGGAGTGGGGGACATGGGTACTGGGGGGTGTCCAGGCCAGCTCTGCTGCAGCATCTTGGAGCTTTCAAGCAAGGGGATATGTTGGGACCCAGGGTACCTAAAGTGGAGTGCAGAGAGTGGGCATGAGCCCTCGAGGGACAGGAGATGGGGTGCACAAGGACCCCAGATCTGTTGTTTGGAGACACTGCCTATGAACATGAGGGGTCTGCGTACTTCCTTTTCCTGTTGGACTGGTGTCTGGTCCTTGCTCTGTCCACATAACTCCAGCACCCTGGGACTGGCTGTGCTGGCCTGGCACACACTAAGGAGTGTCTGTAAGGGCAGTGGGCTCTGGAGGCTGTCAGGGAGCTGCCTGACACCAGGACACCCCTTAGCCCCCTCACCCCAGAAGAAGGGCAGAGCAGAGGCTCCCTCACTCCTGGGTCCTGTTTCTGACTGCCAACATCTCACCTTGTCCAAGTATATTCTACTCCATGGCCTCATTACTTACCCCGTAACGAAGGCAGCAGCCATCCTCCATCTCTAGGGAGGGGGATCTGCCTATGCATACCCTTGGAAGGCAGAGCTGCAGGAAAGGAGGTTGCTGAGGTGGCTTCATGCCCTGATCACTCCACATGGGGACCAGCACCTCCCACCTTTCCTTGTGGCTGTGCATCCCTCCCTGCAGGAGGCACCCTGCACAGGTGTGCTTAGGCACTCCTATCCGGCCACCTTCCTACTGCCTCAGCCAGCAGCTTGGCCCTTTGGGGACATGCTGTCCTTGCCAAAGGCAGTGCAAGGATTGGGATCCCCCATCGTGGTCATACCAGCTCTCCCACGGGGTGTCCCCCTGCACGGCCAGTCCCTGTGGTGCGTGGGAGGCAGCATGCATGGGGGTCTGCTCCAGCCCCGTGGGATGGTACTCACAGCAGGACTTCAACCCCTTCCTTGCACCCTGCTGTGATCAAGGCACCCTCTGCCAGGTGCTGGGAGGAGGATGAAGAGGGAAGATCTGCCTCACTGCAAGGATGCTCCCAGGGATGGCCAGAGGTGGCCAGGTCCTGCTTTTCCACCCTGACGCGAGGGCAGCGTGGCTGAGAGCTGGTGCTGGTGCTGGCGTGCACCCACTGCCCCGGGCTGTGCCAGCGCCCCAGTCCCAGGCAGCTGGGAGGACTGGCCAGGCCAGACCAGTGGCCGTGTGGTTGGTCCTGAGTCACATCGAGCAAACTCGGGCAGGTCGTGGGGTGTGAGCCAGCGAGAAGGCAGTGATGCTGGGGGCTCCAGTGCTGCTGGGCTGGGGAAGTTTGGCATGGTGACTAATGCTGCCGCAAAAGGCAGGGTCACCCCGACCCCACGCCCTAGCCCTGACTCACGTAGCTGTCGCTCCAGTCCCATGGGTGCTGCTGGGCAGGGGAGTGAGGAGAGTTGTGCTGGGTGAGTGGATGGCTGCATGGGCTCCCAGCAAGCCTCCCCTTCCTCCTCCTTCTCCTCATCCAAACTGGCCTGCATGCCCCACTCTGGACTGCAAGCAACACAGATCCCAGCACTCTTCCTTGCTGGCTGCCAGGTCCTGGTGGCATCAGGCTGAATGTACGTCCTGGTGCTTCCCCATCTCCGTCCATTTTCCTGCTTCCCCTCACTTTAAGACTCCCCAGAGCTCCCCCCTGCATCCCTTCAGGCCCACTCTGTGTCATCAGAGCTGGCTCATGTTCCCACACCCGTACACACAGACTGGCTGCTGGCCCTGGTGGTCCCAGAGCCCACCAGCCCCTCCAAGGCTGCAGCATGGCCAAGATTGTGTTTGTCCAGAGCAGGCTGTTCTCTCCCTGTGCTGCCTTCTGGTCACATCTGCGGACCCATGGCCAGTCTGTAAGAACAAGTAGGAGCAGCATGGTATGCACAGAGATCTCGACCCCTGCATTTTCCTGCCATGGATTTCTAATGGGTCATCCTTGGACATTGCAGAACCTCAGAGAGACTGCATGACTGTCCAGGACACAGGCCTTGGAAGTTGCTTCACAAGGCAGAAGGGGCTAGAGGACGGCATATGCCAGGAGGAAAGGGGGTGAGTGAGAGCCAGCAAGTCATGGGCTGCGTGCTGAGGTGCTGGAAAGGAGTTCTGATGGAGATGACAACGGGAGAGCCAGCCCCATCCTCCCAGGGGTGTGGAGCCTGTGGCATGGGTTGCTGGCAGGACCTGCTCCTGCACAAGGCAAGGAGAACAGAGCAGGCAAAGTGCAGGCAGCCTGAGGGCTGGGCAAGAGGATGTGCAGCGTAAGAGATGGAGGGATGGCAAGAGGGATGGAGAGACAGAGAGATAGAAGGATGGAGGGAAGGGAGGATGGAGAGGAAGAGGTATGGATGCTTCCGCAGTCCCCTGCACAAAGCACATCCTGGGGCATCATGTAACCTGCTGAAAGAAGGGACCTGCCTGGGTGCTTCGGCCTGGGCAGGGGAGCTCCAAGGGGTGTTCTCACAGTGCCCTGCACCAGGGATTTCCCCATCACCTTTTGTGTGCTGGCTCTGGGGAGCAACCACCTTCATTGCAGCTCTGAGAGCATCCCAGATCCCTTCCTGGTCTCTGCAGAGTGTGGGGCTGCTGAGCAGTGCTAGAGATGGGACGGAAGCTTGGAGGTGACAGGTCCCATGACCCACTGATGCTCTGTCCCCAGCTGGGGGCCTGCAGTAATGACAAGAACAGATACAGTGCTCTCAGAAGCCTCAGCTTTTTGTCCTGAGCTTTGATGGTCCCACCAGGACCAAAGCATCCTCCACCAGCCTCGTGTGCCTGCCTACACCCATCCCTGCTCAGAGAGGCCAGGTCCTGTTCTGTAGGCCCCCAGTTCCCCGGGCCACAACAGGTGCTCAATCTTGTGTTTAAGGGCTTTGCCAGTGTGATGCAGAAGAACGGCTGGAGCGAAAGGCTCACCTGGCTCCTCTTCAGCCCCAGGACATTGCTGGGACATGAGGAAACAGGTCCCCCTCCTGCCTGCCCCCGCTGTGAGCACTGAGACTGCGGGACACAGCGGTCAGTCTCCTCCCCAAGTCAGCTGGAGCATGCGAGTGAGACACCCGCTCTTGGAAGTGATTATGTCATTAAGGGCTGGAGGAGGATGAAAGTGTTTCTCCTCTGATTTTCATTGGCATTTATTTGTGCACAGGATCCTAACGAACACACAAACATTTGTGCTCCTGAAGGCTGGAAGCAAGGGTCCCTTCCCACAGGGAAGGAGCTTCTGGTGGGAAGGTGTCCTGCTTTAACCAGGGGATCTCTGGTGGGTCCAGGCCGAGGGCAGCACATGCCTGGGTGTAATCCCTGGGGTGGCCTGAGAAAAAAAGGGGTGCTGAGGACTGGATGAGGACAGCTGAGCCAGGAAGCTGCCTTAAAGAGGGGGATGTTCCTCTGTCCTATCCCTGCCTGCTAACTGGGGGTTCAGACAGTCTGTTCCAGGATGTAAAGAGGAAACTCAGCACAGGAGCCAGGTCTTGTGTGGGAGGAAGTGGAGAGGGTGAGAGCAATGGCTTCTATGTTAGGAAGCATTGTGTGTCATGTCCACAGGTCTGCTGGTGTGCTCTGCCCAGCCCTGACACCACATCTCTCATCACCAGCCAGCACCTCTGCCTCCTTTGGTGGCAGGTGACTAAAGGATGTCCTGACACCACTCCCAAACTCCCATGGGACACTGCACATCACTCGCTGGGGGCTGGGGGATCCAGGAGGGCAGCAGCTATGGAGGAAGTGATGAGTGCCGGGTGATGCTGTGCCAGGAACCTCTCTGTACTCTCAGGCCTTTGCCTGAGGGATAGAAGGTTCGGCACTCTTGCCTCTTGCTAAACTGTGTGGGCAAGGAAGTTGGAGGGTAGATGCTGGCTGTGTACCAGTGTCCACACCTGCCCACAGGCTAAGCCCACTCAGGAGTAGAGCTGGGGACAGGAGAGCAACCAGCAACCTCAGGACCACAAAAGGAACCTCAGTGGTGATGCCACACTGCTGCACCCAGGGGGAACCAGTACAGTCTTAGGGCCCACCCCTAGATCGCAACTCATTTCCCAAAGGAAGCACGTTTTCCTCTCTGGCACCAACAGGAGCCAACACACGAGCAGAGAAGGTAGCCCCTGTTAGTGCTGCTGTGCTGGTGGGGAGATGCACAGTGCCCGGCTAGCAGGAGAGTGTTTTGCCAGCTTCCAGGCAGCTGTTTATGGCACAAACACCAGCCTGGGGTGGGCTGTGGTGGCTGGGGGTAGTGGGGGCCTGCAAGGGCACTGCCTGCCATTCCCCATCCCCCAGAGCCCAAGTGGAGGCCCCTAGCCCCAGAGCAGGCACCCAAACTGAGGGGACACCAAGTATCCCCATGACTGGGAAGAGGCTGCATTGGGGCAGATCATATTCACTGAGAACCCAGTGAGACTGGGCTTTTCCAGGGCCACCCTCCTGTCCCCAAGGAAGAAGCAGGAGGACACAGGGATAACCTGCAAGGCCAGTGCACAGCTCCCAGATGAAAGATACCCTGCTCATTGGGACTCCATGAAGGTAAGGAGAGCCCAAGAACTGAACTGATGGTGCCAAGGAGGTGGGCGAAAACTGGGTGCCCAGCCTGGGAGAGCTCATGGGCAACTGAGGTTGGGAGCACTTGGTGGCCCTGTTAAGGGAAGGCAGAGCCACATCCACAGCTCCTCCATAGGCACTGGCCCTGCAGCACTGCTCTCCTGGCATTGGGTTGGGGGAACCCAAAACAGGGCTGACACATGGGATGTACATGGCCATTAGCCATGTCCACACACAGAGTCACACCCCCAGCATGTGCCACTCATGCTTATACCCCTGTGCACAGTGACAGGCACCCACACGCCTCACAAAATAAGGAATGCCTTCCTGCACAACTACAGCTCGCGCCGGCACCCCCAGTCCCCATGTGCATACCCTGATACCTCTATGAATCCCCAGCACCCCTGCACCCCACACCACAGGGACACTCATCCCCACTCCTCACATATCCCATACTATGCACAGCCCTCTCCTCGTGTTCACTCACTCCATACCCCATGTGCTTCCCGTCTGCCGGTACTCCCCACACACCCCACACCACACACTCTCTCCATCCCCATTAACACCCACGCCCCCATACCCTGCCTGTTCACCCTTTGCCTCAATCACATTTAATCCACGCTGTCCGCACTTGACCACATTGCACACACTTACACCCCATGCACATTCTCCTCACACTCAGTGCACACAGGCACTGGAGTTGAGAACAGTCATACTCTCAACACTCCACACGTGCTCACGCTCGCCACTCACACCTGCTCTGTACTCCATGCGCACGCACCCTGCTATGCACGCTCACCCCATGCCATGCACCCTCCTGCCATACCTAGTGCCTGCTCACATCCCCCATGCCCTACACACTTACTCCACACCATGCACACACCACACCCCACGCACCCTCGCCCCTGCCATGCACCTTCACCTGTGCGCTGCTTTCTCACCGTGCTCGGGTACGAGGGTCCCCCATACTCATGCATGCTGTGCACACTCACCCATGTCCCACACACACTCACCCATGCCACGCACGATCACCCCACACCCTGTGCCCTCACGCGCACTTGGTGCACTCTCACGCTGAGCACATTCAGTCCACACCTGGTGTATGCTTATCCCACGCCATGCACATTCACCCATACTCTCTGCACACTCTGCTTCCTTGTGCACACCACTAAACCCCACGCCCACAGCACCTTTCTCCCATGCCCTCAGCACACTACCCCCAGCAGCATGCACTCCCCCAAGTTCCCACGAATATGGTCCCACAGCATGCACACTCACCTCCCACTCCATGCACAGTCCCCCACACCGTGCACACATGCCCACGGGCCACGTACACTCAGCTCTCCCTGCTCTCTAGACCCACGCCGTACTTGCTCACCCCACACCATGAACACTTACCCTACACCCTGCGTACACTCCTCCGCGCTGAGCATTCCCACCACACACACTTCTCAGCGCTGTGCACGCTTACCCCACACACCGTGCCCATTCACCCACGCTGTGCCCACCCCACACCGCTTTCCCCCCCAGCCCCGCGCCCACTCCTC
>NW_008235774.1:1910274-1913685 GCF_000691975.1 Corvus brachyrhynchos | reverse complement strand
CTCAGTTTCCCCGCTCTCCCGCAGAGGACGAGGGAGTGCCGGCTGGGATGCCACTGTCGTGGGGGGCGGGGGCTACTGGGTCCCCCCCCGTCCCCTCCGCGGCTCCGCCAGTCCTAAAGGCTAGGGGGGTAAGAGGGGGCCACCTGCTTTCCAGAAAACGAACCCCCAAATTCACCATCCCTGTCCGTCTTCGCCTTCCCTCTGCCCGCTCCCAAACTTGTGCGCTGCAGGCAGCCAGGGGTTAATCCTGGTGCTGGTATGAGTGGGGAGGGTCCCCCGCCCTTCCCCCTCCCTCCAGCCCCTTTAAATATAATTTGTTAACGTTGGGACTTGTATTAATTAAAGCAGCAGCCGCTGCAGCCTGTGACCTGGGGGCCTGTCACCGTGAAATCAAGTTTAAATCCAGATTTAAAGGGGGAAGAGAGCTGGGGGGAGCGCTGCATCCTCCTAAGAAGTGTGACAGTGACAGCTTCTTGCCGGTCCCTGGCCCTCCTGAGCCCTGGGTGGAGCAAGAGGCAGAAGGACCTTCCCTCCACTCTCCGGAGCCCCTGCCTCAGTTTCCCTGCAGTGCAATCGGGAGAAAGACCGTAACGTCGCCCCCATCCCGGGATGCCCTGGGAAAAGATGGCAGGCGCTGTGTCAGGCTCAGGACACGGAGGGAACAAGGTCATTGCAGTGCTCAGGGCAGGAGCTCCTGGGCTTGGGGATGGTGGTAGCTGCGTCCTGCTCTGCATCTTGTGTCAGCGAGGGCTTGCTTGACAGTGGGAATGAGTGCAGGAAGCCGGGAAGAAGATTTCTCCTCCTGTGTAGGGGTTTTGGAGGGATGCACTCCCTTTCTTTTCCTTCTCCGCTCCACCTCGACTCTCCGTATTGGAGTCACTGTGGATTTGCACTGGGGCATATTCGTATATGAACCTGTGAAAGTGGTGGGATGGGTATAAATACTCTTGCGAAGCTGGAGAAAGCAGCAGCCTGATCCTGACAGTTCTCCCTCTCCCCTGAGTAAGCTGTAATTCAGCAGGGACACTGGGGCTGAACCCTCCCTCCAGAGCTGGGTAAGCACTTAGCTGGGGAACTCATCCCCTGACAGCTGCTTCACTCCATGTACCTGCACCAGGCTTGCAGGATTTGAGGGAACAGTGGGGGAGTAACCCTTTTCCCCAAGACCTGGCAGCTGCAGTCCTTCCTCCAGCATCCTCCTCCAAGTCTTGTTTCTGTAATCAAAGTTCAAAGGACTTCAAGCTCCTTGCTTCTCTGGGGACTCAGATCTTGGCTGTCCCAGGGAACAGGGAGAGACCTTCTTGGGGAGAGCCCCAGCAGAGACCAAGCTCTCCTGAACAAGCAGTGGGATGGTGCTGAGCTCCTAGTGGACCATGCTGCAAGATGCTGGATGCTGCTGGGCATCCTGCTGCCTTCTGCTTGCTTTGTGGGTCTTCCACCTGGACACCCAAGTTTATCCCAGAGTCCTTCAAGCCATTCCCTGGAGATGGGCAAACACTTCCTCCTGTCTCCTTCTCCATATTTGTCTGTCATGAGTACCTCTGTATTAGCTCCCGGCATCTCTCTCTGGACATGCTTTGTCTCCCCACATCCCATGTCCCATCTCTACACACTCCATCTACTTCCCCATTTCCCCAGGCAGCATCTCTATTTGTACACCCTGGACCCCTGCCATGGACCCTGTGCCTCCCCTTGCACCCATCCATCTCCTGCTCTCTGTGCTTCTGGGGCCACAGGCATCTGGTTCAGTGGGGCTAGGATGTGACGGTGGACTTGGGATTGTTGCTGGGAGCTTGAGGGTCATTGGCACATGCTTGGCTCCATATTTCACAGCTGAGCTGAAAGGAAAAGGCTGATTGCTCTCTTTACCTCCCTTGTGAGGGCCAGCAGTGATGGGGGGGATACAGGAGATGCAGGGAGGGCATCAGCCAGCAACAGGGATGGAGCCAGACCTGGAATGGGCTGCCTGCTCCAGGGTGTCTAAATTCTCCCAAGGGGAAAGCCATGCTTTCTGTGGAAGGCGAGTTGAGGCAATGTGTGCCGAGAGTCTGCACTGCACAGCCAGTGTGGGAGATCCCTGGGGGAGCACACAGAGGGAGTGCAGTCCTGGGAGATGCTGGGCTCCAGAGGCAGGATGGCCAAATTTGACTGCTGCTGTGCAAAGGCAGCCAGGGTGTCTGCGCTGTACTTATGTTGTTGGAGGGGACTGCAGCCCCAGTGCTGCTGGGTATCTCTGCCTGGCTAAGCTGTCATTGTGCCCAGGGTTTTTCCAGCCTTCCCTATATGCAGTGGGCACAGTGTGGATCGAGGAGCATCTCCCTTCCCTGTGTGTGTCCCCCACAAACTTTTCCCCTTCCCCAAAAGGAAAACCAAGTGGTTGACACATTGCTTGCTCTGAGCTCAAGGGTGTCCTTTTCCCTCCCAGCTCCTGCTCCAATGAGATCCTGGGCCTGAAGCTGCCATCAGAGCCAGTGTTGAATGCCAACACGGTGTGCCTGACCCTGCCGGGGCTGACGCGGCGGCAGCTGGAGGTGTGTGTGCGCCACCCCGACGTCACCGCCTCGGCCATCCAGGGTATCCAGATTGCCATCCATGAATGCCAGCACCAGTTCCGAGACCAGCGCTGGAATTGCTCCAGCCTTGAGACCAAGAACAAGATTCCATATGAGAGCATCATCTTCAGTAGAGGTAAGGGTTGGAGGTTCCTCTCCTCTCCCACTGTCCAGCACCTGCTCTCTGGAGCCCTCATGGGTTCCCCCTGGGCCCCTGCACAGCTCTTCCTTGGCCCAGGGGATGAGGCCAGCTCTTCAGCATCCCCATGGATGAAAGGAGAGAAATGTCATGGTGTGCCAGACGAAGGATTATGCACTATGGCAAAGCTCCTCCATGCACCTTTGTACCTGTGCTGGCCCTTGTCCTGAGGTGCCCCTCCCTGACCAACCCCAGCTGCTCCTAAGGCTTCATCCAGGCCTCACATCTTTCTGGCATCTTCTCCCCGTGTGGTCTAGGCTGGTGTTTGGAGCAGTGCCACGGGTGTGCAGCAACAGCTGTGGGTCTGAAGGTGGATGCCATGCTCTGGGATTTGGTTTGGTGGATGCAGTTGAGCATCTTGGCTCAGTCGTGCCCTGGGGATGGGGTTTTAGTGTGCTGTGATGAGCTGAAATGCACCCAACTAGTGGGACATAGTTCTGTGAGCCTGGTGTTCTGCCCTTGTGTTGGCTCTCCAGTGCAGAGAGCTAAGGGCGCTCTGTTTTGTGGGACCCTAAAGCATGATGGCACAGGGGACAGGGATACAGGCTGTCCTGGGACCCCACCTGCCCACACAGCCCCCAGCTGTGCTGCTGAGAGAACTCTCCTGGCTCTCCACATTTTGCCAAGGATCCTGATGTCAGGATCTCCTCATCTCCTTCG
>NW_008235774.1:1893647-1910220 GCF_000691975.1 Corvus brachyrhynchos | reverse complement strand
TCTGGGGGTGCAGATGGGCTGGCCTGCATGGTGCAGATTAGGGTTGTGACCTTCTATAGGACTTGAAGGTATCTCTTCACCTGAGTACCCTTTCGTGAAGCCTGTGCCTCCGCATATACCTAAGTGCCCATTGCCCCAGACCACAGGCAGGAAGGACAATATGGTACTAGTGGCAGAAGGTCAGGGTGCTGAGGGCAGGCGAGGTGCTCAGCACACATACCACTCCTCCAGCTCCCAAGAAAGGTGAAAACTACTGAAGAAACTGCTCACATACCCACACTGTGAGCCTCTCAGCCTGATGCCCAGCAGAGAGTTGCGACCATCCACTCTTCTTCAAACATCCTTCCACATCCTACATCTTCTTTCCCTGGGACTATGAGGAGATTCTTAAAGAGGAGAGGTTGGCAGCTTGAGGCTTACATGTCATTGAGGGGATGCAGTGGCAGGAGCCCACAGGCAGTTGTAGCAGGTTGGGAGAAGGCTGGAGAGGGGAGCACAGAAGTGTTTTGGTGTCTGAAGATCCCTCATGTCCAGGGCAGCCTGGACATCACTGGATGGAGTGCTACCTTGGAGTATGTGTGGCATCAGGGCTGTGGTCCTGCCATGGAGCAGCCCTGGTCACTTTCAGGACCTTAGTGCCTGGAGAAGGGCACTGCCTCTTCCCTCTGTGAGCAGTGCCCAGGTTAGGGCCTGGCAGGAAGGGTGGGGACTGTCAGCTCTGATAAGCATCGAGGTATTTCCAGGTCCTCTGAGGAATGCAGTTCACTTCTAGTCTCCTCGGGCGGCAGGAGACACCGACTTGCTGGCTCAAGTTGCTCACGCACCCAGACAAGCTTCCTTGCTCCGGGTCCCACCAGGCTGGGTGAGAAGCAGCAGCAGCAGCAGCAGAGGGCACTGACCTGCATCCCTCCCTCAGCCCTCCTCGTCTGCTGGTGGCCCCAGTGACGTGCACCTCACTTGTGTCTCAGGTGCTCCTGCAGCCCTTCCTGCTGTCAGGGCTGTGACCGATGGATGTGGGGACTCCCACAGACCCTGGACTCTTGTCCCAGTCCTGGGCTCTTGGATATGGCCCAGCCCAGGCTCTCGGCATTGGTGGGATCCTATTCTCTGGAATGGAGACCCAACACCCAGCCACAGGGCAGGATGGAGGTAGGGCTGGAGCATCAGAGCAGGCAGGCATCTCATGACACTCCTGTTTTGGCAGCAGAGGGTGCAGGATGAGCCTCAAGCGCCCAGGCTACCTAATGTAGTTTCTTGGAGCCAATCTGGCATGGAGCAAGCCTTGAGGCTGGAGCCCTGGCCCACTTTGAACCCACCCATGTCCCTCAATAACAGTGCTGGAGCTCTGAGCTTTGCCTTCCATCTGTTACAGGCACAGCCATCCGGGCAGGGATGCTGGATGCATCTCAGGAGCCCAGTGTTGGAGGAGAGGCGAGTGGCGGAAGTGAGGGGTGCAGGCTCCATGCCGCAGACTTTAATGCATCTGACCTCCGGGGACCAGGTCTCTGCTCTGCTCCCTGCCCCATCCTTGCCGTGCCTGGGAATGCAATGTGCTTGTAGGATCATTGTTTGTAACCTGAAGTGACAGACCCCTTTAATCTTTCATTCCTTTTCCCACTTCTTCTGCCATCAGTTCAGCCGTGCGTGAATCTCACTTTAAATTATTTGTAGCTGGCTTCTCCCTCCCGCTCTCCCTGCTTGGCTCCGCTCCCCAACTCTGTCCTCTCCTCCTGCATCTCTCACATCTTCTGCAGTGTGGGCATGAGCCGGGCAGGGTGCAACACTGTTCCAAGCTGTCCCATGGTGCCCGTCCCACACTCTGCCCAGTATCTAGGCACCCGGTGGAGCCAGGGGCCTCATCCCCTGGGGACAGAGAAGAGGACAATGGTAAATGAGTGCCTGTCTCCTCATCCTGCTGAGCTGATCCCAGAAGTTTGAGTGCAAGCCCTGGGGAGACAGGAAGGAGAGGCTTCAAACTGGACAGGGCTGGGAGTCTGGGGTGGCTTCAGAGCAGCGTAGCTGGAGACAGAGATGCTAACAGCATCCTGGGCAGAGCATAGACCTGGGAGGTGCTGCCATCCCTGGCGCGCAGGGAACAGTGGCTGTGAGGCACAACAACAGGTTAGTGGAGGGCAAAGGGGGTGCCTAGGAGTTTACCATCCCTGCTCTCACAGAGTCACTGGGTTCTTTTGAGACATCCCCATGGTCTGTGGGTTTTTCAGATCTGGTCTTTTGATGCTGCATCCTTGGGGTATGAGATGACCTTTGTACCCTTTTGTGAGTCTCCAGTGCCATCTGCACCCCCCCATCTTCCTCGGCCCGTGTGCCCTCCATGTGCATCCAGGCTCAACAGTTCTATTGCAAATCCTCCTCCAGTCCTCCCTGGCTCCCCAGCTGGCTGCCTATGTACTCACCACCTTCCTGCCCGTTCTCTGGCACTGTCACTTCTGCCAGCACCCTCCAGTGCTGTCCCTGGTCCCATCCTTCTCTGCTGTACCTCCCTCTCCTTCCATGTGCTCGCCTGGCTGACAGAGACATCCTTTCTTGGCCTCAGGAGATGTAGGAGGATGGAGCAGAGAGGTGGAGGCAGGTGGCTGCATCTACACCAGCAGTGAAAATAGGTCCCCTGCTCCTGCTCCACGGGTGAGCAGCACAATTGTGTCCACCTCACTGGAGAGGATGGCCTGTTGTCCTGGTGTATTGTCCCACCACAGCATCTGTGGACTGCCAGGCACTGTGTGGCTTGGTTGGGCTGACCCATGCCTAGTTGCCTGACAAAAACCAAGCTGCAGATGATAGTGGGTCACTGGGTCTTGGTCCTTGTCCAGTATGTGTGCACCCATGGGTGGGTACAGTGCCATCAGGGCTGGGACTGTCTGGCTGCTGGGCAGGGGCTGTCTGAGGTGTGCTATGGGACTGACTATTCACCTTTGCTCATCCCAACCCCAACCCCATCTACATGGAGCTCTGAAAAAATTGGGACCCCCATGGAGGGGCTGGATGTCCTTGAAGGCCTTCAAAGGCTCATGGTTGGAGGGAACGTGACTCTGGAGCGCAGTGTCTCTTGGTTCTTGCAGCCTTTGGAGAGATGGGTGATGCTTCCATGCCCTGTGCCCACCTTAGAAGGGCTCACTGGTGCCAAGGGGTCTGCATTGCCATGGCGAAATCTTGATTTCTTACAGCAGAGAGCGGGGAACTCCCTGCACGGATGGAAACACCAGGTGCTGGGGCTCAGCCAGCTGTGAAATGGAGCTTGGGGAGGCTTTGCTGTGTGCTGAGGGAGGCAGGTGCTGTTACAGCTATCCGGGGAGATGCTGCCAAGCTCAGGACCCCGGCACCCAGCTCTGCAGAACCCCAGCCAAGCTCCGGTGCCCGCAGACCGCAGCGCCTGGCCTGGCGCACCTGCAGCTGGGCTGCTGGCAGGGTTTTGTGTACCCCCAGGCAAACCAAGGGCTTTGCCCACCTGGCCCTGAAGCACATGTGGGTGCTTTGGATGCTTGGCTTCATCCTTGTGGGTTCCCCTGTTCCCTGGACCTTCTCCCCACTGATGGGTGCAAGCGAGACCCTGGGGCCAGGCAGGATTCCCGGCGGTGCGGGGCTGAGCCCAGCTCCCTGCAGCCTGCATAGCAGCAAGGGCTGCTGTCTCAGAGCACCGTGGGCAGACAAGGAGCGAAGGCTGCGGGCTGTCCCTGGCACGCTCAAGAAGGTGAAGGGAGGCAAGTTGGGATCTGCAGGGAGGCATTTAGCGCCTGGTGCTGGGCCAGACCCTGGCAGGTTCACCTGCAGTTTAATTAGGGAGAGGGGAGGGGAAGGAGCGGGGCTGGGGGAGAGGCAGCGTGTCGGGACTGGCCGTGTCGGCAGGCCTTGCAGGAGGTGGCGGGAGAAGTTCTCCTCTGCCTTATATCAGGGCGGGGGCAATGTGCCCACAGCTCCTGGCAGATAGACCTCACTCCTGGGGGGTATTGCCATGAAGGGGGCAGCTGAGCATCCCTGGGGTACCCTAGGGTGAGCCTATGTGAGGCTGTCCTGCCAGCTCCCTCAATGCCACCCAGGCACTGCAGTGATGGGGGTTGGGAGAGAGTTGTTGCCTGGATGTGATGGTGAGCTGTGGCAGGAAGGCCATGGCTCCAGCTCTCTCTGGTCTACAGACTGTAGAGCCTAGAGCTGTGCCTGAGCCAGCCCTGTAGCCTCCATCCCACCTCTGCTTGAGAGATGGAAGAACTGCAGTGTCCATGGCAGAGCCAGTGCTGCTGAGACTTGGGGTCTTGCTAAATGACCAGCCATCTCCTTGGCACATCTTGACAGGGAAAACTTTCCCCTGCTAAGCAAGCTGCTTTGGGATTTGACCTGGGGATGAGGTTTCAGACCTGTCCTCCTTGCCTAGCATGGTCTTTGAGTACATAGCAGGCTGGATGCCGGTGGTGGTGTCAGGGTGGTGTCCTCCGTTCCCTCTTCCCTGCAGGATGCAATACATCTTGTACCACCCACAACTACACCTCTTCTGTCGTCTCTGGAGGGATATGGTGACTCAAAAATCACTGCTGAGGTCTTAGGTGGCTGGGGTAGCTGGAGAGCCTCCCTCCAAAGGGCTCAGGGCTGGCCACCACATGCCACTCTCGGCTATGGTTCCTGGAAGCTCCCACCCTTGCCGAGCCCATGAGGCTGGTGGTTGTTGCCTGCAGCCATGTTGCTCGTTGCTTTGCTTCAATCCTCTGTCTCTGGCGTGGCTGGGGTAGAGCAAGGAATGTAAACTGAACCTCCAAGCAGAACCGTACTGGCATGGCTGCTGTCATCCCAGTGCTGCCCTGACCCTCTCTTCTCCTTTGCTCACAGCTCCCTGTGAGAGCAGGTGAGGGAAGAAGGGGAGAAGGAAGGGAAGAAGGGGAGAAGGAAGGGAAGAATGGTAGGGCCAGGCAGAGTGATACTGAGCAGGGAAAGGAGCATGATAAGATGGGAAGACAACTTCCTGAATGCTGTGATGTCATGCCCTAGGGACCAGTCTGTCCCCTGCCACAGCCTGGGGAATGGCAGCTCCAGGGACAAGGACCCATGCCTCATCCATCAGCTCACATGTGCTTGGAGAGTACTAGAGGAAGAAGGAGGACTGGGGCTTGACCCCAGGGGTTTCCCAGCGCTGAAGGGCACCAAACAAACCTGACCTCTTTACCTGTTAGGACACAGGCTTGCTTGACGGACTGGGTGGGGTAGAGCTTGTGTCTGGGCTCCAGAAGGGATTTTAAGGAGATGCCACACCGGAAATTATTTTTTATGCTGGAAAAATGTGCGAGAAAGAGGCAGGGCTGAGAGGAGGGTGTTGTTCTGGGGGAAGGGTTTGCTGCCCCTGTCCCCAGGCACCAGCTGTGTGAGGAGCTGGGGGTGCCCGGCGGGGTGGCCCTGACAAACTGGGCTGTGCCCAGGTTTGGCATGTGAAGGGCTGGAGCTGACCGAGATGATGGGATCAGAGAACTGACATAGGGAGGATTTGGGAATCCAGGAGAGCTTTCTGTGCTGGTTCTCCATCCTCCATTGCTCACCTGGGGACTGAAGTTCCCCAGATGTGGGCCTTCGTGCTCCAGCAGCGCTGTGGGTGTGTTGCAGGCACTGCCTGCCAGCACTCTCCCCGGGGAGGCTGCACGGCACAGTGTACGCACCAGCAGCCCCATTACCTGCCCGCTGAAAAATGTTGTTCAACTTGTGCATGGAAAGAGGCAGGCTGAGAGCAAGCTTGTCCCACACCAAGGGGAAGCTGGGAGAGGCTCCTGCTGGCTTTTAAGCAGCGCCTCGTTAATTTTTTAAATGCACCAGTGTCAAATTAACACACAAAAGAGCAGCATGACTTTAAATGCAGGTTTCTGGGCTGCATTTCATTTTCCTTTAATAAGATCATAGCGTTTGCTCAGCGGGCGGCAGCGAACCACGGAGGAGACATGCGTGGTGGGGAGCACTGCCAAGGATGGGCAACAGCAGTGTTTGCACTCTCACCTCTCCTGACTCTGTGGTGCAGGCAGGGAGCTGGCAGAGCTTTGGGGGGCTCACCTAAGGCCTCCGTTTGATGGCATGGATTTGGTAAAGAAAGCACCCCAAAACCTGTAGTCTGTTCAGCTGTGTTGAAGCCAGGGCAAATGAAACTGCTCATGTCCAACAGAGGGAGAGAGGCTGGGAACTCCAGCTATTTATTTATTCACATGTGACGCCACGGCACAAAATCTGGCTCTCCCTCCATCCTCGCCTCATGCTGGGGCCAGTCACTGTGCACCAAAGCAAAGGGCACTGCAGGCTCCCCGCCTGGCCTGGGAACCACAAACAAAAATATTACTTCGCATTTCAAATAAAATAGAAATTCCCAGGGAGGAGAGGGTCCTCACCTGGCTGCAGTGAAGCCCAGAGATTCTCAGGCATCCCCTGCTCACAGCCACATGGAGCCCCATGGAACCCCTTCTGTGAGACCTGTCCCCATCTGCCCTGTCCCCAGCTAATGACACTTGTGGATGTCCTCACTCTCTAGCGTTTAATGACAACCAGCTGCCGGC
This sequence comes from Corvus brachyrhynchos, assembly GCF_000691975.1. NCBI lineage: Eukaryota > Metazoa > Chordata > Aves > Passeriformes > Corvidae > Corvus > Corvus brachyrhynchos. The sequence goes on along the minus strand of NW_008235774.1, from coordinate 1,903,690 downwards.
TCTGGCAGCACACAGTGTGGTCATGGCATGCTCTAACTGACTAGGGATGCTCATTTTTTTCCAGCCGGGTATCACAGTTAGAGCTTCTTGTGGGAGCTGGCGGGGTTTAGGGTAGGAAGGGATATGGGCAGATGGATGGGGCTGGACAGGGAGTGCAGCCTGCTCTTTTTACTGCCTAATCTGCACCCTGTGAGTAAGCAAAAGTGGCCCATTCTTCAGCAGAAATATTTCTCAGCCAGCGTTATATTTAGTATAGTAGGGAACTCTGAGTGGAGAGGGGAGGAGGGATTGCCTTTCCCATCAGAGCCATGATGCTGATGCCTGAACAGTGCTGTGGTGGCATCTCCTGGAGTGATGTGAGAGCAGGGTGATGGTGGAAGCTGGGGTCCCAGCTGGGGCAGGGCTGTCCCTCAGGGCAGCAGTGTGTCCTGGAGGGGATGGGGCTGGAGAGGGAGCATGGTCTGTGTGGGAGCTGGTGCATCTGGAAAAAGTAAGACACAAGCTGAACCTCCAAATCCCTACACCCCAGTGTAGGGATCCAGCCAGGATCATCCGGCCCTCCACAGGGGTCACGCCACCCAGCCTGAGCCCCACTCTCTGCTTCCTTGCAGGCTTTCGGGAGAGCGCCTTTGCCTATGCCATCGCGGCCGCCGGTGTGGTGCACGCCGTGTCCAACGCCTGTGCCCTGGGGAAGCTGCAGGCCTGTGGCTGTGACCAGAAGCGCCGTGGCGATGAGGAGGCTTTCCGGCGCAAGCTGCACCGTCTCCAGCTGGAAGCCATGAACCGTGGCAAAGGCATGGTGCACGGGGTGCACATGGAGCACATGCCGGCGGAGACCCCTGGCCTCCAGGACTCCTGGGAATGGGGTGGGTGCAGCCCTGATGTGGACTATGGAGAGAAGTTTTCCAAAGATTTCCTCGATTCCCGGGAAACCTACAGGGATATCCACTCCCGTATGCGGCTGCACAACAACCGCGTGGGCCGGCAGGTGAGTGAGGCACTGGGGACAGTGCGGGGAGGTGATGGTGGGAACAGGGTCCCCAGGACATGTGTGGGAAGGCTGCGAGTGCCTCATGCTGGCTGCTGTGGGACCAATTGTGAGTCTGGGATTGCCCCCAAGGCACTGCCTCTCCCCAGTCTTGCCCAGAACAAAGGCAGTGATGCCCTTAGCAGGACAGGTGCAAGGATGTGCTGGTCAAACACCTGCTGGGGACAATACCTCTGCACATTGCTGCTGTGCCCTTGCCGAGGGACACTGTCCCAGGCCACTGTCACTGCCTGTGCTGCAGTGGTGCTACTGGGGTGGCACAGCAATGATTCTGGCTCCTGCCTCTCAGGAGCTGGGTGAACTGGTGTTGGGCAGCTGCAGTGGGAAGAAGCTGAAGACAGGGAGGAGAAAGTCACTGGCATCATGGGGACACAGCACAGATTCTACAGCACCCAGCCATGTCTCTCTCTCCAGAAAGGGGGTCTGTGCCCTAAGGAGGCAGATGTGAATGAGATTGAGTTAGGCAGTGGGCTCCTATACCAGCTGGGAAGCACAGCATGCCCTTGGGAGCAGAGGTGACAGCCCACAGCCTTGTCCCCCAGCTCTAGCAGTGTGATGGAGCCTGTCCAGGCAAGCAGGACGGTCTCCCTTCCATTCTTATGATGTCAGGTCTTGTTAAAGGTACTAATTAGTAGCTCACTCCATCTGGAAGCTGATGTTTAAAAGCAGCGTGACATTGGAGACAAGAAGCATGAAGGCAGAAGGGGCTGGGAGGATGGCTGCATTTCCCTGCCTGCTGTTGCTCCCAGCAGGTGCCTGAGAGATCCCATCCAATAGGACACATGTCTGAAAGACCCCAGCCACATGCTGCCAGGGCAGTGCCTAGGGATCTGTAGTGGCTGCAGGAATAAATAATTAAAGGTCAGAATTCCACAGGGAATGTTTCCTTGGGATGGCTCAGACATTTGGATGTGCCTCTTGCTTTGAGCATGTTTGAAGTCAGCAGGTGAGGAGAGGATGCTGCAGAGCAGGACTTTAGTGTGTGGCTTTCCCTGATGCTGGAGCTGAGTTTAAACACCCTGGAGAAGCCACCCCAGTCTGGCCAAGCTGTAAATGCCTGGGGAATACCAAAGCTTTTGATTTGTTTGGCTTTGTTTGCTTGCGTGTGGTGAAGGCTCACTCAGTGTTAGGCAGCTAAATCCTCTGCAGGCTGCTCTGGCCCAATCTGGGCAAGACCCCCATTCCTGTTCTGACTGCAGGGCTCATCCTGATTCCCCTACATCTCTACATGCCCTGGATCTCTGGAACTCTTGGCAGTGCTCAGAAACCTGTGGTCTGTGTTCCCTGCTTCCCAAGGGAAGCCGCACAGCCTGCAGAAGGAAGGGAAGGTGAGAGAGGAATATTTGCTCTGGCGGGATGTCACGAAACATTTCCCGTGGGATCCAGTAACAGCAAAAATGCCTGGGGTCTGCTTGTCCCCAAGGGCAGGCAGGCACGGGACTTGCAATGTCAGGTCTTGGTGGCTTCAGAGACAAGATCTGGACCGATGAAAGAAGCCTGAGAGCTAGAAGCAGATGCAGAGGAGAACTAAAGGAATAAAGGAGGGAATGGTACCAGTGCAGGTGAGGAAGCAATGCCTGGATAGGCTGCCCAACTCAGGGGCCTTGTTGAGATGAGGGTGTGAACCCATGTGTGATGGCTGTGGGTGCCAGGCATTGGAACAAGGAGATGATGCTGTGCCTGGCCTACGTCTGTTGGTGCCATGCTTATTGCCAGGGCTGGTCCTGGCTGCCCCACTGGGGGTGAGTTCTCCAACTCCCCACTGGCTCTTTTAGCAATGCTGTGAGTCCCACACCCACCCAAGCCCCACTTACTCCTAGAAGCAATTTTCCTGCTGTAATAAGGAGCAACCTCCTGGGATTTCCCAGGAAAGGACTGGCTGTACTGATTGCAGCAGCTCTGTGGTCCTCCTCTCCAAGTCTCGAGGCTTGAACCTCTTTAGCACAGCAGTGATGTGGACATGCCCACCTTGTGCCATGCCCTGCCATGCACCATCCCTTTCCATGCACCATCCCTTTCCATGCACCAGGTAGCTGCAGCACCCAGAGCTCTCCAGCACCTTACTGATTCTGAGCATCCTCTCTGTGTATCCTGAGGGTACTGTGTGTGTGGGTAAGCCTGTCTCCCAGCTCAGACCCTACAATGCTGGAGGGAGGTGACAATTCCAGGAATGGTGGCATCCAGGAGCCATCAGATGTGGGTTTCTGTAGTGTAGTGGTTATCACGTTCGCCTGACACGCGGAAGGTCCCTGGTTCGAAACCAGGCAGAAACACGCTGATTTTTCCTTTTTACATCCAGCTATGAAGCTGGGCAGGGGATTGCAGCTGCAAGGGATGTGCAGCATCCTCTGATGGTGGCAGTGGTGACCTTGGTCCTGAGTTGGAGTAGGAAGTCAGCTATGGGATAATCATTGGTTGGTCCAGCTCAAGACTGAGGTGGGTGTTCTGCATCCCTGGGAGGCAGCAAGCTCCCCAGCAAAGAGCAGCAAGAGTGTGAAGGAGACTTTGCAGGTCGTCCTAACTCACCAGATCAGAGAGTGAGAGGGGATGAAAGGAAGCCAGGAACTACCCATTACCCTCACAACAAAGACCTACGATAAAGCTCTTATGAGCGTGCCTGGGAGGAGCTGGGAATGTTCGAAAGAAAGCACCAGCGAGTCCGGGCATGTGTTGAACTTGGGTGTCTATGAGACAGGGAAAGGACGGGTAAGGGTGCATGGAGAAAATCCAATGACAAAAGCATGGGGCCAAGGCTCAGATGGGCCCTTCTTGGATCTCCCAGCTCTGTCAGGGTCCTGTCCCCTCTGTGCTGCCTGTGCAGGAGGGAAAGAACAAGCCATTGCTGGTCAGGGATGGATGGGTGTTGTGGTGCTGGGGCTAGGGATGCTCAGCAGGGATGGCTTGGGTGATGGAGATGACCACACTTGACACCTTCTTCAGCCCCTGCTGTGACCAGCTGTAGCCCCAAATGAACCCCTGTCCAGCTGTCACACCACTGTCCCCTGAAGCCCAGTGGCCAGCCTGCCAGCCACAGCCCTGTATGCAGATTTTTCCTGGTCTAGCCAAGCCAGCAGGAAGGGAATGTGGGAAAGGATGGGGTCCCGGTGCCAGTGTGTTCCCAAGGATAGTGACAAGAACAGTGGCAAGCAGCTGGTGTTCCTGGCTGGCACACCCAGGCCATGGTAGAGAGGCCAGGTAGCTCATTAACTGTGAGGTGGAGGCTCTTCCCAGCAGGAGCAGGACTCTCAGCAGGATGAAAGCCAAACTCCAGCCCAGCCCAGACCTCTCCGCCATGTGCCCCAAGCTCCAGGCATGTTTCCCTGACCTGCCTTCATTACCATAACTGCTTAGCAACGGGGAGATTTACTCAAAAACAGGAAAACAAGGAATAAAAACTACTCACCCTTACCAAGCCAGTCCGCTCACATGTGTCCCTTCCAGGAAGGGGGCAGGAATAGGCAACATGTGGCAGGCATGAAGCCAGGTGGCTGGGCAGGACTGGCATTGTGGGACAGCAGCTTCCACAGGGCCATGTGTCCCCTGGAATCTCCCCACAAGCCCTGGAGCATGGCCCTGGGTACAGTCTGCAAGCCCCAGCTGAGCTCCTGGTAGGGTTTGGGTGTCTGCATGGGCAGGGGACTTGCTGAAGCCTGTGTGAGCACGTGGATATGGGGGCACACAACCCAGCAGGGAACCCCTGTTGGGACAGAGCAGAGGACATTACAAACTGTCTCTTTCCAGGCTGTGTGGGCATATGTGGCCATGTTGTGTACCCCTGGAGATTGATGGCCATGAGCTGTTTCTCTTGGCTTGGCCACAGCAGTATCCCTGTGGCCAGGGTTGCTGAAGGAGAGCAGGCAAGAGCTAAAAGAGCTGCTCCCAGGACTCCCAGAACTGGGGCTTTATGGGATGAAGGTGCTGGGGAGGGGAAAGGAAGGGGAAAGCATCCCTCCCAGCTACTCCCATCCCTTGCAGTGCTACTGGCTGGTGAGGTGCATGGGGGACCCTTGCACTGGGGGGAGGGGTGGAGGGGGTCCCAGTAGGGCTGCAGAGATGTAGCCAGGCTGTCTTTTAACTGGGGTCCAGGATCAGGTTGATGCTGCTGGAGCCAAGCAGCAGTGGGAGGTGACATTCAGGCTCCTTCTCCTCCCTGTGCTCAGGTAGCTCACCCTCTCCTTTAGGTGCCAATCCCTTGCTGAAACATAAAAGCCAGTTGGTATTGCCAGGATGGGAAGGGACGGGGTGTGGGACATGAGTTGCACTGGGCACAGCAACAGGGCGCAGCCTTGCTGGCTTTGCACTTCCAGAGCTTTGATGGCTACTCATGCCAGCCCTTGATGTTCTCATAGTGCCAACCCACACAGAGGTCCACTGTGGCTTCTCCAGTCCCCAAAATGGGTCTCCTTCATGCTAACTCGTCTGTCCTTCCTTCCTTCCCCGCCCAGGTGGTGATGGACAACATGAGGAGAAAGTGCAAATGCCACGGTACCTCAGGGAGCTGCCAGCTGAAGACATGCTGGCAGGTGACGCCTGAGTTTCGCCTGGTGGGGTCCCTGCTCAAGGACCGCTTCTACGGGGCCACCCTCATCCGGCCCCACAACCGCAACGCCGGGCAGCTGGAGCCGGGCCACGCTCGGCATCGCCGCCGGGCTGGCATCAGCGAGCTGGTTTACTTCGAGAAGTCACCCGACTTCTGCGAGCGGGAGCCGGCCCTGGACTCCTTGGGCACTCAAGGGCGCCTGTGCAACAAGACCAGCCCGGGCATGGACAACTGTGAGAGCCTGTGCTGCGGCCGCGGGCACAACATCCTGCGGCAGACACGCAGCGAGCGCTGCAACTGCAAGTTCCACTGGTGCTGCTTCGTGGCCTGCGAGGAGTGTCGCATCACCGAGTGGGTCAGCGTCTGCAAGTAGCCAGGCGGGGACGGGTGCCCCCCCCAGGGTGCCAGGGACAAGCCCGCCTGCCTGCGGCAGGGGGGGGGGGGGGGCCCCGCCATACCCGCTTCCCTCCGCTCCGAGGGAGCAGGAGAGGAGATGCTCAGCACCCTCCAAAATCCGGCCTTTGTCGTCACCTGGGAAGGGCAGGGCTGCCCGCTGCCCCCCCGCCCCACATGAGAGCACCTAGGCTCCCGGCCCCGGGGAGCGCACGGCCATGCTGTACAGACCGCCGACACCAGCACCACTCGGGGGGGCGGAGGGGGGGCGTGGGGGTGGGGAGTGCCCGCTGGCACCCAGCGGCGTGGAGCAGGGCGGGGGAGGGGACAGCAGGGCATGGGGAGCCCAGGGTGGGAGGGAAGTGGGGGGGACACACACTAGCACTGTGCACAAGCTCCTCCAACCACATGCGAGGTTGTGCTCGGAGCACGATGGGGTTGGAGCATCCCGTGGGATGGAGAAGGGGCACAACTCCCCGGGCTGGGGCTCACCTCTCACCTCTGGGCTGGCTTGGGCCGTAGTATCGTGGCCGGAGGGGCGGGTGCCCGGGGCTGTGCTGTGTGTGTCTGTGTTATTATATGGTAAGTTATTTTCTGATTGTGAATAAAAGTGGATTGGAGACAGCACAGGGGATTTCAGGATGCAGGACTCCCGCGTTCCTTTAGGGTGACAGAAGGATGGAGGGGGACCCTCGGTGCTGCTGACCTACTTGTGGGAGCCTTTCTCCCTGGTGCTCTGCTACCATCCCATAATAACCATCCTATGAGCTCTTTGCAGGCAGGCAGGAGGTGGGGACCCCTCGCAGGCACCCCAGACACTTGCAAGGTGGCTGCTGGGAAGCTCCTGCCCAGCTGGACTCATGCTGGACCCCATCCATCCCATGGGAATCCTGGCTGTTGCCCCCACGCCCGTGACCATGCTGGGGCCGGGAGCTGCCCCACTGTCTCCCACACTCCTGGGTGGGATGGTGGGGCTGGAGAGTAGGGAGAGGGGAAGGCAGCATGGGGTGGGCCAGGCAATGGGGGTTCACAACTGTCAGTTTGCTGTGGCGGTGGGGAGAGCACCCATCTGGCTGCAGCAGCCTGCAGGGGCCAGGCAGTGAATCATGCTGCTGCTATCTCCTGGCTGATAACTTCCCTGCTCCTCCCACGGCTGTGCACCCCTTGGGGCTACACAAAAAAAAAATAGAAGTGAATTAAAAAAAAAACTAAATCAAGGAGGAAAATACCAGGCTGGAAGGAAGCAAGCGCCCCAGGTCCAGCAGGGAGCGGCCCGTGTCCTCATTTCATAACGCTTGCACACACAGCTGGAGCTGGATCAGCTGGGATGGATGCTCTGCCCTTCACCACCCCTGGATAGGAGGGCTGGCTTTTCCCCTCCTGGAGGGACCATGTGGATGGTGTCCTTGCTTCTGGAACCAGCTGAGGAGAAGAGGAGAATGCTGCAGGTGCTGGAAGGAAGTACAGGATCTTCAGTGGCCTTGCAGCAGCTGTGTGGCTCCGTGTGCCGGTGCAGAAGGGACAGCAAGTCACACAGTCTCCACAATGGCTCCTGGCAGCAGAGACATTGGGCTGGTGTCCTTGCAGGGAACAGGATCTCAGCTTGGGGTTTGGGGCACCCAGGCTTGCCCTATGAGGCATGAAAGCAGTGCTGTTCCCATGGGGCAAGTTTACTCTGACAGGGCATGCTCCAGCAGTTCATTTTCCCTCCTGACATCCTACTTTTCCATCTCCAATATCCATCTCCAGCATCAGGGCCCTTTTTTCAAATCCGAAAGAGCTTTGCCTTTTGGCCATTGTCCCAAGCACTGATTGAACCCCATGAGGTTCCTCTCCCTCCCAGGCTGGCCAAAACCCTGTGTCCCTAAGGTTGTGCTACTCAGAACAGTGGAACTCAGCACATCTGTCAAGCTCCAGCACTCTGTAGGTGACGTTGGTTTCCCACCTCCCAGGAGCTGCTTTGCAGGCACCTGTGATCTCAGGGCTGCCTGAGGTGATGACTGTCTCACCATGGAAGCTCTCCCCGCACTGCTCTGGCCCCTTCACCCCCTGCTTGCTAATCCCAGGCCACCTGCTCTGCAACAGTGGGATCCTAGGATACGATTGCCCTATAAGGGGACCAGAGTGGGGACAAGGTGTATTTGATGATGCAGAGAGGTGATGCAGGGCAGGACCATTCCCCCCAAGAACATTTCACATCCCCCAGTGAGGCACCAGGCTCTGAGCACCCTGGATCTGCAAAGACTGCAGCTTGCTCTTGCCTTGCCACCCAATTTTGGGAACATAGCACTGTGAAAGAGCATACCAGTAATGCCAGCACACCTAGGCTGAGACTCCTAGCACAGTGTCCAGTGCTCTTTGGTTCTGTAGAGACCCTGTGTGAGCTAGTGACCCTGGGACACTCAGAGGAAAACATAAGATCGCTTGATCTTGGTCAGTCTGCAGGTGGCATGGTTGGGGTGCAAGCTGGGTGTGCTGGAGGGATGCTTTGGGCTTCAGGCAGCACGCTCCAGGTGCAGGCAGCCCCAGGGCACAGGCTTCCTGCTTGCAGAATCTCATTTCCTCCTGGGGCCACCTGGCTACCAGTGCAATACCAGTCTTCAAGATCTGCTCTGTGGCTTCTCTGGCTGAATGTCTGGGAGCCACAGGCAAGGTGCCAGTATGCCTGTGGTTACGAAAAACAGTGTCCCCATGCTTCCCTAACTGGGAACCAGACACTGGGCAGCTGTCCTAACAACCACATTGCTGGGCAGAGCGTGTGCAGGGCACCTCCTTTCCCCACGGCCGCTGCTGAGCCTCCAGAGCCAGCTGCCAGTGAGGGCTTGGCTCCCCGCGGTCTGGGCATTCCAAACTTCTCTTCTATGAACCACCCTCCCTGATCCACCAATGGGTTATGTCCCAGTCCCATCACAGAGTCATGTTTCCTCACACGGAGGGACTATTTGAGCCTGCTGAGCTGTTCCAGCCTTGCACATTCTGGTGCATGGCCCCCTACTGCCCTGTGAGGGACATCCCCACCCTGCAGAGCACTGCGCATGGTTCTGGGCTGATGTGGGAAAGTTCAAGGTGCTTCACCCAAGAGAGAGGAATGATCATCAGTGTAGAACAGCCCAGGTAGATGATGAAGGTGGTTTCCAGCAGAGAGGACCAGATTTTTCCAAAGCTTTCCCATCATCTTCCTACAGAGGCAAACCACTAAGGGAGTTCCAAAACTGAAAAAGGAAATGGCCATTCCTTTCACTTGCATGTCATAAAAGGGCACTGAAGGCTCTAAAGAAGGCAGCAAGTCCATGCTGGCAATACCAGGTAAAACGTACTTCAGTTTCATTAAGTATTTTGGCCCAAGCTCTAGAAATTCCTCCATCCTTGAGGGTCCCTGCTGCAGAGGGAATCACCAGCCCAGTGGCTCTGCTAGAGCCGTGTGAAGTCCAATGGTTTTCTCAAACTTCGAACTTCCTGGTCCTAGGGGCAGGAAAGCTTCTCAGATCCTTCTAGTAAACCGAAAGTAAATTTCACTTCTTGCCCCTGTGGTTGTGGAGAGTGATGGGAAAACCTGACCTGAGTGTGACTGCTGAGAGGGCAATAGAGAGACCTGAGCTGGCCTGATCGGTTTGTACTTCTGCCAGGTCTGAAGCCAGATCTGTGGCTGTCCAGATGTGGCTACCCCAGGCTGGTGCTCTCTCAGACCCTGGCCTTGTGCCCGTCACCAGACACAGCATGGAAGAGCCAAAGGGACAGTGGATTCCCTCCATCACAGCAGGTTGCTGGGTCCTTTCTCCTCTCACCCAAAGCCCCAGCTCATCTCTTGCTTCTGGAAAGCTCCAGCAAGGGTGGGGAAGGTCTCTGGGGGTGGCAGAGGAGGAGTGGGGGGGCTGGGACTTTCCCCAGGAGATCACAGGAGGAACTTTGGCTGGAGGGTGGGGGGAACCGATGAGGAGTTGCTACATCATGCCCCAATGAGCCGTGAGTAACTCCTCTGGTATTTCTTCCCCTCACAGAACAGTCATCAGAGCCAGATCCTGCCTGGGGGAATCACTACACGGGAACGCCCAGCCCCATCCA
>NW_008235774.1:1891878-1892588 GCF_000691975.1 Corvus brachyrhynchos | reverse complement strand
CCCATCAGAGCTCACAATATGAAGGAGAGCCATGAGTGGACAGTTCTGTCTCAGTGGTACCCCCTGTCCCATGCCGCACACCGGGGTGGCATGAGCACGGGCATGGGCAGGGCTGGCAGTGCTGGCTGGCAGAGCCTGGTAGGCTGCTGACCCACAAAAGCAGCCAGATGCACCTGGGCTACTGGAAGTCACGAGAGAGCAAAGCCTCATTGTCTGCTTATCCAAGCGGAGCAGAGGGCAGGCCCTCTCCTGCTTTGGTCTGGGCCACTGGCTTCCATGCTTCCTCTGCTTGAGAAGCAAGTAGCCATGGCTTGAGACTCATCCTGAGAGCCTGGTTGGCACCATGCTGCGAGCTGAGATGCAGAGAGGTGCTCCAAGGCTTTCCTGACGTTCAGCCCCAACATGTCATGCTTGGCACCAGCACCCGTGCAAGCCCCCGAAAAGGAAAAAAAAGTTTGGCCCTGACTGACCTGCTTGGCAAGGAGAAGTACCTACAGCAAGGCAGCACCTGGCTTGGGATAGGAGCCCAGGAGCCCTGTGCTCCCTCCACAGGCCCAGCTCCTTCCCACCACCCCCCGGGCACAGCATGCTGATGGCATGGCCCTCCATCATGAGGGGTGGGTCACCTACCCAGTGAGAAGGCTGTAGCCACCACTGTGTTGAGCTCACTGAGTTACCAGACATGCTGGCAGCAGCCAGACTCGGGGAGT
>NW_008235774.1:1877803-1891748 GCF_000691975.1 Corvus brachyrhynchos | reverse complement strand
TTCGCCAGCCATGCTGCCAGCAGCCAGACTCGGGGAGTGTCACCACTGGCTGGACAGACTGCATCCTCCTTGCACCAGCCCATGGTCCTCCAAGGGAGCCCCTGGCCATGGGGCTGCCACATGCCTGCAGAAGGGCCAGCAGAGTTTGGACATGGGTGGGATGTGGAGATGGAGAGCAGAGGGAGGGCTTGGGCTGAAGGTTGTGATGGAGCCAGGGCAGCTCCAAAGGCTGGGGTAGGACAAGCTCTAGGGGAGGCTGGGCAAGGGATGGGAAAGGTTGGGGCTGGGCAGAGTTTGGGGTGCACTGGGCCCCTTAGACAGAAGATCAGAGCAGAGGCAGTGGGTGCACTGGAGTGAGAGCAGGTGGCGAGATGCCTGAGAAAGGAGGCTGATATTATGTTTGGGAAGGGGGTGATGTGGACGTCTTCCACAGCCCATACCCCAATGGCTGAGATCCTCACCAAGGAGGTGGGCACCAAGTCTCCCTAGAGAGCCTCTGGACTAGAGGGAGAGCTCCAACCATAAGCTCTGACCACTTAGCTTATGTTGTGCCCCTCCTGCAATGGCTGCAGTTATGGTTGGACCCAAATGTTCTTTACTCAGTCCTAAATGTGGTCCTCTGGCCCAGAAAACACCAGGGACACCCCAGGGCTCCTGGAGAGTGTGTGAGGAACACTGGTCCCTGGCACAAATCTGTGATACATGAGAATATTCCAGCACTTTCTTTATCCCTTGATTTGTCACAGGGAGCGCCCAGCCCTGGCCACTGTGTGAATAGGGCGCACCAGCATCCCCAGCTCCTTGCTTCCATGAGGCTGATGGAGGAGGCAAGAGGATGCCTGGCTGTGACAGCACGGGACACACCAGGGAAGGATGTGAGCCTGGAAGCAGCCTGGTGGGGACACCAGGACAGGTGGGGAAAGAGGGAAAAGCTTTTTTGGACACGGATGGAGAACACCTGGGGCAGACTTTGTGCTACTCTTCTCCTTCCCCCCATGACAAAGGGAGGTTTTGGGCTGGGGAGGGAGGTGATGGAGGGGCACATCCGGCATGGGGGCAGGACACCAGTTCAGGAGGGTGGGAGCAGGCAGCTGGGGGTCGGGGGATGAAAGCACAGGGTCCAGGAGGAGGGGAGTGACAGGAGCAGTGCAAACGCAGCCAGCAAAGCCAGGTGCAGTGGGAAGGGCTGGGGGAAGGCAGGGAAAAGAGGCCAAGTGCAAAGAGAGCAAAGGCAGCGGAGGAAAAGAGAGCATGGCCAGAGAGGCAGAGATGAAAGAGGGAGTGAGGCAGGGGAGAGATGAAAGGGCCACGGCGCGGGTGCTCCTGCCTCCTCCCCAGGCTCCCGGGGCTCTGTAATCCCCGAGGAGCTGGCTCCTCTCATGTGGTGGCCCGCAGCTGTGTGCGGTCGGCTCAGCCCCACCGCTCCGCACTGGGACTTTCCAGGAGGGGGAGAAACCCAACACAAAACACATGACTTAACCAGTGCCTGCCAGGCCCCTGCGCACGCGGGGTCCGGGGCACCCTGGTACGCGGCACACCCCGGGATGCCACGACCCACTGGGGCCAGGGCCAGATGGCAGACATGGTCCCCTCTGCTCTGGGGAAAGGTGGCCCAGGCAGGGTGAAAGCAGTGTGAACCTGGCTGGTCAAGGGGCACAGCTGTAAGGTGCAGGCAAGAGCTGGGCTGAGCCAGGGAGAACACAGCTCAAACAGAACCTGTGTCAGCATGGGGTGGCCTCTTAGGGACCCCCCTCTGAGGTCACAATGGTGGGGGGTGCAGGGGCTGTATGGGCTTGGTCCTTCTGTCCAGCTTTCTCTGTTAAGTGCCATACCGCCTGCTGGCCTTGGCTCTGGGTACCACGGATGCAGCAGGACTTGGCATATGGAGCTGGAACCTATCCTGGTGGGTCACTGGCTCATTTGCTTCACTGCTCCAAAGCAAACTGAAAACCCAGGCCACTGCAGATACTAAAGCAGCACTTTCAAGGCACTTGTGATCAAGGATATCTCTGTTCTCCTTGCCTAGCTCAGGCCACAACATGGGAGTTCTTTCCCATTACAGATGACTTTGCTGCTTGGCAGTCTCCTGTTCACCACTGCTGACTGCAAGGATGCTGAGCTTGGCTCAAATGCTGGGCTCAGTAGGGATGCAGGCTCTCTTTTCCTCTTTGGGGCAGGTGGGGCAGCAGAGTTGATACCCATGGAGGGTACCCCATGTGTCCCTTCCTCCTTGTCTCAGTTTTGCCCTGCCAACCTTCTCTTTTCTGCCTGTGTGAACCTGGTGAGCTCAGCTAGATATCACTCTGACTGAGCTTGGGCAGCACCAGAAGCTTCCTTTGCCTTCCTGTCTCAGGGATTTTCCCCATCTCCAGTTTCAAGATTAAAAAGGCAACCTGGCCAGCGAGTTCCGCTGAGCCCCTAGTGAGTGTCACTCTGTAGGACCTGCCCCTTCCAAAGGCTCTCACAGAACAGGGTTGTGTCAGCTCCACAGGTATTGCCCCTCAAGGAAGTTCCCGTCTAACTCCAACTTTTTGGCTACATCTGGAAGCATTCCAGCTTCCTCTGGACTATCCCATCCATGCTCAGCGAGGAGCTGGAAGGGACCCTCCATGCGACAGGGAGGTCTCAGCCTTGATACACTGTCCCTGCCCATGCCACATCTGGCTCCTGCTCTGCTCACACCACCCCAGCCACATGCACAGGAAAGAAGGGGCACAGCTATCCCAGGGTGCTCCCCACAACTGCACAGCAGTCCTGAAATTGCTCCTGGGAACATATCTCTGTGCTCGCTGGGAGTGCTGATTCCGTGGCTGCAATGGGGTCTCTCTTCAGGGACCAAGCTGAAGAGGTGATGAAGGTGCTGCGGTGCAGAAGAGACCAGCATATTTGGAGAGCAGGAGGTGGCTGTCCGCAGTCCCCCATCCCTCCAGGTACGAGCCAGCCCTCCCCAGAGGAATGCTCCAGCACAGCCGCAGCTGCAGGGAGGGGAGGCGCTTGCCAGGCGCCGTGGCATGAAGGCATGATAGGGCACGCTGCGCCGGACCATGAATACCTGTCCCAGACACTTAGAGGCACCCGACGTGTGTACGGGTGGCGCAGGAGCTCATACCTCGCCAAGCCTGGGCGGTGGTGCTCCACCGGGAGAGGAGGCTCTTTCCAGTTCGCCCTCCCACTCTCGCTGGTGAACGGCAAGCTCCCTCTCGGCAGCAACCCGCTTCCCCATCACACTCCGCACGTAGCGCACGGGTCTTGCGGGGGGAAAGGAGAGAGCAAGAATGCCCTTTTCTCCCCGGCATAGGGGGTGCAAGGGGTCTGGCCTGAGGCTGGGAGTGGGCTGGGTGGTCTTACTGGGTCCCTCCAGCCTTAGCATCGATGCTTGAATTAATTGCCAAGGGAGTTGCTGAGCGAGGATCAGAAATGAGGAGATGTGCAACACAGCGAAAGAATAAAGAGAAGCACAAGTAGTGGTGCCTGGTGCCTTACTGTCATTTGCTGCTTGCATGGACATGGACTGCATGCCTGTCACATGCACGGGGACACATCCGTGTGAGCCTCACCCGTACTGCTCACACAGAGCTGCGCCTCTGCTGCTGCAGGATCCTATTGCTCGGGACAGGCTGCACCCCTCTGCCACACCGCTGATTACAGTCCCTGCACCACACCAGGAGCATGTGTCATCCCAAAAGGCCCCCAGATTCTGTGCTTGATTGTGCTCTCAGCCCAAGTACTGATGCACATGTCCCTGGCGGCATCCTAAAGGGCTGGCTCCAAGTAAAGAATGAGGAAAAAGCTGAAGCCAAAATCTCCAGCTGTTTGCAACAACTGCCTAAAAATAAGGATGTACTGCACCGTGACATTGCCAGTGCAAATCCTCTGCCGTGAGCAGCTGGGGTAAATACCTGCCAGAGGAAGGGGTTTTGCTGAGCAAATCTGGGCTGATATTGGTAGCCCTGTGCTGCCTAAAGGTGTGTTCCAAACGTCCTGGGAGCCAAGGGTTGGGAGTTCAATTTCTGTATATTTGGGCTAGCAAGATGGCGCCAGAATGCTGTAATGCTTTTAGCCAGGACAGAGGAGTATGCAGTGCTGGAGCCGTTTGAACCAAGTGAGCTGATAAGCTTTGAGGATGCTTGTCCTCAGAAGCTGGAGGCTGTGACAGGAGAGATGCAAAATCAGAAGACTTCTGCCATGTTCCTCCAGATGTAGAACCCACAGCAAGCCTGAAGTGGCTGCGAAGTGGAAGGCAGCAGCACTGCTGTTGCCCCCCACATCCCTCTCCCTGCACACACTGCCTGCCCAGCCTTACAAGGAGAAGCAATCTCTGCTGTCATGATATGTCATGCTCACTGTTCATGGATGCTGAAGCCTGTCATGGGATGGAGTGTCCTGGATTTTCTTTGATGTGGCTGCCTGATGCAAGGTCCCTGGGCAGCAGCCCTGGCTGCAGGGCAGATATCCCAGACCTGCAGGGGCTCCCCTTCAGGTGGTGTTGGCTGGGCTGAAAGAGGAGCCTGACAGCAATGGGAAAAGTGGGATGTGCTGGATGATAAGCAGTTTTCCCCTGGAAACACTTAGAAGCCAGCAGGTTAGCCCTGCAACCTGCCTGCAAGATGCATGCTGTCAGCTACGGTGCCAACACACCAGAGCTCCTATGGATAATGCAGCAAGAAACAGCCAGGTTGGGAATAGGACCCAGAAATCCTGTTCCTGGTGCCACTTTCATGCCACATGTCACCCAGACTAAAAGGGAGCCTGGTCCTTGTGTAGTCTCTGTAGCCTGATGCTGATACTGTAGGAGATGCCTTGAAGAGACATCCCTGGAGGTATTCGGGAGGTGAATCCCCCATGGCAGGTGTGCCTGCAAGGAAGCATAGCCCTAAACCAAGGCTGAATTGGGCAGGGGTATGAGGCGTTTTTGTTGCTTGACTTAGGAACCAGCCCATGCACATTTCAGGGGGTGCTCAGGCTGTGAACAGAGCTGCAGACGCAATTGGTCCATGTGGTTCCTGGAGCCTCCTGACTCCCCATTCCTGTTGCAGGCTTCCTGTTGCCACAGTCCCAGCACTTTAGGATTTGGGGATACAACTCCATCCCTGTTCTTCTGGGGAGATGTCTTTTTCCACCAGGCACCTTTCTCCCCTATGCCACCACAAAGCCTGGGGCTGGCCTGGGCCCATGCTCACCAGGGACCACAGCATCCCTCAGCCAGGCAGCCAGGCTCGGTGGGAGCCTGGCACTCAGCTGCCAGCAGAGTGGCTCTCCCTCTCCAGCTGCCCCACACTGGGGCTGCAAATAAACAAACAAACACCCCAGAACCAAGCCTCAGCAACTCATCCCCTCCTAACGACGTAATTACAGTGAAGCAGCTGGTGAGCGGCATTGAAACCTGGCATGTAAACATGGCTTTCTCCTCCACTGCTCAGGCAAAAGCAACCTCCTTCAAGGGGAGCAGTAATTTCAGGAGAGGGGTCCACGTTTTTGTGGTGAGGGTTGTGGCCAGACACTTTCATCTCAGCCTTTTGATGCAGAGCGGGAATAATGGATGGCAGACGTCAACACCCCACCTAGCTGTGCTTCCTGCTCTGGGCCATTTTCCACCTCCCGCTGGGTATCTGAGTCTCCTTGCCTTTCCCAGCCCCTGGGCCAGCTGCTGACTCCCTCTCCTTTGCCAGGATGGGTAAGAACACAGGGAATCTCAAAAAGCCAGGCCAGAGCTGGCACCAGCCATCCAGGAGATAAAAGAGCCATCTTGTGCCAAGAAGGGCTGGCAGAGAGAGGCACAAGGGGATGGCAGGGCCACATCACCACCCTGGGCCACATCACCACACATCTCACCCTCTCACACCACCACTTCCAGAGTTGTGTCTGCTCCAGAGCCAATGGACCAAGCATGTGCACTTGGATACCTTAGTGATGGGGCACCCTTTAAGACCAGTCAGGGAGGTGAGGCTGCCCACAATAAGACATCACCAAGATCCCTGGTGATGTCATCTCTTGCAGAGTGAGCCCAAACTACGCCACGAAGGATGTCCCACTCTGTGCACAAAGGTGCTACATCATTGCAGTGTCCCCCAGTCCTGTCCCCTGCTCCAGTCTCTCAGGCCTACCTAGAGGTCCCTTGGGTACCACTGAAGAGAAGAGGAGGTGTGTGGGAAGCAGAGGGCAGGGGCTGAGGAGGTTGCATGGGTGGAAGAGGATTAGGAGAAAAGATGGAGTGAAGGAGGATTGTCTCAGATGGGAGAGATGGGTGCAGAAGGCCCTTGCTCCCTGCCTTACTCCCCAATCCCTCCAGTACTCCCCAATACGCAGCCCTGAGCACGATGCTCCTGAGCTTTGGGCCCCTCTGCCCACGTGCTGGCTCACCATCACCGTGCTCCTCGCTGCTCCCCCAGCCTGGTGACACCAGAAGCCTCCCATGCCGAGCCTGGCACAGCTGGGTCCCTCTGGGGAAGGAGGTGGCATGAGTCCTGCCAGCACGGGGAGGAGTGCCACTGTCTACCATGGTGACAGTACAACGTCCGTACAGGGAGAGGCAGGGACGGGACAGCCCACACTGCCGCACCCTATGGCAATGCCAGGCTGAGCACTGGTGAGCCCAGTGCCGTGTCATGACAGCTGGGCATGGCTGTCCCAGAACACGCAGTGGCAATGCTTTGAGAGACACTTGGTTTTGTGGAAGTGGTTCCTGCTGTCCATAACACCCAGATACTGTCTGTGCATGCTGGCAGCAAGGGGACAGAGCTGGACATGTGGTTGGTGGCTTCCAGGTACCTCAGGCTGACTCTCTGCACAGTGTCTCTGCACTGTTAGCCAGGGGCAGGCACACTGGGTGGATGGGTCAGACTATCTCAGCACACTCCGCAAGAGTGCTGAGTTGTGTTGGGATTGGTACTCGAAGTATCAGCCACAACATGCTGCCTTATGCCCTGCTGGCTTGATGCTCTCCTACATCCAAAGCCAGGGTGTTAAATCCACCCCTCTGGACCACTTCCAGCTCAGGTAAATTCACCTGCCAGAACCCCCTTCCCTGCAATTTGAGGGCAGGGTACCATCTTTCACTTGCTGGTGCATAGAAGGGATGCTGTTGCCTCCTGGGAATGCTCTGCAGATGTCCAGGATTACCCCTGGCAGGCCCAGGGCTGGTGCTGGCTGCCACATTGCCAGGTGCTGCACAGAAGATGTGCATGGTCCAACTCCCCACTGACGTAACTCCTGGGAGGCAGACAGGAGTTGCCAGTGGGAAATTGGCCCGCATTTCTTAGAGCACTTGGGGAGCTGTGTGGACAGGAGGTAATTGTTAAATGTGGGCTGAGATAGGCTGAGCAGGGAGGGCAGGAGGCCAGGGAGGTGGCAGACACCTCACCAGGTCTGGCTTGGTTTATACAAGCTGAGCTTCGTTCAGTATCTCCCCAGGGTTTCGTGGCTGGGAGGTACCGTTCCGTGCTGCTCAGATGACAGGGAGTCAGGTGGCTACTTTGTGGAGCCTTGCAAAACCTTCCCCATCAGCCATTCCTCAGCAGGACAAAGCACTGAAGGGAGTGGGCCATGACAGGGCTGCCTCAATTCTATCCCAAATACTGGTGACAAACGCCTGTGGAATAATGGCCTCAAAAACTCTTGGGAGAGCAGCAGGGGGTGCAGGTGGTGAAACCTCCTAATCTGAAACAAGAGATGGTGATCACAGCCTGACGGTGTCTTGGCAGCGTTTCTATGGAAGCCAGGTTGAGGGCAGAAGCAGTAGGGTGGCAGCTGTAACCTTCCCCATCTTGATCATGACTGACTACCAGAAAAAGCATCGTCTGGGACAGATGTTTTGGTCCCCATTGGCCAAAGACACAAGGCACAGGGTTTCCAAGAGTTAAGCACAGCTGCTGTGCCAGTCTTCGTGGACCCCTGCAGGCCCCACAGACTCCTGTGGGCAGGTGAGAGATGCCCCTAGTCTGGTAGGAGACAGGCCCTGGCTGCTGGAACAAGCTCCTTTAGCCTTGAAGCATCCAAATGCATGTCCATGCCCACTAAAGTTGATGTCCAGATGGTACAGGAACATGGTCCCTCCTTGCCAGGGGAAGATTTTGCTCCTGCAGTGCTCTCTGCTAAGAAGGGAAGACCCATCACTGCCTTGGACAAACAGATAAGGTCTCTCTTGTGCCAGATCTCCTTGACACTGGGATCTAGCAGAAACATGGATTTTGCACTAGCACCCAACTGCCCCCATGGGCAGTCTCAGCTCCCGTGTATGTGCCCCAGCTGGGGCTGTGGGGTGCCCATGGTGCAGAGCTGGCTCCCAGGCTCCCATAGCCCTTTCCACTGTCACACGTCATGAAAGTGGAGCCTCCTGTCCTGCAGGTATAACCTGCCCTTGTCCTCGTCCTGGCACTGCCTTGCACACGCTGTGCTCAGCCAAGCAGCCGGGCTCTGTTGCTCACTGCCAGCACCCTCCAGCCTCTGCATCACCAGAAATTCTGGTTGGTGGTAATGCCACCTCTCAGCTTGCTGGTCCCTCAATCACACTGGCAAGTGTCTCCAGGACTCTCCAGCATGTCCTTGCCCACACTGGCCTGTCTTGCCGACATTCCTCCCTAAGCTGCACATCCCCAGCATCACCCTGGCCCATCCCCAGCACATCCCCTGCCACCAACCAGACACATTTTGTGTCTCTGTACTAAAACCTCACCAAAAAAGGCAAGGACTTAGCTGGCTCACATGCTCACCCTCACCATGCCAGACTGGTGCCCAGGTTCACAGCAGTATGTCTCTCTAACTGGGGTTCTGTGCCCACCAGAACACATCTGCTCCTCGTCTGTGCCCATACAGGGGAGGTTCTAGCGCAGGAGAGATGCCCCTGTGTGCTTTGTTGAGCAGGGTCATGTGCTCAAAGCCAGCCTGAGAGAGGCTCCTTGCTTGGCTGCAGGGGCATATGTCAGCCCCTCTGAGCCTGCCTGCCCCAAGGTTTTGCTGGCTCACAGGAAGTGGAGGAAAAGCAACTGTCTCGTGGGTTATATGCAGAGGCTGCAGAGCACCTCATGGCATCCAGACACCTCCCCATGCAGCTGTTGTGGACCCCAACCATCCCCAATTCTGCAGACATGGCCCCTTGGCCCCTTCACTGTCTGCTACTCATCTCTGCCTGGCCCCAAGGTCTGGTCAGTGAGCAGGAAGATCTGTTCTGCAGGTCTCTTGCCTGCTGGTCCTTCCCAACACACCCAGCCTCTGGCTTTCTGGCTGGCTGCAGGGCTGAGCAGTTCTCCCCCAGCCCCACAGTCTTGTGCTCCCCCATACTGGGCACTCCCAGTTCTGGACAACCTCCCCATCAACACCACTGCAAAGGCCTCTGTGAAAGTCATGGGGAGGGGGCAGAAAATACATCCAAGTCTGTCTCACACTTTCCACAGCCACATTCCACCTGGCAGAGTGGGAGCAAGGATCCTAGGAGAGGCAGTTCCCTACCTGCTTGCTCCCTTGGCCACAGCTCAGCGGCTGAGCTGGCTCCCCAGCACCTGCCTCCCCCCCAGCCTGCAAGCCCCGGGGCAGCGTGCAAGGAGTGACAGGTGAGTTGGCAGCCACTCAGCTCTGGCACCCCTCGGCGCTCCTTCTAAACCAAGCCCTTTGCACGCCGTGTTTCTGCCATGACGAACCGGCAGACATCAAGGAGAAGTAATTTGCTGGGATTCTTCTGGACAGGTGTGTCCCAACGCCCACACGCCGCTCTCACCCGTGCGGACAGGAGACACGTGCTCTGATGTTTCCCAACACCTGGGCATGGCTGCTGGCTTGTGGTTGCTGGAAACACTGGCAGAGGGGTTGGGTCTGTTTCTCTCCAAGACCTTAGATTCAATGGATGGGTATCGGCTCAGGGTTTGCCCTTCCCAGTACACAGGTCATGAGACACCAAACATGCAGGGCTTTTGGAAAGATTACCAAGGCAGTTTTACTCCTGACAGGACAAAACCAGCTCCAAAAGCAGCAGTATTGCTCTGACCTTCCCTCTGTCCCATCACTCTGGAGCATCCTTTGGCTTTAGGCAAGTAGGATCCTATACCCAAGCTGTTGCTCTGAATCACCAGGTCTGCCTCCTGCTGCCAGTCTGATAACTCATGACCTTCCTTGGCAGAGCCAGGAACAAGCTCTCTGGTCTGCTTTCCAGGACTCCCTGGTCTCTGAAAATCCCTCTGAGTTTATAATTCCTGGCTCTGAAGTCACACTATTCTGTTACATCTCTGGCATCCCATGCCCCATCTCATGGCAGGGTTTTGTGTAAGCTTAGAGCAGGGCTCAGGGAGCAGGATCTCGGGCAGGGCTGGTGTGGCAGCTTGGTCCTTCCTTAGCATGGAAATCATTCTTGGAAGCTTAGTGTTGGCTGTGTCCATTGTGAAGCTGGGCTGGTGGGACAGGCCTTGGGGACTGGGACATGCCCACTGTTGTAGCAGGAGCTCTGCTGGACCATGAACAGGAGCAGAGGGCATGTCCCATCCCCAGCATGGAGTGGCTCAGTGCCTTGCCCCGACTGAGGACTCTTCAATCCAAGTAGGGTCTCAGGACCTTGGGCCAGGGCAGGCACTTCTCCAGGGAAGGTTTTCCAAGGAAGGGACACTGAGCCAAACCAAGGGACACTCCTCAAGCCATGCCTCTCCTGGCATGGCAGACAACAGCCTCAGTCAGGATGGGCAGGGAATTTCTTCCAGCCAGCACTGCAGCAGGCTTCCCCATCACCAAGGAAAGCCACAGGTCAATGGCCAGCAAAGGCATACATACCCCAGCATCTGGTGAGGCTCTGGAATGCTCAGCCATAGACTGGGCTCAGTGACAGCTGGGCTCAACCCAAAGTGCTGATTTGACTGAATCCAGGCCAGGATGGCTCCTGCCCTTCCAGCAAGCCAAGAGTCTGAGAGCGACAGAGACTTGGAGATCAGATGGCAAAGGCAGCATCCCACAAGACCCCCGCTCCCTGCCCAGCTCCCACCACCGTTCATGGGGCCAGCCTGGCCTGAAGAGGAGTGATGGGGTTGGGGTCTGGGAACACCCTCTCTGTGGCTTCCCTCCTAATAACGAGGGGATGACGCCATGTGCGCAAACTATTCCTAAGGGAGGAATGTCCTTTCTTCCCTTGCCACGTCGCGGCCAGCTAAATACAGGCCTTCAATTCAGCAGCCTCCTCATGGCTTACTGCTGTAAAGTGTACCTTCCACATCTGGCCTGAATGTTCCACAGCTGCTGGGCCTGCCCTCTCTCTCTTCCCAGCCCATCTGGGTTAGGCTTCACCAAGACAGTGAGGCCAGAAATATTGAGAGAGGCTGGGATGCACTGGAAGAGGATGCTCTGTCTCCCACAGGGAAGGGCTGGCACAGGGAGCTCTCCCACAGGTGGAGGAGGAATCTTGAGGCTGTCTGTCATGTGCCTTAGACCACTGTAGTGGTCTTGCTTATATGGTTATAGTGCTCCTCCTGGTATAACAATAAGGACCTCTGCTGATACAGCTGTAGGGGGGACCCCTTTATACTCTGACAGGCATCACTGACCCAAGAGGCTGACTGGGTCATGCAGACACTTCTTCACACAGACATGCAGACACATTCATGCAGACACTTCTTCACCTTCCCCTGTGCAGCAATAGAGGAGGGGCTCCAGTTTAACAGTCCACAGCTTCATGTGGACACTTCCCCTGCACCTCCCAGCCTTGGGACTGCCTTTATGGCCACATCCTTGCTGCCCAGGACTCTGATTTGCTGCCCTGATAAACGCCGGTGAAAATGGCATGGGCTGGGGTCTTGCAAGCAGAGACCTTCGCTGGCTGCCCCATGGATGTGTTGCAGGGCAGACAGCCCCCACCTCGCCTGCCAGTCCCCGCAGACCCATTTGTCCCCCAAGGGGTGCCAGGCCGTTCCTTCAGCCCTCCGGCGGCATCTGGAGCGCCGAGAGCTGGTCCCCGCTGCCGTGTCCTTCCGTGTCCCGGGCACATGGAGGGTGTGCGGGTGCCCACGGGTGTGCAGCACAGGTGTGCAGGCAGGTGCGTGTGCATCCACTGCCCTCTGCTGAGGAGCGCGGGCAGCTCAGAGGGGCTGAGCCGTGCGGGGCTGCTGGGACCGGACAGCCACCGGCCACGGGCACCGGCAGCTTCGTCAGGGGCTGATTTTGCTCTTTCTACCCCACTCTGCAGGAGTAATGTGACCTCTCATCTCTCACCAGGTGTTATTTTCTGGTCCCAGTCCCCTGATCTCAGGCTCTGAGCTCTTGTCCCCATGCCACTCCCAGCCTTCCTTGCCATATCTTTCCTAGTTTCTCTCTGAGCTTGGTCCCTCTCTACCATTATTTGCTAGGGGGTGTATGTGCAATTATTTGTCTAGTTTCTCCTACCCCCAGCCCCAGCCAAGCAGATCCATCTGAATTAATAACCAGGAGCTGGGAGGCACAAAGCAGCTGCTGGTGGCAGCTGGAACTGTGGGATAGTGGTGTACTTGCCCAAGCCAGCCCAAGTGAGTGGTGATGCACTTGCCTACAACATCCATGCTCCAGTCTGCCTTGCCCCAGACTTGTGGGGCACTTCTTCCCAGCCTTCATGCCCAGCTCATACAGCAAGTGGGGTCTGGACGGGCAGGACCCCCTACATGATGGTAAGAAGGCAGAAGTGTGTCAACAGGGCCAGATTCAGCCTCTCTGCAGCACCTCTACTTGTCTGAGGTGCTAGAATCACATGCTTTGATGCCTGGAGGGTCTCTGGTGGGTCTAGGGTAGGTTCAGCTGCCAGATATGTTGAGGAGGAGATGTTCCCCCCCTCCACATATCTCCTATTCCCTCGCTGCCTCTCTGTAAACAGGCCACTTAATTCAAAGCCTCCAGAGGAAAGGAGCGGGAATCTCTGGTTTACTGTCTGCACTGGTAAAACAAACAGTCCCAGGGCATTGCCAGGCACAGCAGTGGGATTGTCCCTATGGGAATTTTTAGCACTGTCCTTGTCTGATTTTGTCTTGGGTCAGCTTGCACTGATGCAGACAAATTTTGCTCACAGTTTAGGAGTTAGCCTGGGTCAATCCCAGCAGGATCTGGCACACAGGCTGTCCATTTGCAGGATGCATTTCACAGCCTGGAGGTGGGCTGGTCCATGACAGAGGTCCCCAAGGGCAGAGAGAGTTCCCAGGTTTGTTTAACTTAGCATAGAGCTGTAGAGAATCCTTCCCAGAGAGAGTGGGAATGGATGCTTTGGAAATGCAGCCCCATTGTCCCTGACATGTCTGCTCCAGGCATTTAGAGGGGTCTCTGGGTAGAGGAGTTCCCAGGCCAGGGACAGAAGTGTGGTTCTTTTCTGTAGGTATTGTGCAGTCAGGGTTAGGATGAAGGTTAGGGAGAGTTTCAATGGCTGGACTGTGGGACTACAGGCAGGGGAAGGGCTTGGAACAGAACCTGTGGGTGGGATGAGGTAGGAATTGATCCATCCATGACACAGGAGAGCCTAAGCCCATTTTCCCCTAAACCTGTCTCCCACAAACATCAATAGCAACAAGATTTATTCGCATGTTCAATGAAACACTAGAGTCGCCCCAAAGAACTTCCACCCTGGGATCTTTTCAGGCATCACTTGCCCTGTCCCACCATGGCCACACAATATCAGCTGCATTTGCACACCTGCCAGGCCGGAGGGTGAGAATGCACGCACACAGGGGGTGTGTGTGTGTGTGGGTGTGTGTGTGCTCGTGTGTGTATGTGTGTGTGTGCTCACGTGTGTGTGTGTGTGCTGACGTTTGTGTGTGCTCATGTGTGTGTGTGTGTGTGTTCACGTGTGTGTGTGTGTGCTGACGTGTGTGTGTGTGTGTACTCACGTGTGTGTGTGTGTGCTGACGTTTGTGTGTGCTCATGTGTGTGTGTGTGTGTGTTCACGTGTGTGTGTGTGTGCTGACGTGTGTGTGTGTGTGTACTCACGTGTGTTTGTGTGTGTGCTGACGTGTGTGTGTGCTCG
>NW_008235774.1:1876903-1877635 GCF_000691975.1 Corvus brachyrhynchos | reverse complement strand
CACGACTGTCTGTGTCTGTGTGTGTGTGTGTGTGTGCTCACGTGTGTGTGTGCTCACGTGTGTGTGTGTGCTCACGTGTGTGTGTGTGTGTGTGCTCACGTGTGTGTGTGTGTGTGTGCTCACGTGTGTGTGTGCTCACGTGTGTGTGTGTGCTCACGTGTGTGTGTGTGTGTGTGCTCACGTGTGTGTGTGCACACACACGGGTGATGGGCAGACGCCCCTGGCGTGCCGCTTGCCTGTGTTTGCACTGCGCTTGCCATGTGCATTTTAGGGCACGTGTGGGATCTGGCAGCCTGATGCGGGTGCTTGGCGTGGGCAGTGGGTGTTTTGCTCAACACCTGCCTTCACCTACGGCTGCGGTTTTGATGCAGAGAAAGACGGGCTTTTGATGTCTGCGTGCGTGTGCTCTGCGGGTATTTCACACACCCTGTGCGCAGCCTGCATGGAGGGGTGTTTGCACATGCATGTGAGTGTGTGCACGTGTGTCAGCTGGCCGCCACCCCTGCTGGAATCCCTGCCTCCCAGGCCATGTTATAGATGAATACACTTGAAAGCATTTTTTTCCCCCTTAGCCACCAGATTTCACTGGGAGAAGAAAAGGAACTGGGCACTTTATCTTCATTAGCAGCTGGGAGCCTCTTGGGGCAGCTTTAGTCTGGGTGATGCTCCCTCCGCCCCTGCTCTTATCCTCTGTCCTCACTCATTAGCCCTTTCCAGAGGGGAAAGGGGCTG